>NC_141555.1:71671142-72041142 GCF_021556685.1 Rattus norvegicus
GTTAAGAGCACTGACTGCTCTTCCAGAGGTCATGAGTTCAATTCCCAGCACCCACATGGTGGCTCACAACCATCTGTAAAGAGTCCTGATGCCCTCTTCTGGTATGTCTGAAGACAGCTACAGTGTACTTATATATAATAAATAAATAAATCTTAAAAAAAAAAGAATGGGTTCATATTGCCATACAATACATTTAATTTAAAATTTAAAGCTCACACGTGTGAAGTTGTATTTGGTCAGAACTGTTTTCCGGCTAGCATGCTTGAATTTTCTACCTGAATTACTGCTTTAATTCTAAGTGATTGATTTTTATTGCAATATTCTAAGTTGCCAAATTTTTGTCTGCTCTGGGATATCAACAACCGTTTGTGTGAGGGTGTATTTGTCAAATATGTAGAGCCAGAATAACTCTGATGTGCCGTGGTGAATGGAGTTGCAACAATAGCTTATGTTTACAGGATATATTTTGATATTAAGAACAGGAATGAAGGAAACACTGTAGTACATATATTTTTGCAAAATATATTTGTAAATATTTTGAGATAAAAATGCAAAAGCATGTTATTTCACAAAATGAGAATACCTGTTTGCTAAAATGCCAGAAAGTATAGGATACTTATTCCGAACTGCAAGGTAATGCAAAATCAAAATTAACAAAATAATTTGATGGGATGGCTATGGTATATGCAATATTTCTATGTCACAGAATTTTACCCATTTACATTAGTACTCCTAGGTACTTTAAAAAGCAAAGTGATCTAACTGCATTTTTTTTTCTTGTAAGACAGCTGAAAAAGAACCCAAAAGCCATCCTTTAATCTATTAAAACTTGTTTTACATTAGATAAATACCTCCTTCAATAAGAGTAGAAGGACATTTTTATAAAGTAATTTTGCTAACTTGAGACATTCAAAAATAAATTTTGCTTTCTTTTTCCAAAAGACAATACCAATGTACATGAAGAAAGTGCATCAGTAGTGAGAAAGATAATTGCTGCAGTTCTTCAACAATCATTTTTTTTTGTAAGTGGAATTTTATCCAGGTGTTTCAGAAGTAATCTAAATATTTCATTTCCATCAGTAGATATAGAAGAAACCATGATATAGACAAATGAAATTCACTGCTATGGTAAAATCTCATTAAAGTAAAACCATATCTGCAAGCTCTAGGAACTTTTCCAAGCAATTCCAATTGACATTCTTTCACAATTTATTTTTAGATTAATTGCAGTAAACAAAATACTCCCATAATAACCGTAATATCTTTGGAGTTAAGTTCACATTAAATTCAAACTTTCTCTCTAGATGTATAGTCTTTTTAATTAATCTATCCATTCTTTGTTAGGAAAAAAAAGAAAAGATGGATTGTGATGGGTTGCAGGCCACAATCAGAATAATCACCCACTTTGTGGTAATCTAACAGATATGACTTTAATTTCTTCCAACTATGTTTAAATAATATTCTCTCCTTTTAGTATTCCCAGTCTCTTGATTGCTTTCTGGATATCACAGATCCCAAAAGGGTTGGATTAAAAAGTGTTCACTATGTCATGATAATAAACTTAGTCTTAGAAATTCCCTGTTTGTTGCTACCTCTGAATAAGGAAGTTTGAATCAGATCATGCAACTTGACTACACAGAGATGTCATCCTTCTCTAATTAGCATTTGCACACTTTTGTCCATAATACCATGTCTTAGCGAGAGTTGCTATTGCTGTTATGAGATACCATGACAAAAAAGGGAAAAAAGATAGTTGGAGAAGAAAGTGTTTATTTTAGTTTACATTTTCTTTCTTTTCATTTTGTTTACTAGAATTTTACAATCCAGATTGCATCCCTCTCCCAGCCCATACTCTGACTGTTCTGCATCCCTTACCTTCTCCCCTCATGAACATCTGAGTGAAGCCGTCTCCCACTCCACCCCAGTCACCCAGACTTCTCCACTCCCTGGGGACTCCAGTCTCTTGACGGTTAAGTGCATCTTCTCTGGTCGTGTCCTGAACCAGCACTCCAGTCGGAGAGGCCTCATATAGGCTGGTGCATGATGCCGTATTGATGGATCACTGTCTGAAATAAACACTGGGGTCCAGGTTAGTTAATACTGCTGGTCCTCCTACAGGGTTGATCCCCTCCTCAGCTTCCTCCAGCTTTTCTCTAGTTCAACCACAGGGTTAGCAGCTTCTGTTCATTGACTGAGTGAAAATGTCTGCATCTGACTCTTTCAGCTGCTTGTTGGGTCTGTCAGAAGGCAGTCATGTCAGGTCCGTTTTGTGAACATCACGAGGCATGAATCATAGTGTCAGGTCTTGGGGGCCTCTACTTAATCTGGTTCCTAGATATGGGGTGTCACTGGAATTCCTTTTACTCAGGCTCTTCTCTGGTTTTGACCGTGAAGTTCTTTCAGACAGCAACAAATATGGGTCAGAGTTTTGATTTGTGGATGGCAACCTTATCCCTCAGTTGATGCTCTCTCTTCCTCATGGAGGTTTCTCTATAAGTTACCTCTACCCACTTCTGGACATTTAACTGAGTCCTGTTAGTCTCTTACCTCTCAGGTCTCTGGAATATTCTAGAGCCACCCCCCAACTCCAATGTTTTAGCTTCTGAGGTTGCCTGTTTCCATTCATTCTTCTGGCACTCAGTGCTTCAGTCCTGCTCCCCACCAATACCTGACCATGTTCTCTCTTTCCCTTCCTGTCTCCTTTCTCACCAGGTCCCTCACTCTTCCCTCCTGTGGTTCATTTCTTCTCTCTCTCAAATAAGATTGATATTCCTCAATTTGGCTGCTCAACTTGCTAAACTTTTATTTTTCCGTTTATAAAAAATTGGATATTTTTGTTTAATTTCAAATATTATTCACTTTCCCAATTTTCCCATCATAAGAGTCCTATCCCTTTCCCCACCAGTTCTTGTACAAAGGTGTTCCCCCTCACCATCCACTCCCTTTCCCAGCACCCCCTGACATTCCCCAACACTGGGGGTTCCAGCTTTGGTAGGCCTAAGAGCTTCTCCTCCCACTGATGCCCAACAAGTCCATTCCCTGCTACATATGCTGTTGGAGCCCTAGTTCTGTCCATGTACAGTCTTTGAATATTGGTTTAGTACCAGAAAGCTATGGGTCGTTGTCACTGTTGTTCTTATGGCCTTGAAAGCCCATTCAGTCCTGGTAATCCTTTCTCCAAAATTACTAAAAAGAGGTTCGTTTGCATTACACTGGTTTGCCAATAACCTTCACTTCTGTAATTGGCATGCTCTACCTGGGTCTCTCAGGAAAGATCTATATCCGTTTCCTGGATATTATATTATATTCACTCTATAGCGGGGCAGGCTTTTTTGCTAATTCATTGCATAAAATGGAATTGCAAAACAGAATTTTTGAGTACACATTCAGAAATGTATATATAAAGTCTATAAAGGAAAGTACAATATGAAAATGAAATACAATATTCAATCAAATAAAGGTCTGTAGGGAAAATGCTGTCCTTTGGGAAACAGAGAAAAACGAGGAAATTGAAGTGTATGTCACTGGAATGGACCTAGGTATAGAATTCTTATCCAGAATAAACTCCTCCACACCATGTTCCTAGACCTTTTCTACCCATGCCAAGTGCCTGATTAACTTTGTCCATTCAGAGCATGAAACCACTAATGAAGGAAAAAAAGTCTCCAGCTTTAGAGAGATGGAGTACATAAAGGTTTCCCCTGTTTCACAGGAGACATACCTGGAAAAGGCACTCTCAAAACTGGTCAATGTAAGGAAATCTGTTTAGCTATTAAGCCATGGCAGTTCTCAGTGACATCATCATTAGGCCCTCCATGAAAAATCTCTTGTATCCTGGAGAGCCCGAGCTTCTTCTGTGATGTCACAAGTGTTGTCCTGAATGCAACTGCCTCTCAGATATCCCTTCAGTAAACTAGGGTTTACTAATTGTCCTCTAATGCATTGTAAACAGCCATTTGGGAGGGAGAACACAGAGGAAGAAGTGATCAGACATGGGGAGTAGGAAGCTGGCTTTCTGTCTTGATATAAAAAAGAAGAAATACGTGGTCAATGGGAAAGCTCCTTGAGTCTTTGGTAGGGATTGAGTAGGTTCAGTGAAGAGATAGCCTTGATCTGAGCCTCCCACATGTGGGAATCAGGTACTGGGAGCCTCTCAGAAGCATCTGGACTTCCCTGCTTGTCATTTTTCTTAGAAGTCAGAGAGTTTATAATTCATTTCTTTATTCCAAAAGCCAGGTGTTAGGAAGGGGACTACAGTTTTTTCCTGAGAGCTCATAGCTTTTATCCTTTTGCCAAGAAGGAAAAAGTCCTAAGGAAGAAAGGTAAGGCAAGTATTGTGTCCTCAGCACAGAGTAAACTCCTCCATGCATTGGATTCTAATAATGCAGTTTATGTCTGGCACTGAAATCTGGGAGGGAGAACTGCTTCTAGATGAGACTTCATTATATCAGTCTTTCCAATAGTATTACTCTGACTACAATTCCCTGACAGTGACCCCTTAAAATTCTGAGTCAATAGGTGTGATTAGCAGGCAGATTTCTTTTCTTTTATTTCTTTCTTTTTTTAAATTTTTAAACAAATTTTATTGCTTTTTAAATTGGAAATTTCTAAATTTACATTTAAAATATTATTTCCTTTCCCAGTTTCCTGACTATAAGATCCATTACCAGTCCCCTTACCCTTCTCCTATAAACCCCCTTACTGACCCTGGACATTCCCTTGAACTGGGAGTCAAACCTAGGCAGGAACAAGGGTTCTCCTTCCATTGTTGCCCAACAAGGCCATCCTCTGCAACACATGCAGTAGGAGCCATAGGTCTGTTCACGTATAGTCTTTGAATATTGGTCTACTACCAGAAAGCTCTGTTTCATTGGCATTGTTGTTCTTATGGGGTTGAAAGCTCCATACCCTCTTCCAATCCCTTCACAAAATCTACCAACAAGAAGTCGGAGGGGAACACCCATAAGGAAGGGGAGGGGGGAGGGGGATGTTTGCCCGGAAACCGGGAAAGGGAATAACACTTGAAATGTATATAAGAAATACTCAAGTTAATAATAATAATAAAAAAAAAGAAGTCGGTTTTCAGTTCACTATTTTGCCACTAGGGTTCATGTTGTGGTTTACCCTGAAGTTATCTGTGTTTGATACTAATTCCACTGCCCCAAGGTCAGGTGCATAGTCCTGTACTCAGAATTCAGGTTACTTCACCAGAACTACCTCCCCATTGAATTTGTAAAGTATAAGTGAGTGGCAGGAACAGGATATAATGAGGGTTATCATGGGAGGAGAAGAAAGAATGGGTGGGAGAGAAGTTTGAAAGAAGAGGAGGAGACTAGAGGAAAAAAGAGGAAAGGAAGACGACAGAGTGAGACGCCATGGTAGGTGAATTTAAGATTATTCTCTGTGTATTTACATTTCATTATTAATGTTCCTAAGGGATGGATGGTACCCGGCGTTGTATGCTTATGTGGGCAATTATATCTAATAAACTAAATAAAAGATTATTGTGCTGTGTGTTTTTTATGCGAGGGTTTGAGTTTAGGAGAGTGTGTGACGGCATGAAACATTGTGTAGCTGAGGAGTGGGAAGGTGTTTCTGCCAAGATATCTATCAGGGAATTTCAGATACTTTGGTGCCAGAGTTAGCAGGGTAAAAGAAAATTTTACTTTTTTTATTTTTATATTTTCACAAGAACACATTCACTTCTGTATATAATATGCTCTAGCTGTGTCTCTCATGAAATATCTATATCTGATACCTGGTGAAAGCACTTCTTAGCTTCATCAATCTTACCTAGTTTTGCTGATATATATATATATATATATATATATATATATATATATATATATATATACACACACACACACACACACACACACACACACACATATATATATATATGGCTCCTTCTGATACTTGGGTAGGGGGAATTTTCAAATGGATTCTGTGCAACTAAGTCAAGAATGTAGAATCCACAAAGGACAATGTCAAATAGATTCCCTCCTGTTCTTTTGAACATACTGAAGTTGAGGTTTCACTGGACCTCAAGCCATTCCTCTCACTGTTCTTCCTCTTGTATCTTATTATTCCTCAAGAAAGAATCATGGTAAAACATCCACAACCCTCAAGTCTGGTCACTGGAACACAGTAAGTTAGATAATGCAGAACTGATATCAAATGGGACTAGAGAACTGAATTCTATACACCATGTTGGACTTTGCTTTACTGATGTCTGGTAATTTTGGGATAAAATAAGGATTTGGGAGTTTATCATTTCAAGTAGGTACACAATATTTACACTGTTATACTCATTCTATAGCTGGGCCACATTTTTTGCCAAAATCATTGCAGAAAATGAAATTGGAAAACAGAATTTTTGAGTACACATTCAGCAATATTTATAAATTCCCATATCGAGGAACGTACAATAAGATAGTGAAATAAAATACTCACTCAAATGAAGGTCTGTAGGAAAATATTGGCCTTTGGGAAGCAGAGAAAACCTAAAAAATTGAACTGTATTTCATGAAATGTACCTGAGAATAAAACTATTATCCAGAAGAATCTCCTCCACTCCATGTTACAAGATCTTTTCTACACATTCCAAGTCCCTGATTAACTTTTTCCATTCAGAGCATGTAACTAGTAATGAAGCAACGAAAAGTCTCTAGCTTTAGAGAGATGGCGTACATAAAGGTTTCCACTGAATCACAGGAGACATTTCTGGAAAGGGCACCCTCAAATCTGGTCAATGTAAGGCAAGCTGTTCACCAGGGAGGCCATGGCAGTTCTCAGTGACATCATCATAGGCCCTCCCTGAAAAATCTCTTGTAATCTGGAGAGCCCTAGCTTCTTTTGTGATGTAACAAGTTTTGTCATGACTGCATCTGCCTCTCAGATGTTCCTTCAGTACCTCTAGGGTTTAATAATTGGCATCTAATTCAGAGAAAATAGCCATTAGGGAGCGAAAACAAAGAGGATGCAGACATCATAAATGGGGAGAAGGGAGCTGCCTTCTGTATTCGTCTAAAAAAAAAAGAAGAAATATGTGTGCTTGGGAAAGCTCAGTGACTCCTTGGTAGTTGAGTGGTATTGCTGAACAGAAAGCATTGATCTGAACCTTCCACATATGGGAAGCAGGAGCTGTGGTCCTCTCAGAAGCAACTGGACTTCTCTGTTCTTATGGCTCCTGGAAGTCGGAGAGTTAATACCATTCATTTCTTTATTCCAAAAGCCAAGTGATGGGAAGGGCACAGTTGTTTCCTGAGAGCGCGTGGCCTTTATTCTTTTTGACAAGAAGAAAAAGCACTTAAGGAAGAAAGGAGGGACAAGTATTGTGTCCATAGCTCAGAAAAAACTCCTCCATGCTTTAGGTATCTATTGTGCAGTTTGTGACTGACACTGATATCTGGGAGAGAGAAGTGCTACTAGCTGAGACTTCACCATCTCAATCTTTCTACTATTATACCTCTGGCTACCATTCCCTGACAGTGACCTATTACATTACTGAGTAAACATCTGTTTTAGCTGGCAGTTTTCTTTTCATTTATATCTTATATTTTTTATTTTTTACAATTTTATTTGTCATTTAAACAAACAAATTTCTATATTAACATTTAAAATATATTTTTTTAAGAGTTTCCTCCATAAGATCCCTAACTGGTACCTCTCCATTTATTCTATAAACCAACTGACTATCACTTCACAATTTCTTTAACTGCGAGTCAAACCAAGGGAGGACCACGGCCTTCTACATCCATTGGTGCCAAACAAGACCATCCTCTGCTACATATGAAGTTGGATGCATAGGACTGTCAAAGTACAGTCTTTGAATATTGGTTTAGTACCAGAAAGGTCTGGTTCATTGGCATTTTTGTTCTTATGGGGTTGAAAGCCCCTTCTGCTCCTGTTATCCTTTCTCAGAATCTACAAAGAAGAGGTCCTTTACAGTTCACTGGTTTGGCACTAGCATACACTTCTTTACTTGACAAGATCTAGGTGGGTCTTTCAGGACATATCTATATCTGATTCCTGCCAGAATGCACTTCTTAGCTTCATCACTCTTATCTAATTTTGGTAATATATATATATATTTTGGTAATATAATATATATATATATATATATATATATATATAATATATATTCTGGTAGCTCCTACAGCTATTTGGTTATGTGGTTAGGTTGAATGTTAACATGGATTCTGCACAAATAGGTCAAGAATGTAGAATTTACAAACGACAATGTCAAATAGAATCCCTCCTGTACTTAAAAAGGTATCGAAGTTGAGGATTCACTGTTCCTCAAGCCTTTCTTCTCCCTTCCCATCGTCCTGTTTCTTATATTTGGCCTTAAGAAAGAATCATGGTAACACATCTAAAACCTTTAAGTCAGGCCATGGGAATATAGGAAGGTAGATAGTGTAGTACAGATATCAGATGTGAATAGAGAACTGAAATGTATAATCATGTGGTCCTTTGCTTTATTGATGTCTGGTAATTTTTGGATAAAATAAAGATTTGGTGGTTTATCATATGAAACAGGTACACAGTATTTACACTGTTATACTGACTCTATAGCTGGGCCCCCTTTGTTCCCAGAATCATAGCAGAAAATGGAATTGTAAAACATAAGTTTTGAGTACATATTCAGGAATATTTATAAAGTCACCTATGAAGGAATGTACAATTAGTGAAATACAATATACATTCACCTAAAGGTCTGAAGGGAAAATAGTGGCCTTTACAAATCAGAAAAAACCTAGAAAATTGAACTTTATGTCACAGGAATGGACCTAGGAATAAAAATATTATCCAGAAGAATCTCCTCCACTTCAAGTTCCTACATCATTTCTACCCATGCCAGGACCCTGAATAACTTTCTCTGTTCAGAGCATGTAAATACTAAGGAAGCAGAGAGAAATCTCTAGCTTTAGAGAGATGGAGTACATAAAGGTTTCCCGTATGTCACAGGAGACATACCTGGAAAAGGCACTCTCGAAACTGGTCAATGTAAGGAAAGCTGTTTAGAGGTAGGCCATGGCGGTTCTCAGTGACATCATCATTAGGCCTCCCTGAAAAATCTCTTGTATCCTGGAGAGCCCTAGCTTCTTCTATGATGTTACAAGTGTAGTCGTGTCTGCAAATGTCTCTTGGATATTCCTTCAGTACCTATAGAGTTTTCGATTTCCCCTCTAGTTCAGAGGAAACATCAATTTGGGATTGAGAACAAAGAGGATGAAAAGCTCAGAGATTGGGAGAATGAAGATGGCCTTCTATCTTGGTATAAAAAAAAGGAAGAAATATGTCGACCCTGGGAAATCTCACTGACCCTTGGTAGGAGTTGAGTAGGTAAGTTGAAGAGATAGAATTGATTTGTGGCTTCCACACATAGGATCAGGAGCTCGGAGCCTGTCAGAAGCATCTGGACTTCCCTGCTTCTTGTGGTTCCTGTTAGTCAGAGAGTTTATATCATTAATACTTTTATCCCAAATGCGAGGTGTTGGGAAGGGCACTGTTCTTTTCCTTAGAGCTCATGAATTTTATTTTTTTGCCCAGAAGTAAAAGGTCCTAAGGAAGAAGTGAAAGACAAGTATTGTGTCCTCAGCTCAGAGTAAACTCCTCGATTATTTGGATTCCTATAGTGCAGTTTGTGTGTGATACTGGTATTTGGGAGAGAGACGTGTTTCTAGTTCATCATATCAGTCTTTCCACTAGTATTACTCTGACACCCATTGCCTGATAGTGACCCTTTAGATTTCTCAGTCAATATGTGTGATTAGCTGTTAGTTTTCTTATATTTAACTTATTTTTTTTATTTTTAGCAATTTTTTTGCTTTTTTAATTTGATTTTTTGATATTTACATTTCAAACATTTTTGCCTTTCCCAGTTTCCTGCCCATAAGATCCCTAACAGGTCCCCCATCCTTCTTGTATAATCCCACTTACTGCCCTTTGACATTGCCTTGAATTGGTATTAAAACCTAGTTTAGACCAAGGGCATGTCCTTCCATTGGTGCCCAACAAGGCCATTCTCTGCTACATATTCAGTTGGAGCCATAGGTCTGTCCACGTACTAGCTTTGAGTATTCATACAGTACCAGAAAAGTCTGGTTCGTTGGCACTGTTTTTATTATCAGAATGAAAGCTCCTTCGTCTCTTTTAATCCTTTCTGAAAATCTACCAACAAGAGAAAAGTTTTCAGTTCACTGGTTTGCCACTACCATTCACGTCTCTATTTGACGTGCTCTATCTGTGTCTCTCAGGAAAGACCTATTTATGTTTCTTCTAATCATGCAATTCTAAGCTTCATCAATCTAATCTAGTTTTTGTGGAGTATATGTGTATGTATATTTATCTATATCTATATCTACATATCTATATCTTATCTAATTTATAACATAAATGTACATATATATGTATATACATATGTATTTATGTATCTTATAACTATGAGTTTAGATGGAATTTTAACATGGATTCTGGGAAACAATGTCACATAAGTAGAACACACAAATGACAATGCCAAATAGACACTATCCTGTTCTTATGAACCTAATGATGCTGAGGTTTCACTAGACCTCATGCCATTCCTCATACTGCACATCCTCCTGAATATTATGTTTGGCCTTAAGAAAGTATCTTGGTAAAACATCCAAAATACTCAAGTCTATTCCTGGGAACATGGAAGGTAGATATTAGAGAACTGATATCTAATGGGACTATCCATGCTCTCATTTACTTTAATGATGTCTGGTAATTTTTGGATAAAATAAGAATTTGGGAGTTTATCATTTGAAGAAGGTACACAATATTTACACTTTTATATTCACTCTATAGCTTTGCCCCCTATTTTGACAAAATCACTGCAAAAAATTGAATTGGAAAAACAAATTTGAGTACACATTCAGGAATATATATAATGTCCCCTCTCAAGGAATGTAGAAAAAATTAGTACAATATTTATTCAATTGAAGGTCTGTAGGGAAAATACTTGCCTTTGAGAAACAGAAAACTTAGAAAATTGAAGTGTATGGCACAGGAATGGACCTGGGAATAAAATTATAATCCAGAAGAATCTCCTCCACTCCTTGTTCCTAGAACTTTTCTACCCATGTCAGGACCCTGAGTAACTTTCTCCATTCAGAACATGTAACCACTAAGGAAACAAATAGATGTACTTAACTTTAGAGAGATGTAGTACGTAAAGGTTTTCACTGTGTGACAGGAGACACTAATGGAAAGGGCAACCTTGAATCTGGTCAATGTAAGGAAAGCTGTTCAGCAGATAGGACATAGCAGGTCTCAGTGACATCATCATTAGGCCCTCCAAGAAAATCTCTTGTAACCTAGAGAGCCCTAGCTTCTTCTGTGATGTCACAAGTGTTGTATTGACAGCAAATGGCTCTCGGATATTCCTTCCATTTATCTATGGTTTACTAATTGGCCTCTAATTCAGAGTAAAGATCCATTTGGGAGGGTGAACAAACAGGATGAAGAGATCAGAGATGTGGAGAAGGAAGTTGGCCTTTTCTCTTGGTATAAAAGAAAAGAAATATGTGGTTCTTGTAAAAACACCCTGGGCAGATAGCTTTGTTCTATGGGTTTAACCGAGCTCATGGAGAAGTTGCTGAACATCCTAAGGACCTTTGGGCAAATGGTAAAGTTTCTAGATACACCTTTTTAGATTTTGATGGTTCTGGGGATTGTATGGCTGATGGTAAATGTTTCCGAGGAAGAGTGCTAGAGCCAGATTGATTTTTCGATGCTTTAGAAGACATGGAATTTTTCTAATATACTTGGACTAATGGCACAAGGTCTAAGTGATTGTTTTTCGATGTGGACTTTCCCTCAGACCTTTGGAAATTAAAAAAATGTTTTGTATTTTGGAAGTCTAATTTGCACAGTGACAAATCACTTTGAGCATGGAGAACACTTTCTCGAGCCCTAGAGAGGGGTGAAAAAATTCCCTCAAATTCTAGGGCAGACACTATACATGCCTTTTTGGTAGAAGGAGGAGTTACTTGAGCATCTTGGGACAATATGGAATGTCCAGCATGACCTTGTAAAGATTGGCAACTTTCCATAAATCCATCATCATTTTTGGAAAATTCTATGGTTCTTTGGAAAGATGGAGAAGGTGTGGGACTCACATGAGGAGTAGTTGTAGGTTTTGGTGTCACTTTGGCAGCATAAGATGGCCCAAGATCCCTATTAGCAGAAGGGGGAAGGTTGAAACTGTCTTCCTTAGAGTAGAAATTTCTCAAGACTCCATCAGAAGGAACAAATCATAACCCTGTGTTTCTAGAAACTGGGTGCCTGTGGTCCACTTTGGTAGAGGGAGAATGTCAACTATTTCTCTCCAGAGTGGACATGTGAAATAAATCTACTTTGATAGATGGGGATAGTTGTAAAGCATGCTGTTCAGATGGAGTAGATCCTAAGACATCCTTCTCAGATGAGGAAGGATTTAATATACCATGTATATGTGTAGAAATCCTGACTGTGACGTCAGAAACGGGAGTAGGTATTAGAGCTACCTCTGAAGATGTGACCTCTCCTAGAGCATCATGGACTTATGTGAAAGGTCTTGGAGTCTCATGAGCAGATAAGGATGTTTCTAGACATCGTTGTGTAATTGTGGAAGTTCCAAGAAAAATTTGTTCTGCTGGAGAAATTGAAACAGACTTTCGTATAGAAGTGTCAGGTTCCCTAGCCTGCTTGATAGGCAAAACGGCTCCCAAGGCCCCTTCGGAGATAAGGTAAAATCCAGAGCCTTTGATGTATTTGGCAGATGTTCTGAGTGTTCTTGTGGGTATAAAGAAGGACTGGAAACGCTTTGTGCATATTTGGAAGAGTGTGTAGGTTCTTCTGTATTTGGGGAAGATTTCTGATCTTGAGGAGATAAGGAAGTTCCTATAGCCTCCTGTGAATTTTCCGGAGGTCATATGCATTCTTTTGCATAAATGGAATCCATGGAATCCCTTTCCTCAGATGTCGAGGAGGCTACAGACACTGGTGTTTGCATATCATGTTCCCCTACTCTGCGTTCACATATGGTTGGATCCATAACCTTCTCTACAGATGGAATATGTCCTAGAACATCTTTTGTACATGTGTCACATACACAAGCCATTTCTAAAGATGTGGCTGTGGGTAGAACACCTTTTGTAGATGTTTCTTGTCCCACAGTCTCTTTATGAGATAGTGTACTACTTAGAGAAACCTGCTCATTTTTGGGAATTTATAGCATCTCTGATATATATGTGGAAAATTTTGGAGCCTCTCCTTACAGGACAGAATGACCTAGTGTCCCCTGAGGAGGTAAGGGATGTTGTATCTTCTCTGCACATTGTATAAATATAGTGTCTGCATTGCTCATTGACTGTGTGTTATGATAAACTTGGCTCATTTGGGCCTGATGAAAAGTCAGGAGGGTCATTTTCGGTTGTAGAGGATATTTGAATAATTCTCTGTTGTATAGGGACACTGGAAACACTGGGGGAGACGGTGAGTGTGCTAGATCATATTTTTTTATGTGCAGAAGGCACAAGCGTCCCTTGGGAGGACTCAGAATATCTACTACATCTTGCATGGGTGGGGAACTCTCAAGAGTCCCTTCTGAAACTGGCAATGGTCCTTGATCTAATGATGTACTTGCAGAAAGTTTTGTCTCTGCTTGGGCTGGTATGTGTGTTATGAGGTTCACTTGGGGATTTGTGACTGTATTTTGTCCCCCTTGGACCATAAGTGATGATTTAAGCACATTTTAATTATGGAGGACTTTGAAGGTCCTCTTGGTTTAATAGGGAAGTTCTGAAATCCCCTTTGTCTGCATTACCAGGTTTCAAACTTATTATACCCAAAGCAGATTGCATAAGGCACTTTGGTGGAGATGGAGGACATCTTTGTCTGTCTTTGTGAGAGTACATAGCTCTCTGCCCTGCTTTGACAGCTTGTGAAGGTATTAAAGTCTCATGTGGAGAGGGGACAGGACTTAATCTATTTGAAAAACATAAGTAATCACTGAGATTACCTTTAAGACAAGAACTTTTGCAGCCCTCTTTGTCTGATGGGAAATGTTTTACCTCCCCTTGACCAGAGAGGTCTTCTCCAACACACTTTGGAGGAGAGTTGGAAAGACTGGAGACCAGTAGGATAGGGAATGAACATTTGAAACTCCTTTGGAAACTCTGTGGGACAGAGAGCTGATCACCCAGAAGAGTGGGCAATACTGAGACCACAAGGAAGGAGAGACTGCCACTTCTGCCCACCTGGGCACACATACCTAGACCAAGAGGAAACTGCATAATGCCTCTGGACACATGCATATAGGAGCAGTCAAGCTGCAGAAGCCCTGCAGTCCAAACTGCACCTGGATCTGAACTGGTACAAAAAGCACCCTACACCCGAATCTTGTGTGGGGTGGGTAAGTCTTAGACCATCAGAGGGATGGAAACCCCTGAGAACTCTGCTCACATTCCTGACTCAAGAAAAAACACCTAGCTCCATCTGGGCCTCCTGTGCATAGGGACCTAGGAGCAGTAAGGGCAGGACATTTCTGGTTGCAGCCCTCATGGAAAGCTGATAGTCACCCAACGAGCAAGTTCAGGCCTGAGACCATAGTTGAATCCAACCTTTCTGCTCGAAGTGAGCTGACTGGTGGACTCAGGACACGCAAAGGCAGAACTTCTCTGGGACCAGGCTCTTCCATTTTCTACCTGACTCCTGAACCTCCCTGATCCCTGCCCAGAGCTCCCTGATCCTAGACGCTGTGGAAGAGAGAGCTAATCACCCAGGAGTGTGGCAATACAGAGTGTACAAGGCACAGAGACTGACACTGCTGCCCAGCATTGCCAACATCTCTGGCCCAAGACAAAACTGCATAGTGCCTCTGGACACAGGAATATAGGAGGAATAAAGCTGCAGAATCATCATGTTCCAGACTTTGCCTGGATCCGAAATGAACTGGTCAAACAGCTCCCTGTACCCATATCCTGAGAGTGGGGGAACTAGAACTTCAGAGGAGCAGACACTACTGGGAAACCAGAGGATACTACTCTCTGCCCAGATTCCTGACACAAGAGGAAAACATTTTGTGCCATCTGTGCCCCCTCCCCCCCCCCAACAGAGAGACCTAGGAAAGGTATGGGAATTTCCTTCTGGTTCCTGCCCACAGGGACAGCTGAAAGCCCGTGAACAGGAGAAACTACATGCCTGAGAGCAAAATACTCTGTTCCCATAACTGGGTAAAAGAAAACAGGAAAACAGGTCTACAGTGGTCCTGACACACAGGCCTACAGGACAGTCACGCCACTGTCAGAAAGGGCAAGACAAGCTAACTCCAGAGAAAACCTGATGGCTGGAGGAAAGCACAGGAAGACAAGCAACAAAAATCAAGACTATTGGGCTAATCAGAAAGCAATTCTCCCATCAAAACAAACACTGGATATCTAAACAAATCAGAAAAGCAAGCTCTAGATTTAAATTCACATTTCATCATGACGATGGAGGATGATAAGAAGGTCATAAATGACTCCCTTATGAAAATACAGGACAACAGAAAATACAGAAGTAAACAAGTAGAATCCCATAAAGCGGGAACAAAAAGGTACCTTAAAGAACTACTGAAAAAACAACAAAACAGGAGAAGGAAATGAACAAAACCATCCAGGAGTTAAAAATGGAAATAGAAACAATAAAGAAAGCACAAAGGAAGACAACCCTGGAGATGGAAATCCTAGGAAAGAGACCAGGAGTCATAAATGTGAGCGTCACCAACAGGGTAAAGAAATTGAAGATATAACCTAAGGAGCAGAAGATTCCATAGAAAACATTGACACAATTGTGAAAGAAAATGGAAAACAGAAGAAGCTCCTGGCCCAAAACAGGAAATCAAGGATACAATAAGAAGATCAAACTAAGGATAACAGGTAGAGAAGAGAGTGAAGACTGCCAATGTCAAGGGACAGTAATATCTTCAACAATATTAAGGAAGAAAACTTCCCTAATCTGAAGAAAGAGATGCCAATAAACATACAGAGAGCCTACAGAACTCCAAATAGATTGGACCAAAAAAGAAAATCCTCCCATCACATAATAGTCAAAACACAAAATGCACAAAACAAGTAAAAATATTAACAACAGTAAGAAAAAAAGGTTAAATAACATATAATGGCAAACTAATCAGAATTACACCACAATTCTCACCAGAGACTATGAAGGCCAGAAGATCCTGGACAGATGTCTTACAGACACTTAGAGAACACAAATGCCAGCCCAGGTTACTGTATCTTGCAAAACTCTCAATTAACATAGATAGAGAAACTAAGATATTCCATGAGAAAAAAAATTTACACAATATCTTTCTACACAACCAGTAATACAAAGGACCTTGAAGATAAACACACAGCTAGTGTTTCACAAATTAAATTGCTATTACTTGTCGAATAAGCTTAGTTTTAAGTGGTTATAGACGATAAAAAGCATACTTTTCTATATGGACAAAGCATGTGTTTCCCAGTCTGAATCACACATTCGTTGGCGAATTGTGTTTTTTCCAAGCTGGAAAAGTTTGTCGGAAGTTTACTTTGAAGATAAACACACAGCTAGTGTTTTGCAAAGTGAATTGCTGTTACTTAGCAAACAAGCTTAGGTTTAAGTGGTTCTAGAGGGTCAAATGCAGACTTTCCAATATAGACAAAACATGGTTTTCCCAGTCTGAATCTCTCAGTCTTTTGGCAAATTCTGGTCGTTCCAAGCAGGAAAAGTTTGTAGGAAGGTGAGTTTGAAGTTAAACACAAAGCTAGTGTTCTACAAAGTGAATTGTTCTTATTTGGCGATTAAGCTTAGTTTTCAGTAGTTCTATATGGTAAAATGCATACTTTTCTATATAGAATAAAAAAAAGCTTTTCCCAGTCTCAATCTCTCATTCTTTGGCGAAATCTGTTCGATCAAAGTGGGAAAAGATTGTAGGAATTTGTCTATGAAGATAAACACACAGCTACTGATTTGAAAAGTGAATGGCTGTTATGTGGCGAATAAGCTTAGTTTTAAGTGGTTCTAGAGGATAAAAAGCAGACTTTTCTATATAGGCAAAACATGGTTTTCCCAGTCTGAATCTCTCATTCTTTGGCGAATTCTGTTCATTCCAAGCAGTAAAAGTTTGTAGGAAGTTGACTTTGAAGATAAACACACAGCTAGTGATTTGCAAAGTGAATTGCTGTTACTTGGGGAATATGCTTAGTTTTAAGTGGTTCTAGACGGTAAAAAGCAGACTTTTCTACTTACACAAATCATGCTTTTCCCAGTCTGAATCGTACATTCCTTGGCGAATTCTTTTCATTCCAAGCAGGAAAAGCTTGTAGAATGTTGACTCTGAAGATAAACACACAGCTTGTGTTTTGCAAACTGAATTTCTGTTACTTGACCAATAAGCTTAGTTTTAAGTGTTTCTAGACAGTAAAAAGTATACTTTTCTATATAGACAAAACATGCTTTTCGAAGTCTGAATCAAACATTCTTAGGCAAATTCTGTTCTTTCCAAGTGGGAAAAGATTGTAGGAAGTTGACTTTGAAGATAAACAAACAGCTAGTGTTTTGCACAGTGAATTGCTGTTACTTAGCAAATAAGCTTACTTTTAAGTGGTTCTAGACAGTAAAAAGCGTTCTTTTCTATATAGACAAAACATGTTTTTCCCAGTCTGTATCTCACATTCTTTGGCAAATTCTGTTCGTTCTAAGCAGATCAATTGCTTGGTGAAGGCCGCTTTGCTTAAGTAGAGGCACAGGCTGTATATGATGAAGAAACTCTGGCATGGTGTCGATTGTCAGCCTTAAAGGACTGGGTCAAAGTCGCATAATCAGGGAAAAGACTTGAAACATTCACTCAAGTCATACAAGGTCCTAAAGAAACCTTCCCTGACTTTTTACAAAGGCTTACCTCAGCTGTGGAAAGGAGTGTATCAGATTCAGCAGCAAGAAAGGCAATAATTGAGTCTTTAGCCTTTGAAAATGCAAATACCAAATGCAGGGAAATAATCAGACAACTGAAGGCGAGGTCCACATCCATAGATGAGTGGATTAGATATACAGCTATTGTTGGATCTTGTTCTCCTGATAAGACTGTGATAGGAGAAGCTGCCACTGGGCAGCTAGAGATGACCCAAGATTTCAAATGTTTTAATTGTGGTGAGCAGGGTCATCTCTGATATTACTGCAAGAAAAACCATAATAATACCAAAAGGGGTACTATGCTTCTTGGAATGTGTCAAAAATTTTCAGAGGTGGACATTCAACTAAGGAGTGTAGAGCAATAACAGACAGATGGGGCCGCATCTTGCCAAAAAACTCCCAGGGGGGCCTCTCGCAGGCACCAATGCCAGGCAGGAAGAGTTCTCTTCTTCAGAACAATTAAATGGCATGACTTCAAAAATAGATGTTCTGGGACCAGAGGAGGCTGAGGGAAGTCCTATGGACAATCCCAAAAGCCTCAAAGGGAGCGAAAAACTAATATTTTGGCAAACGTCTATAGAGGACCAAAGGCCAAAACTAAAAATACTGGCAAACAATATTGAAATTGAAGGAATGGTTGACACTGGAGCAGATGTTACCATCATCTCTCCAAAATCATGGCCCACTAGTTGGCCACTTCAAGCAGTGTTTATGCAGCTTCAAGGTGTTGGCACTTTATCCCTAATAAAACAAAGCACCAGGTGGCTTAAATGTATAGGACCAGAAGTTCAGTAGGAAAATTGAGGACATACGTGGCTGATACAGCTATTAACTTATGGGGAAGAGATCTAATACAGCAGTGGAAAACTCAAATTAATATCCCCTCAGTTTCAGGGTCTGGCCCTGAAATTCATCAGGCTCCTAATAAAAACTTTAATTCAGTCAGGGAATGTTATCAAGGATAGTTAGAGACGATCAAAGCTGTCCATAAGCAAGATACAGCAGACGCTGACAATTTAGTACTACCACAAGGAGCCACTGCTGTTAAGACAACGACAGCCTTGCCACTAAGGTGGCTGACTGACCAACCCATCTGGATTGATCAGTGGTCTATGACAAAAGAAAAACTACAGGCATTAGGACAGCTAGTCCAGGAGCAGATGAGCGCTCAGCAAATAGAGGAGTCCACCAGCCCTTGGAATTCTCCAGTTTTTGTCATTAAAAAAAGGTCTGGCAAATGGAGGGTGTTGACAGATCTCAGAGCAATTAATAAGATTATTCAGCTGATGGGTTCCCTGCAGCCTGGGATCCCACTGCCTTCTTTGTTGCCTAAGGAATGGACTATTATAGTGATTGACTTAAAAGATTGTTTTTTCACTATTCCTCTACATGAAGGCGATAAGGAAAGGTTTGCCTTTTCAGTGCCTACCCACAATAGAGGTCGCCCGATAAAAAGATATCAATGGAAAGTCCTGCCACAGGGAATGTTGAATAGCCCTACCTTGTGTCAATATTTTGTACAACAGTCATTGGAGATGATTCGCAAACAATTTCCCCAGTCTATTATTTATCATTACATGGATGACATTTTATTGTCTGATTCAGATATAAATATCCTGGAGAGAATGTGTGATGAAGTGAAAAAAACCTTACCTTGCTGGGGATTACGAATCGCTCCTGAGAAAATACAAAGAGGGGATTCTATTAATTATCTAGGGTAGAAAATAAGTCTACAAAGAATTAGTACACAAAAGGTGCAATTCAAAAGAAAGCAATTAAGGACACTTAATGATTTTTCAGAAACTACTGAGAGATATTAACTGGTTGAGCCCTGTGATTGGCTTGACCAGTCAAGAGTTGAGCAATTTACTTCAAACGTAACAAGACGATAAAGATTTAAATAGCCCAAGGAAACTATCACCTGAGGCTGAGAAAGAGCTAGCTTTGGTAGAAAGGAAATTGCAGGACACACATCTAGATCGTATTCATCCAAAGATGGCATGCATATTAGTCATCTTACCCTCTACTCATTCCCCTACAGGAATTCTCATGCAGAGGGAAGTGTATATCTTAGAATGGATATTTTTAGCACATAAACAGAGTAAGAAACTGAAAACCTACATTGAGAAGGTCTCTGAATTGATACTTAAAGGAAAATTGAGACTTCGACAATTAGTTGGAATAGACCCGGCTGAAATTGTGGTACCTTTTACTAATACAGAAATTGCCTCTTTGTGGGTACAAATTGAACATTTGCAAAGAGCATGAAGTAAGTTCTTAGGAGAGATTAAAAACAGATACCCTAAAAGCAAGCTGCTTCATTTCATAAAACGAACTAACTGGATCCTCCCTCGTATAATAAAGGGAATTCCAATATCTGGAGCCCCTACATTTTACACTGATGCCAGTGAGTCAGGAAAGGCAGTATGTAAATCAGAAAATGTAAGCAAGGTGACTGAGAGTCCCTATAAATCAGTTCAAAAAGCTGAATTATATGGAATACTCATGGTGTTGTCAGATTTTCAAGAGACTCTTAATACAGTAACTGACTCTCAATATGCAGAAAGGGTTGCTTTGCACAATAGAGACTGCAGAACTTATTCAGGATTATTCTGAATTGACATCATAATTTATTAAGCTACAACAAAAGATCAGAAATAGGAGTTACCCACTATATATAACACACATAAGATCCCATACAGGTCTGCCAGGCCCTCTGACGCAAGGTAATAATGAAATTGACCAGCTACTGATAGGAAGTATACTAGAGGCTTCAGAATTCCATAAAAAACACCATGTTAACAGCAAAGGCTTAAAGAAAGAATTCTCTAACACTTGGCAACAAGCCAAAGAGATTGTGAGGCAATGTCCTACTTGCTCGTTATATAATCAAACTCCATTGCCTACAGGAACTAACCCTAAAGGCACCCAAAGAAATGAAATTTGGCAAATGGATGTTCTCCATTTTACAGAGTTTGGTAAGCTGAAATATATACACCATACTATACATACATACTCAGGATTTCAATGGGCAACTGCCTTAGGGTAAGAAAAGGCCGATTCTGTAATAACACATTTGTTAGCAGTTATGGCTATAATAGGAATACCCATACAAATTAAAACAGACAATTGTCCAGTATATATCTCTAACAAGATTAAGCGCGTCTTTGAATATTATAATATAAAACATGTTACATGCATACCACACAATCCTACAGGACAAGCGATTGTGGAGAGATCTAATTGAAATCTAAAGGAGATGCTTAAAAGGCAAAAATGGGCAACAAAAACTCCCAGAGATAGGCTACATAGTGCTTTATTAACTTTAAATTTTTTAAATGATGATGAAGAAAACAGCACAGCTACTGAAAGACTTTGGATTGTATAAAAGACTACTGAACTAAACCAGCCTGTTTATATTAAGGATATTCTAACGTCAGAATGGAAAATGGGAAATGTGTTACGCTGGGGAAGGGGTTATGCCTATGATTGTACAGGAGGAGAAAAGCTGTGGGTTCCTTCCAAGCTGATAAAGATCAGACATGACAAGGGGAGACCTCCTGAAGTCCTTGGCAACTAAGAAGAAAAGGGTGACTAGACAATCAACAAATAGGTGATGTATATGGGGATGTTTATGTCTCCATGTATGAACTGGCTGAGACTAAAATGTCTATAAACAGTCAGTAACATTTTGAGTACGAATTTCTCATAACTTGTTATTACATGCATCCTGTAAAATGGCATGTATTACAAAATTATGTTATGGTTTGATTATATGATCAAACTAACCTGAAGAAAGGCAGTCACCTTACTTTCTTCATCTTTATTAACTAAGATGTGCACCCTGCTTACTCCATGTGATTGCTTTTACAGAACTATATGATGCTTGTAAAGTTTTGTGTGCTGCAGGATGAAAGAAGAGAAAGACAGCCCTGAAATGACCCACACCCTGGGATGCAGAGATTCCGGGACCTTCCAGTCCAACTTCGTGTTTGATTCTCCCTCAATTACACTGAAGCTGCTTCATTTAAAAGCCTGCTTTCAGAACTTTTCCAGAAAGGCCAGCTTACTTATCCAGCCATTCAGACTGTCATAGTCAAGATGTCAGCTAAGCGATGAACTTTCTCAGCACAGAGTGACTGGCAGGCAAATCCTAGCTACCTCTACTCCAAAAAAGCCAACTTTACCTAATTCCCCTTCGGCCCCAGAAGGGAATTCTTCACCCCAACTCAGCTGGAAGAAGACAAGGAAGATTATCTTCCCAGTTCCTTATGTTGGGGTGGATGGTTCTGGTTATTCTAAGAACAGTGGATATGTTTTCTTTTAAGGGATACTGTACAAATGTAGCCTCGGGCATGGGGAACTAGAGAATTTAAACTCAGGGATTGCTATATTTCCTTTCCTCTTTTTTATCCTTCTTAGTTTAAAAAAAAAGGGGGGGGTGATATAGTAATACATAGAAGTTAGAGAAATAGACAAACAGGGATAGATTAGCAAACTTACTCTTAAACAAAATTTTACAGCTATATCTTACATTGATAGAAATGATTGTAATTGATACAAAGTTGAAGCTGCAATCTTTTCATTGGTATAGAATGCGTTTTACACAAATGTGAGGTTCTCATTGGAATACTTTCTTATTGATTTATAATTGAGTTTAATATTGCTACTTTAACATAAGCATTGTGCCTCCACTATGCATCTAAGAATACAAGTCTTAGACCCAGTCCTATAACTGCTATTATACATTATTTTTAGTTGATTAACCAGTACCAGCTAAAGACCAGATTGCAAAGTCATGGTTCTGAGTCAGTTTAGATGGGTTTTGGAAATACTTCGATTAGAGAGGGCCAGCGGTAGTCTATGCTTAACAGTTCAGAAACACCTATGTAGATAGGAAATCTTCAAGGGCATCAGAAGTCCACAGAATAACCCATTTATGGACATTTCTTCATCTAGATCATTTGACTAGAGACCTGTCTGCACCTGACCGGACCCCTTAGACTCAAAGAAGAAATTGAGCATCAATGGAGTTGCTCAAATCGTGGTGACACAGCCACTGAGAGAATTGCTTCAATTCATCTACAGACAAAACACTGTCCAGGAAAGGACAAATTATGCAGAATAGTCGATTGATAATCTGCCAAGGCAGGGTGATCAGCCCTTCAAAATCTGCAATACAAAAGTCTGTCAGATGATCCTGGGCCAGAAGGCTGAAGACTGATGCTCTGACATATTAAGGAATAGGGGGACTGTCCAGGTGATCAGCAGTCTCTATAAATTGGCTAAGCTTGGAAGCCATGTTTTGTGCTTCCCATATTTTCAGGTAATATTAATCATTCTTGGATTTCTGATGTGGTTGGAGACTGGTAGTCTCATAGACAACCCAAGCAGTTTAGTATTGAGAAAGATGATAAATCTGTTAGGGTGGTTTTCAGGTGGCATAGGATCTAGAACCAGGATATAGTCAGGTATAGTTTTTAGTATAGATGACATGGTTAATGAACAAAATTGATGCACTGGGTGATGAGTGTATTGTTGGTTTTATAAACTGCAGAATGGTAATAATACTTAGTTCACATATGTATAGGGAAAAGGTTTTTTAACTGGACAAAAAGGGGGAAATGTTATGGTCTGCCTTGGAGTTATCTCTGAATTAGTAAAATAAAGGCAAGAGCTCGAGATTTGGGCAGAGGCAGGAGTCAGGAACGAGAGTGGAGGAGTCAGGAGAGGAGAGGAGTCAGGAGTGGGGGAGTCAGAAGTTGGTGGAGTCACGGAAAAAAAAAGGGAAGAAGTGAGGAGAGAGTTATCATGGGAGAAGGAGACGCTGGAGACCAGGCTAATAAAAGGGCAAGGGAAGAGGGATTTGAGAGCTAGGAATAGGACAGTGTAGGGTGGATCTGCCCAATCTAGATGCTAGATTGTTTTCATATTAATTGAGTTGTGTTTTCTTTGTACTGGCCGATTCTGGTTGGAGAGGAAACTGCAACAAACTGCAGCAGTTACATTAGGAAGGTTGAGAACCACTCATCCTGACCCCTCTAAGATATTCCTGTAGGTATGGACTGGAGGTATAATCCCTTTTATTCAATCAGGCAAATCCAGAAAAACCAAAACACCACCAAAAGGTTATGAAGGATAAACAGACACTGTACCCACAGTGTCTGCTGACATCTTAGACAAATGATGTCAAAATGGAAATCACGTCACACCATGACCATCCCCCTAAATGAAAAGCAGAGGAGAAAAACCGAAAACCAGTTCCCTGGTGGTGGCTCCAAGAGAAAACCATTGTCAGAATTGTCAGCAAGGATTTTAAAGCCAGGATTCAAGCGTCTTCAAGGAGAAATTTCCAAAACAAAAGTATACACATAATCTTGCTGAGGTAATAGAATAAACAAGAGAAAATCGAATAGGAACTCACTGAATTAAAACAAACACTAAGAGTAGGAATTAAAGACATGTCTGGGCATGATAAACAATGAAGTGGAGTTTAGAGTAGGCAGAAGGGGCTGGGAAGATGGCTCACTTCTTAGGAACACTGGTTGCTCTTGCAGAGGATCAGGGTTCAGAGGATCTGATGGACTCTTTGGTCAAAACATACACACACAAACACACACACACACACACACACACACACACACCCCATAGAGATATTTTTTAAAAAAAAAAATTAAAAAAAGGAGCCAGGTATGCCCCTTTAATCCCAGCACTCAGAAGCAAGATGATCTCTGTGAGTTTAATGCCTACCTGGTTCATACAGTGAGTTTCAGGCCAGTCCTACCTACATAATGAAACCCAGTGTCAAAATAAAACAGAAAAAAGTGTTCTTTTTCTTTCTGATAATGTAGGCAATAGAGAAACTATTTCTACAGAGAAAGAACTTATTGTTGAGAGAACCAGTGGGCTGGAAGTAGACCCCAATTCTTTGTGTCACTAACTCCATCACAGCCTCAGCAGGAAGCAAGAATGGGTACAGCTAAAAAGAAGCAGGATGATTATGAGTAAAGCTGTGGACACGGATCAGCCCATTAGCAACAGAAACAGGCGGAAAACCAGCTAGGGTGAGATGGCGTCACCAGCCAATGTCTCTGACTGACAGTTCCTAGTAGCACCAGGTTGTTCTTTTCCTTCAAGTACCCTGGACTTTTCAGACACTCAGAAACCACAGAACAAAGTGTGGCAAATGCCTAAGAAAGGATGTCCTGTGGGATGTATTTGTTCATACAGGTTTCATGTAGCCAGGCTGGCCTCAAACACACTATGCACGCAAGGATGATTTTGAACTCCTGGTTCTCCTCCTGGTAATGGGCCTATGGGCATGGACCACCACACCAGGCTGATGAGGTACTGTAGGTGGAGCCCAGAGCTGTGTGAGAGCAAAGTGACCACTCTGTCCACTGAGCTGCATGTCCAGCCCCTCGGGATGTGTTCTGCTATTACAACAAAACTAAAATAGATGTCTTCAATGAGAGACAACAGGAGTCTCAAAATCCAGAAATATTAAATCACACATTCACAAGTAATACAGATGTCAAGAAATAATGAAACTATGTAACTGTAAGAAAAAAAAAGAAGAAAGGAAACATACTATCAAAATGTGTGAGACATTACTAAGACGGTGCTAAGAGGAAACTTTATTTACAACACTAATTCTTAGATTAGAAACAAAGACCAGCAACCTAAATTTTTATCTATACGAGAAAATAAGAAAATAATTAATTAAATAAAAAAATTGTTAAAATGAACCCCAAAACACTAAAAATAAGAAATTAACAAAAAAGACAATGAAGCACAATTAGTTTTCTTTTTTAAAGCAAAGAATGGTATTTCCTCGTCTCAGTTAGACCTAGATAGAAAAAATATAAGGTCTATTCTCTTTGGCGATTTAAAAAAAAAAAAAGAAAGAAATTGCCGTGTTTTAGAGTTTATGTAGAACACTGAACCTGGTAAAACATACAAAAATTTTAAAAACAAATATTCATCATTTAAACCATTTTTAATGACAGTGTTTATCGTCAACTTGTCTAACCTATAATCTGTTTAATATCAGACATGATTTCCAGGGTTGCCATATGGAGATTGTGCAGTGTTGAAATGGAAACACAGCATTGTATTCCCAACAAGACTCTGGTTGAGAACATCATTGTTTTTATCACGAGGAAACTAGCACATCATCCAAGCCCAGTGTCCCGAGGCGTTGTCCCATCTTAGAGCCATTTCCTCAGACAGCACTTCCAAATGTGTAATATTTTTCTTCAACAATCGAACCAGACTTGTGTGCTGCACTGTTTGGTTTGCCGTGCTGCTTGTGAGATCCTGGACCATCAGACATGATGAAACTTCTCGCCCACACCCCCAAACTACAGCACTGGTATCAGTGTAGAGGAATATAGGAGAGACAGAAACCAGAAAGGAAAAAAAAACCTGTTGTTGTTTGGAGAAGAGTCATGTAAGTAGGCCAAGCTGACCTTGGACTTTCTATGTAGCCCAGGTTGGCCTTGGATTTACTCTGTAGCCCAGGCTGGCCTCTGATTTATGATATAGCTCAGGCTGTCTTTGGACTTACTATGTAGCCCAGGCTGGATTTGAACCTGTGGTCTTCACGAGTATTGAGAATATAGGTATGCACTACCACACTCAGCTTTGTATATGTTATTATAAGTGACTCAGCTGTGGCCCCTCATTTGCCAGCCTCCCTCAACGTCAACAACAGCATCCCCAATCACCCACTAGGATAATCCCATCCTTTAACTCATCTGTTAAGGTCAGACTTTACAGAACAGAGAGTCAGCAGGGTCCTCCTCCTTATTAGAACACATTTGTGTGGAGGGATTTGAGTGATTGTTTGAGTGAGCCAGTCATACCTTAACCTGGTTCTGATACTATGATAAAGACTATGATAAAAAAAAAAAAAAGAAAACAAAAATAAAGGAGATGGGCTCAACACCGGGACTTGAATCTTAGTAGGTGAGGAGATGGCTCACAGGTCTCAGGTAAATGATGGGTAGGCTTTGTGGCCCACATAGAATTTCAGTCCAGGGAGGCAGAGGTAGGGCAGATCCCCAGGGCAAGATAGCTGTCAAGACTAGTCATATTGGTGAAATCTAGTTTTGACTGAGAAATGCTGCTTCAATGAATAAGATAGAGGAGAAATGGATTAGTCCCTACATTATACACTGCACATGCACGTACGTACACACACACACACACACACACACACACACACACACACACACACAGGAACAAAACAAAAAACCTTGGACTTAAAGCATTGCCTCCACTGTAGTAGCACATAGTAGGAGGTGGGGATCTAAATAAGTATTCCTTTCCACCCCAAAAAAACCAACATACTTATGAACCCTCAGACCTTGATCTGTACAATCTGCTGAGGACTCCCAGATGTTTAGTTTAGTCTACTCGCTCTGTAATATATTCTGGTGTTCTGTTTCATGAATCCTGAGCTGGGGCTCGGCTGACTTGAGTCTCACTCCCAGTCTTGCATCCAAGACAACTTTCAGCTGCCATGTACTGATCCTTGGAATTCCCTGCCAAGTTACCCTGACTTGCATTTCTCACGAGGCCATGCCATGAAGCCAGAGAAAGTGCGGCTGTCTTACTCTGCCATTTATTAGCTTAGAGTATTGGGAAATTGGCTCGACATTTAAACCTCACTTCCCTCATGTATAAATGAGCTGGAGAACAATTCCAGTTCATCAGATCTACATTAGGAGTGAGTTAGAAAAACACATCAAAACGATTAGTGCCAAAATGTTTTATGAATGATAAGCAGTATTACTTATACGATTTGTAACATTGGAAATTATGGTACCTGGAACGTAACGGTTTTCATTATCATTGCGCAGATGATGCGAGGAAAGCATCTAGGATGCAGAAATGCTTCCATTTTTGCTTTATTTCCAAGAAGCATTTCTTTCTGATCCAATTATTTGTTAAAACTTACTTTCCACTCCATCTCCCCTTAGGTGATTAGGTTAGAACGGGGTTTGGTAAGAGGGGTTATAAAACATGTTACAGAATATATCTACAAGATCAACTGTTCAAATGGAGGCACCCACCATGGATAAGCCATGCTCCCCCTGAAGATATTGATTTCTTTTCTTTTTTTATTTTCATTCATTTCTTGTGATGGCTAGTCTTGGAGGAAAGAACCTCCCTTGAGGAGCCTCCTCCATCAGATTTGCCTTGACAATGTCCAGGTGGCATTTCCTTGACTGTTCACTGATGTTGGAGGGCCTGGTCTACTGCGGGCAGCACCGCCCTATGCAGGTGTGTCTGGACTCTGTAAAGGTAGTTGAAGGTGAGCTTAGAAGCAAGCCAGTGAGCAGTCTCTGTAGTTCCTGTTTCACAATTCTGTCTTGGTTTTCCTTGATGACGGGCTGGAACAGATAACAGGAAATAAAGATTTCACTTCCCAAGCTGGCTCTGGTGAGTGTATTCATCAGAGCAACAGAAAACCAAAATTAAGCAAAGATCACAGTGTCAGATGTGGGATGTCTTCCTGAAAGTTGTTGACCAGCGAGATCCCAAAAGCCCCCACAACTTTACAGGTGGTTGCCATTGTTCTTCATAGCCGTCCAGAACTTGATGGTAAGACTCTATTGCTGAGGACACTGAATCCTTTTGTCACAGGTCATTGAAGGGTCAATCTCAAGTTGAGGTGGAAGCATCCTCTATAATGTCAAGCCTTCATGGTTCAAGAAAGTGCTATGTAGGCTTCCAGGGGTGAAAATCATCTACAACCTTACTCGGGGGTGAACCATTCAAGCTAAAATGTCAGGCAAGATGTGCCCCTTATGTGTCAGTGACATCACAGTCATGGGAGCAACCAGTGGCTTTCCAATCGGATACAAGGCATATTCCACACGAGGGAATACACACCAGGTTCTATAAACTGGTCAAGAACCTATGGTTAGGGTGATATAGGCCCTATGAAAGAAAATAATGCTAAATACATTGTCGATCTTCCTTCCAAACATCCATATTTGTATCTACAGATCAGCGTTGCACTCAGCCCTCATCAGACAAGAAGCCTCTGACCACCATGGGCAGAGAGGTACAGCTGGACAAAGTGCTGGGAATCAGTGGTGTTGGACTGTTCAGGTGGAAATAGGACAGCTAAGTCTTCTCCTCCCCAGCTCAGAGAACATCATGAAAGAGTGGGTGGAAGGAATATAAGAACCAGAAGATGGGGAAGTGGACAGCAAAAGGATATCTTTTAGATTGGACCTAGTCATTGAACTCTTAAACTGAAGGCAGCTATGGTCATTGGCACGAGACTGGACCCCTCAACACTTCATTACAGATGGGAGAGGCCATAAAGACACTTCCCTCCCTTGGCAATCAACATTTATTGGAGGCGGGGTTCTATCCTGCAGGCTTAGATTTTTCAAGACCTACGTTTGTAAGAGTTTTTAAACCCTTTAAACTTCCTCTAGCCCACCACCCACCAGAGGTAGTGGAAAGGAAAGGACAATAGGGCAAACAAAGGACGATGTGGACCTGCTTAGAAATAGTTCTCTGGGGCGATTTCAATCTTCATCATCAGGATATCAGTTCAGCTGACAAGAATCAACAGAGGTAGGTCGATCTACTTGCAAACACCATTCATGAATCACCAAGGACAGTTCAACGCAAAAGAAATTGCTGAGCTCTTCCAATTGGCCTGGTTTTGAGGAGGCAGCAAGAAACCACCACAATGGCACCACAAGAAGTTCTCTGGAGCTATTTTCTCTTCAAAGAAATGACAAACAGTGGTCAGTGAAGAAGGAAAGGAGAACCAATGCCACAGCATGGTCAATGAATTCCAGTGTCTTCAAAGTCCATTGAGCATCAGCGAAGTGTGTCAAGGCAAGCCAATGCCGTGGTGTTGCTCATTGTTGTCCAGGGTTATACTCGTACCCTTTCTAAACATCACATGCCCTTTTCCCAGGTAGCTACCAGAAACACCATGTGTTTGTTCTCAGCAAAACATCCTCTCAGTTTCCAGAACAACATCCATGACACAGTTGAGTCTCCAAAGAAACCAGAAATTTCTGATTCACTACCTTCTTCACTCCTGTACCCATAGATAAGTTGTTCTGTAGAATACCTCTGTACTCATGTAATTAATTAAACTTACGGATTACACGCAGAAAGGAGACATGAAATAGGAGGGGGGACTTATTCAGAATATCGGTGCCAATTAGAGAGGGTATGGCGTGAGAGAAGGGGTTGACCAAGGGGATGACGGAGTATGATTAGGGAGGAAGCAAGGGGGAACTGAAGAATGGGATGGGAGAATGAGGGAGGGGGATGAGGAAGGGGAATTGAGAAGGGAAATACAGAAAGTAAATGACTAAAACTTATTGTGTAAGTAAATGAAATTGTTAAACAAAAACATCAAATTCATCTTTTTTTTATATAAGTTTATCTTTATAGAGGGCCAATAATTACAACTTAGGCTTGTTTTGATGGATCAATTTTGTCTTTAAGCCTTTTTTTTTCCTTCGAGCAAATTGTCAGATTTATTTGTAAATTACTTATTGTAAGATTTATTTGGAGTCAGTGCCGTACAGGGGTTTGTGTAACTGAAAAATCAAGTCAATAAACACTTTGTATTAATCGTCAAAATCCCAGTGAGTTCTCTCCAGTAATTTTCCTTTTATCACACTCCACCCACAGCCCTTCTCAAAATGCTGGCTGAATTAAGTACCTGCCACTGAATGGGACACAAGTTCAAACCAGTGGAAGTGGGAAAAAGCAACTAAAAGCAAACAAAGTAACAAACAGCAAAACTTCTTCCCTCTGCATCTGGGATTTCATTTTATGGTTTTGGATAGTCTACTACACTGAACAAAATAAAAGAGTAGAGTCTGAGGTGGTGTTTAACTTAGTGAAGAAAGGCAGGCATAGCTGCAAATGGTGGGGGAGGCGGGTGTAGGCTGACAGGGCGGTTCCTCTCTTAATGATGTATGAAACCACCAAAGCTGAGAATGAAGAGAACCTCCAAGTGAAAACGGCAATGCCAAAATTTATGAATACAAGAGTGTTTGTATCACACTGACTGAACATTCACACAAATAAATCACACCTCACGTCTAGTATGCATGTTTACACACATCAAGTTGTGCTGTGTTTGGGGGGTTGTATAAATAATGATTGTGTGTGACTGGAGAGGTGGCTTGGTAGTTGAGAACTGTTACTGCTCTTGCAGAGGACCTGAGTTCAGACCCTGGTAACAACATGGTGGCTCACAAGCATTGATTACTCTTGTTCAGTTCTGTGCTCTGCTCCTGTCTCCTGTCTTGATGAATACACCTGTGGTCATGAGGGAAACCGACTTGAGCCCTGTGGCCTCCCATGTGTTATTGACAGCTGTACCTGCTTTTCTTCCCTAAGTTTCTTGTGGCTTTTGTATATGTATCTTATATACAGATACATAAAAGCAAGGGAAACACTCATATGTGGAATTTAAAACAAGGAAAGAAAGAAAGAAAGAAAGAAAGAAAGAAAGAAAGAAAGAAAGAAAGAAAGAAGGAAAGAAGGAAAGAAAGAAAGAAATCAAGAAACAACGGAACAAAGAAACAAAGAAGCAAAGAAACAAACAAAAAAACAAAGAAAGAAAGCTGAACACCCTCCAGGTCTGCAATGTGACCATCACACTCCAGTTGCTATGCTTTCCCCATCATGATGGATGGTACCAGCTCAAACAATGGGTGAAAAATAAATACTTCCTGTCTCTTTTTGTATTGGAATTTTATGTATTTAAATTTCAAATGTTATCCCCTTTCCTGGATCCCCTCTCCCATTCTCTCTCCTCCTGCTTCAGTGATGATGCTTTTTTTCCCACACACTCCCATCTCAACAACCTGGCATTCCCCCACTTTGGGGAAATGAGCCTTCAGAGAACCAAGGGCTTCTTCTCCTATTGAAGACAGACAATGCCATTTTTTGCTATATATGTGGCTGGAGCCATGGGACCCTCCATGTGTTCTCTTCGGTTGGTGGATTAGTCTCTGGGAGCTCTGGGGGGGGGTCTGGTTGGTTGATATTGTTGCTCTTCCTATGGGGTTGCAACCCCCTTCAGCTCCTCCAGTCCATTCTTTAACTCCTCCATTGGGGTCCAGGTGCTCAGTCTAATGATTAGCTGTATGCATCCTCATCTGTATCAGTCAGGCTCTGGCGGAGCCTCTCAGGAGACATCCATATCAGACTCCTGTCAACAAGCACTCCTGTCTTCGCTAAGTTTTTGCTTCCTTTATTTTGTCATAGCAACAATAAGAAGAATCAATATGTGCCCTCTTCATATCAGGGCCATGTGAATTAGAGTCAGTGCATCACTGAGCCCTGTAGGTTTCTCTTGGCTCTATTGACAGAGCCTGGAGAGGGCATGGACCCTCAAACGGCCCTGGTTTGGCCATGGTCAGCATAGACTCTTGATGATCTATTCTCTTTGTGAGAAACAAAACTTCATGTCATTGACAAATACAATCAAGGAGAGTGTCACATGTAGCTATCCTAGAGTCTATTTTTGCATACTTATTCTCAGCAGCCCTCGTTGCTATTATGAGGATGCTCTTCCTCCCACCCACTCCCACCTCAACACCCTGGCATCCCCCACACTGGGGAACTGACCCTTCACATGAACAAGGTATTCTCCTCCTATTGATGCAGACAATGCCATCCTCCGCTATATATGTGGCTGGAGCCGTGGGACCCTCCATGTGTCTTGTCATTATCCCTCCAATCATGGGTTATGGGCTGTCATGCATGTGCTTTTAATTTCACAGCAGGCACTTCTTCCCACAAAACTATCTGCCCAGCTTGCATTTTATCCATGTTCCTGGCATGCTGGGGATCCTGTATTTTGTTTATTTGGCCCATAGCTAGATGCTCTTTCTTGGACTATAAGTCAGTGATCTACCTTCTTAATGCTGCCCCCTTTAAGACAGTTCCTATGTTGCTACGACCCTTGATGACACAATTATTCTTGTTGCTACTTCATAGTTGTAATTTTGCTTCTGTTATGAATCATAGCCGGGAATCATTTTGGAGACTGAAGTTTGTCAAAGGGATCCTGACCCACACACAGGTTGTGAACCGCAGCTATAACCGGTTGGTGGCAAGATATATTTGAAGGACAATCTGGGGAAGACAACCACCACCCCTGTGTCCTAAGGCCATCGTTTTATGGACCTATATCACCTCTTCACCTCCTTCAATATGGAGTTATGGGAGGATCATTTGTCACTTTGAATAAAACAAACCTTAACAGAGACACACGATGTATCGTTGTTGCTACCATGTTGTAATTTCCTGCCCCAATACCTCACATTTTAAACATCATCGAAAGCCAAGAAAATAGTCATAAAGATCTGTCTGTGTTAGGCACTGCCCACAATACATTTTGTTCACCTGGCCCTCAACTGTAGAAGACTGCAAGGAATAGCCATTTGAGACATCCACTTCCTGCTCCTGTTTTGTTGAAGAAAAAAAATCAAGCTAAATAGAACAATAGAGATGGAGTGTACAGGACGGGTTGGGTGTTTAGAGCTCTTAAGGAAAGCTCTCACACAGAGAGGTTTGTTAACACACCTCAGCTGACTCAAAAGCAAACAGATGAGGATCATAGGAAGCCTTGGGCATGAACAACAGGGATGAAGGTGTCTTTCCAAGGCAACGAGACAGAGCAGAGCATCCTTCCTTGGGTAATTGAAGTGAGGAAGCTAGTGGTTCTCCACCTAAGTCATCGCACGCTGACCTGGCTCGTGAAGTTCTGGACCCGTCACTCTCCAGTGCCTGAGGTTGAAATGCCGCCATCCCCCCCAACCCCCATGGGAACAAGCACTTGTTCCAAGGAGAGGTTCTTGAAGACTCCATTATTTGACATGATCTTCTCTGAAGGGCAGGTCTCCAATTCCTTAGCAAGAAAGGCATCATGTCTTCAACCTTGTTGTCTTTCCAAATCTGCCATCTCTGTGAAGTCCCATCTCGAAGGTCATAGCCAGGGCATCTGGCTTCCTGAACTGATGTCTCCAACAGGTTTCCTAAAGTATCAGCTTAGCAGTTTTCGACAGATTACCTGTGCCTTATCTAGAGTGGAAACAGGGAATCAATTCTGGCTTATCTGAGTCCCTGGATGTAGTAGGTGCTTATAGAGAGCAGGTGAAGGAATTATAGACATGAAAGTGCTAATCCACTCTTCAGGTGTGAACTTCTCTAATTTTTTATACATTTTTAATCATTTAATAAAGTAAGTCAGTATCCCAGACAGGGTGAGTGTCAGGCTTATGCACAAGCCTCTCTTTTCATCCTAACTCCTGGCTCCTCAGGCTGTGATATCCATTGGAAGTAGAGTCATTGCAGATGTAAGTGGTTATAATGAAGGCCACCCTGGAGTGTGCTGGGCACCTAATCCAATATGATCATCGACCCTATCAGAATAGAAGCGTTAGTGGCCTGAATGGCAGGCAGGATGGATGGTACCCGATGTCAGGCTGTGGTGGACTGGGAGCTGGTTTTATTTCTCAACCAGTAGTTTGGGCTTTAGCCTGAGATTCTAGTAAGCACTGGAGAATTTTTATCAGGGATTTCCCTTCAGGGATCCCTCAGGAATAACCCCTGGGGATGTACAGTGGAGGACTTAGAGGAGGTTGCAAGGGCTGTCAGCTCAGGCAATACGGAAAGCTGTTGTCTTCGCAGGAGGCACATGCTGCAGAGTGCAGGCCAACAGAGACCGTGACTGAGCAGTTAGTGCAATGTCCCTCTTTGCATCAGAGCACACCTCCCCACGCTATCCTTCTGCCATGCCGCTATTACATGTTCAACAGACCGTCAAAACCCAGTCTGACTGAATGGACACCATTGCACTAAGAACAAACACTGCATAGTACAAGACACAATGGATGATAAGATGTTTCACAAATGATGGGAAACTGAAATAATCTCAGTTAAGATGGTTTTCATTCCTCTCAGAGGACCCGGTTCAGTTCCCAGCAACTATATCAGATGATCCCCAACTCTAGGGAGTCTGATGCCCTCTTCTGACCTCCGTGGGTCACTGCACATGGGTGTACATACATACATACATACATACATACATGCTACATATATACACATATATTACAGACATACATACTATACACATAATACATACATACGACATATATATTATGCCCGTGGGTTACTCACTGATCTGCTATCCTTGCTCAGTGTATTACTCATGCCCTCAGGAACCCTCAGAGGAAGTGGAACTGTCCATTTCTTCTTCTCTGTCAGTTTATTTCAGGGGTCTAGGGCCCTCTTACTGACTGAAGCCTTTATATGATCTTTGAGTTTCTGAAGCATTTCTGTACCACAAGCATCAGGGTTTTTGAATCTCTGGTCTTCATAGGGTTTTGAGCATCTGAACTTGTGCCGAGTCCGTCTAAGTAGTACCAGAGGTGGAAAGTCGCTCAGGTCTCTGCTGTTCAAGTGCTTCCCCAGTTGGGGTTGGATGTTATAATCCGGTTGGGGGACACTGAAGGCGGTCTCAGGAGGCAGAGGCTGGGAACCCTTCAAGTGCTTCCCCCATTGGAGTCCGGTATTACAATCCGCTTGGGGGACACTGAATGGGCTTCCAGTCTGTGGAGGCTGGGAATCCTTCCACTGATTCCCCTGTTGCACTTCGGTGTTATAATCATCTCGGGGGACTCTAAAGGGGTTCGCAGGCCATGGAGGCTGGGAAATTGTTGGTGCATTGTCAGAGGATAAAGTCCGGGATGAGGCTCTCTGTCCTCTCTAAACACTACCACGTGAAGGTGCAGTGAAAGTACTTGGCAGTGGTGAGTCATGGTGAGCATCAGTCGAGCTGTATCCTTTGAGTATTGCTCTCTCTCCCGAGAACTGTGGACAAGTCCGGAAGGCAAAGCAGGGAAATCTCGAGTGACCATTGATCTCCGGAAACAACCAAACCTTGAGAGGGGCTGTCCTCGAGTTTGCACAGGAAAGTAGCGAGGTCTGCATGGGGCAGTCCTGAGGTCTGCATGGGGCAATAGTGAGGTCTGCACGGGGCAGTCTCGAGGTCGGCACGGAGCAGTCTCGAGATCTGAATGGTGCAATCTCGACGTCTGCACCTGGCTGTTGCGAGGTCTGAATGGGGCAGTCTCGACGTCTACACGCGGCAGGTGAGAGGTCTGACTGGGACAGTCGCCAGGTCTGCACGGGGCAGTCTCGAGGTCTTCCGGGGCATTCTCGAGGTCTTCCGGGGCAGGCGCCAGGTCTGCACGGGGCAGTCGCGAGGTCTGCACAGGGCAGTCTGGAGGTCTGCACGGGGCAGTCGCGAGGTCTGCACGGCCCAGCCAGGAGATGCCTCACTTGTCAGTTCTGCTTGTAGTAGCGGGGCGATCATCCAAGCTTTCTGTATGAGGAGGAACCATGTCGACTCTCTTCCTTTGAGTCCGGAGTGCTACCTGCTCTTGTGCACACTGTCAGGGGTCATGACAAGGGATTCTGGAAGGAGAAACATGAATGGAAAGGGCAAAGGGTGCTTCGGAGTCTGTGCTGTCAAGCGCCTCTTACACCAGCTTTGGTGCAGGGATGTGTCTTGGAGCCTCATAACCGAGTGGGAAAGGCTGATCCAGACCCTTGCTCCTCAGAGACTGCAGGGACTAGAAAATCACTGGTGGACTGTGTTAGGGAATAAACATGTGATAGGATGTGAATAGAGCATAGAATTCATGGGATTGATATTAGAATTCCATGTGAGTTCCAGGTGTTACTGTGACGCTTCTGCCTTGAAGTATCACTCCCTATTTTTTTGTCCTAAAGCTCTAAATATTCTTTCCGTGATGATAGTTTTGAAATATTGAGAATGCTTCACATTTGAAAGTATTTTCTCTAGTAACATATATTGAAATTCTAAATGTCTCTTGACATTGTATGCAGTTGCCTGGCCACAAATCCTGGGATGCTTTCAATATTGGTAAGTTGATTGAACACAACTCTTTGTGTTACAAGCTTTGCTGGTAAATAATTCTTTGGGTGACCCTCAATTAGATTGTACAAATGCCTCCTGCCGTTTACAGACACATCTACAACCACCTTTGCTTGGAGAAAGGAGTTAAGTGTTATGCCTTCTTTGAATGAAGAGGAAGATCTAAGTCTACACTCCTCAGAGAAACAAGAAATCAGATACTGTAGGAAGAAATACGCATCTAGGCAACAATAAATGTTCCAAGCTAACCAGTACAGTAAAATAATGTATGGAAAATACCACTCCTTTATTAGAAGTATTATTAAGCATTGTATTTTTTTATATATCAAATATTACCCCCTTTGTATAAACCCTACCTCCACATATTCCTCCTCTTTGTCTCTAAGAGGGTGACTCCCCAACTCTCCCACTCATTCTTGCCTCACCCCTCTAGAATCACTTCTCTGAATCACTCTTCTCTGGGACATCAAGCATCCAAAAGACCAAGTACTTCCCCTTCCACTGATGTGAGATGGGGCAGTCCTTAGCTACATATGTAGGGTACCAGAGCATGTATAATCTATGGTTGGTGGTTAGGTCCATGGGAGCCCTGAGCGGTCTGGTTAATTGATATCGTTGTTAATTACAGTCTCCTTCAGCTCCCTCAGCACTTCCCCTACATCATCCATTGGGATCTGTAGGCTAAGTTCAATGGTTGGCTGTGAATATCTGCATCTGTATCAGTCAGGTGCTAGCAGAGCCTCTCACAAGACAGACATACCAGACTCCTGTTTGCAAGCACATCTCAGCATCAGCAAAAGTGTCCGGTTTGGTGTCTGCCGATCTCTGGGTGGCCTTTCCTTCAGCCTCTGCTCCATTTTTGCCCCTGCATTGCAATAGACACGGATAACTCTGATTTAATAAGAAATGGGTGAGTGGTCCCATCCTTACACTGTTGTCATGTCTATCTACTGCAGGTGGTGTCTTCAGGTTCAATCTCACTGTTGTTGTGTATGTTGGCCAATGTCATCACTGTTGTGTCCAGGGACGCTGTCACATCCCTAATATCTGGGACATTCTAGAGGTTACACCATCCTCCACTGTTCCTTCTTTCTATACTCATTCTCCTGGTCCTCTGTGTTTCTCTCCTGTCTCTTCCCACATCTGATCCTGCTCTCCTGTATTTCCATTTCACTCCCCTCTCCCACACAGTGTCCTTCTCCATGTGCCTCCCATGATAATTTTCTTCCCCCTTCTAATTGGGATTGAAACCTTCCCTCTTTGTCCTTTCTTGTTGAGCTGCAGAGTGTATATGAGTTTACTGTGGATATTCTGGGATCTTGGGCTAATTTCCACTTACCAGTGAGTGCATCCAATGTATGTGTGTTTATTTGTGTTTGTGTTATTTCACTCAGGATGATATTTTCTAGTTTCATCCATTTGCCTATGAATTTCATGAAGTAATTCTATTTAGTAGCTGAATACCACACCATCGTGTAAATGGACCACATTATATGAATCTGTGTCTCTTTTGAGGGACATCTGGGTTCTTTCCAGCTTCTGTCTTTTATAAATAAGGCTGCTATGAACAGAGTGGAGCATGTGTCCTTGTTGTAGGTTGCAGCAAGTTTTGGGTATGTGCCATCGAATGGTAAGCTGGGTCCTCAGGTAGTAAATACTATGTTCAATTCTCTGAGGAACCTCCAGCCTGGTTTCCAAAGTGGTTTTAAGAGCTTGCAATTTCAACAGTGACAGAGTGTTCCTTTCTTTCCACACCCTTTCCAGAGTCTGTTGTCACCTGACTTTTTATATTAGCCATTCTGACAGGTAAGAGGTAGGATCTCAGGATTGTTTTGATTTGCATTTCCCTTATGACTAAAGATGTTGAACATTTCATTAGGGGCTTCTCATCCATTCAGTATTCATCAGCTGAGAATGTTTGTTTATAACTGTAGCCCACTATAAAATAGTGTTATTTGAATCTCTGGAGGATAGCTTATTGAGTTTTTTGTATATATTGGATATTAGCGCTCCATCGGATATAGGATTGGTAAAGATCTTTTCCAAATGTGTTAGTTGCTGTATAGAAATAATGACAGTGTCCTTTGCCTTACAGAAACTTTGAAATTTTGTGAAGTTTCATTTTTCAATTTTTGATCTTAGAACAAAAGCCTTTGGTGTTCTATTCAGGAAATTTTCCCAAGTACCAATGTGTTCAATGCTTTTCCCTGCTTTTTCATCAGTTAGTTTCAGTGTATCTGCTTTTATTTGGAGCTTTTTTTTATTTTTTTTAATTTACTTGAGTATTTCTTATTTACATTTCGAGTGTTATTCCCTTTCCCGGTTTCCGGGCAAACATCCTCCTAGTCCCTACCCTCACCTTCTTTTGGTGTTCGAATCCCCACCCTCCCCCCATTGCCGCCCTCCCCACAACAATCACATTCACTGGGGGTTCAGTCATAGCAGGACCCAGGGCTTCCTGTTCCACAGGTGCTCTTTATGTGGAGGACTTTAATCCACTTTTACTTGAAATTTGGACAAGGAGATAGGAATGTATTGATTTGCATTCTTCTACATTCTGCCCTTCAGGTGAAACAGCACAATTTTTTTTAAAAAAATGCTATCTTTTTTTCCACTGGATGGTTTTAGATTCTTTATCAATTTTCAAGTGGCCATAGCTGTGTGGGTTCATTTCTGCGTCTTCAATTCTATTCCATTGATCTACCTGCCTGTCTCAATACCAATACAATACAGTTTTTCATCACCACTGCTCTGTAATACAACCTGAGCTCAGGGATGGTGATTTCCCCAAAATGCTTTTATTTTTCAGAATAGTTTTCTCTATCCTGGGATTTATTTTATTCCAAATAAATTTGCAAACTGCCATTTCTATGTTTGTGAATAATTGGGTTGGAATATTGAAGGGGATTGCATTGAATCTGCAGGTTGCTGTTGGCAAAATGGCCATTTTTACAATATTAATCCTGCCAATACACGAACATGGGAGGTCTTTCTAATTTCTGAGATCTTCAATTTATTTCTACAGAGACTTGTGTTCTTGTCATATATATCTTTCACTTGCTTGGTTAGAGTCACACTGAGGTACTTTACATGCTTTCTGACTATTGTCAAGGGTGTCATTTCCGTAATTTCTTTCTCAGCCTGTTTCTCTTTTGAGTAGAGGAAGGCTGCTGATTTGTTTGAATCAATTTTATACTCTGCCTCTTTGCTAAAGTGGTTTATCAGGCTTAGAAATTCACTTGTGGAATTTGTGGGGTCACTTAAATATACTACCACATCATCTGCAATAGTGACATTTTGAATACTTCCTTAGCAATATGTATCCCTTTACCTACATTTGTTGTCTAATTACTCTGGCGAGGACTTCGAACACTATATTGAAAAGGTAGGGAAGGAGGGGGTATCCTTGTCTAGTTCCGATTTTAGTGGGATTGCGTTAAGTTTCTCTCCATTTAGTCTGATGTTAGCTACTGGTTTGCTGTATATTGCGTTTACTGTGCTTCAGTTTGTTCCTTGAATTTCTGATATTTCCAAGACTTTTAACATGAAGGGGTAGGTTCTGTAAAATGCTTTCTCAGCATCTAATGAGATGATTGCTTGTTTTGCTTTCATTGAAATTGTTTTTATAGTGAGATTAGTTTGATTATTGATCAGGTTCTGTATATTGAACCATCCTTGTATCTCCAGGATGAATCCTACTTGATCATGATGGATCATTGTTTTGATGTGGTCTTGGATTTGGCTTGCAAGAAATTTACTGAGAATTTTTGTAGGGAAATTCATGAATAAATTGGTCTGAAATTTTCTTTCTTTGTTGGGTCTTTATTTGCTTTAGTTATAAGCATAATTGTGGCATCAGAGAAGGAATTGTGTAGTTTTCCTTCAATTTATAGTTTGTGGAATAGTTTGGAGAATATTGGTATTAGGTATTCTATGAAAGTGTGAGAGAATTCTGTACTAAACATTTCTGGTCCTGGGATCTTTGGTTAGGAGTCATTTAATGACTGCTTCTACTACTTTGAGTTATGGGAGTATTTAGATGGTTTATCTGATTGTGATTCAAATTTGGTACCTTGTATCTGTCTAGAAAATTATCCATTTAACCCTTACTTTCCCGTTTTGTTAAGTGTAGGCTTTTATAGTAGCATCTGATAATTTTTTGAGTTTCCTAATTTTCTATGGTTATATCTCTATTTCACTTCTGATTTTGTTATTTTTAATTTGAATATAAAGAATTTACCTATTTCTGGATTTTTCAAAGAGCCAGCTAGTGGTTTTGTTGATTCTTTATATAATTCCTTTTGTTTCTACTTGGTTGATTTCAGTCCAGACCTTTATTATTTCCTGCTGTCTAGTCCTCTTGGTGTATTTGGATTTTTATTGTTCCTGAGATTTCAGGTGTTCTGTCAAACTTAGAGTGTATCATAGCGCCTGTTTCTTTTAGGAGGCTCTCAGAGCTATGAGTTTTCCTCTCAGCATTGCTTTTATGTGTTCCCAAGTTATGCTTTCATTTTCACTAAATTCCAAAAAAAATCTTTAATTTTTTTCTTTATTTCTTCCTTGAACAAGTTCTCATTGAGTAAATGATTTTTCAGCTACCATATATATATATATATATATATATATATATATATATATATATATGGTTCTTTGGTTGTTCTTTTTGTTATTGAAGACCATTCTTAATCTGTAGGGATCTCATAGGATGCATGGGATTAATTCCATCTTCTTGTATCTGTTGAGGGCTGTTTTGTGATGGATCATATTATCGGTTTTGGAGAAGGTACCATGTGGGACTGAGAAGAAAGTGTCAGGAGCCATAACAGGACATGCTATAAACTAGCAGGTTATCATCCTGAGATGGACAGCCTCGGATTATTTTATAATCCACAACTGGTTCGCCCTTATTAAGAAAGGCTGTGAGGGATTCATTTTGGGAAAGTTTCCTGCTATTAAAATGCTATTCCTGTTGTTATTATTAGACATATATAACAATCATTGAGTAAGATCACACGTATTTGGAGCAGATCTCTGCAGGCCTATGAAGTTGTACTGTCCTGTAGTGATGCTATACAGACAAATAGATGAATCTTTAGTCTTAATAATGATCCTACAATAAGTCCTAAAATTATATCAATGGTTATTAAGCTCTTTTATAGTGGGACTGTTAAAAGTCTCTTTCTCATAGTCAAAATTGCAGTGACAACTCTGCCAGTCTACCAGTTAATTGTTCTGAGATAGTAACCAGACTTTCTCCTACTCAGAATACATTCCAAGAGGTTGCAAAACAGTCATCAAGGGTTATGAAAAGAGAACAAGTGATTTGTTACAGGTGCAACGACAGAGGAAAAGATATTGACTGGGTTTATCTGTAAATAACTTTTCTAAGAACTATGGTTTTAGCTTCAGTGAGCCTGTGGAGCTGACAGTGGTGTTGAATATTTAGCCAGATAATTATTCCTGATGGATATTCATGTAAACATTCTCGGTTGTAAATTATATTTCAATTTATGCTTTGATCTTTCATATGAACTTGTGATGAACATTGTAACATGTGATCATGTATTCTGAAATATGTTTAAGTGCTGAGCAGAAAGAGAAGACACACAGAGGACTGAGGGAGAAGGACTGAACGAGAAGGACAGAGACAGCTGGGGAGCGGCTGAGCTGAAAAGTCCGGTTTGAGCTAAGGAGAACTGAGCTTAGTAGAACTGAGCCAAAAAGATCTGGGTTGAGAAGAAATGTATAGAGGAATAACTTAGAGACTATATAGGTAACATAAGAAAGCAATCTGCAGAGGAGAAGAGGAAAAGAGAAGAAGCTGGAAAGAATAGAAGGTGCAGGCAGGTTTCTCCTTAGCATGGGACAGAACAGGTCATTTTTTAATTTTTTTTTATTAATTTGTGTATTTCTTATTTCGTTTCGAGTGTTATTCCCTTTCCCAGTTTATAGGCCAACATCTCCTTAACCCCTCCCACTTCTTTATGGGTGTTCCCCTCCCCATCCTCCCCACATTGCCGCCCTCCCCCAAAAATCACGTTCACTGTGGGTTCAGTCTTAGCAGGACCCAGAGCATTTGATTACATAATGCAATATTCTGTCATTTGTTTTTCATTTAACAATGTGTTTTGAATACATGTGCATGGGGAATTTCTTCATGGAATATCATGCATTTAATAAATGGAAGTAAACTCATTTGTTTAAATCATAACCTAATTGTGCCTTTCAGATTATTTTCATTTTTATTAGATAAAGTTTGCTACAGAAAATTAGCATGGACACTGATTCAGGCACAGTACTCAATGGTGATTATTTACATTATATTTTGTAAAAATTACAAAACACGTTGTTGGAATGATGTCAAGACTGTTAAGTAATGTAGTACTTTTACAAATACTGCCAAATTTCCATCTCAGAAGACTATAATAAATATATATTGCCTGGGTTGGGGACTTAGCTCAGTGGTAGAGCACTTGCCTAGAAAACGCAAAGCCCTGGGTTCGGTTACCAGCTCCGAAAAAAAAATTTATATGAGAACCCATACTATACCATTCAAAATTAAATGTTACACATATTTTAAAAAGGTATCAGTCTCTGACTTCTGTCAGTTCTTTAATTTGGGGAGGGATTGAAGAAGTTGAAGGGGAGGGCACCCTCTATAGGAAGACCAGCAGTCGCAACTAATCCGTACCGCTGAGATCTCCCAGACAATGAGCCACCAATCAGGCAGGACACACAAGCTGGTGTGATGCCCTGACATATGTATAGCAGAGGACAGCCTCGTCTGGCCTAATCCTTGAGAGACTTGAGGTCCCAGGGATTATGGTGCCTGGCACGGTATGGGGAGCATCCTCCTCGAGTCAGGGGAGGAAGAGGTGGAATGGGATGAGGAACAGTGCGAGGGGACCAGGAGAGTGTACAATGGAAGGAATGTAAATAAATAAAATAATTTATAAATAGTTTCACTCATAAATTCAAATGGTAGATTCTTTTTAACATCTACATTGCAATTCAATCGTGAAGTTTAGCGTTTTTGCTTACTGAACTGTGTAAGCATTAATCCTTAATTTACTCTTCATAGTATTTGCGAATTGTATTCTTTCTTATTAATTTGCATCAATTGTGTTTGCATATGTAGAATGCTTACTATTAATTATTTGTGCAGGAAATACATTCATGAATCTTTTTATTTTAATGATGTGTTATGGGTGAATGTCTATGTATAGATTTGTGCACACGAACACAGGCACCTGGGGAGACCAGGAGATGTCAGACCACCTGGAGCTGCTTTTACAGCTGGTTGCAAGTGGCTTCATGGGTCTTGGAAACTGAACGTGTTTGCTCTTAAGAGTAGTAAGTGCTCTTAACTATTAAGCTAATTCTACAATACTTATTCCATAATAAAATCAACCTATTTAAAATTTTCTCATGTATGTCAAGGTATCTTTGAATTTGAGACATCTTTCCACATTCTAGGTTTTGAGACCACATTCACACATTATTTTTTCCAGTTTTCTTTTCTTTATCATAGTAAGACGTGTTGTATTAAATATGTTAATATTATGCACTAAATCCTTCAAATGTTTACTTATAGAACCTTGGGTTAGTTTCTGTTTCTTTCCTCTGCAATGACTATATTAATTTTACAGTTTGCAGGTCTCTCTTTCTTTACAAAACCCATCTCACGTGTTTTTGCTTTCATATAGAATGAAGTAAAAGCCTTTTAGTTTTTCTTTGAATAGTTAATGAACTAAAAAAATGTGTTGAATTTCCTATTTTAAGGCCAATGCAATACATTATTTCTTTAAAATGTTCCTAGAGTTTTGTTTTTACTTTTTCTTATTATTATTGTTCTCATTAGTAGCATTGTTAATATTCTGTGTAAGCTTTTATGTGTTCTGGTCATGTAGTGAATATAGAAGTCTTCCAAATATATATGTGTAGGTATCAAATTTAGGATCTTGGTTTTTCATGGCATGAAATTTTATCTGCTAAACCACCACACTGGAACACACTATGACATTTTAAGGTGATATTTTGCTCCAGGCTACTTTCATATATAAAATGTGTTCATCATTTGGCTTTTAATAAATATTTTTTTAATTATTATAATATATTTTTCCATGTCCACTTGGTAACTCTAGTATGCTTATTTTAATATTTAATTAATAATTTAGTCATAATTATTATGCATTTGACACCTAGCTAATATGAAATTATCCTAGATACAATTGAATACATGCAATTAGTTACCTAAAGCATGAAGTTTGGTACAAAATTTTGTTTATTATTACTATGCATTTGCATAAAACAGAGAATATTTCATCGTCACAATACTGATGCCTATTTTACACAGTATGACAGCTACCAATTATCTGTGACTTTTAATCACTTAAAAGGAGTTAGTATTATATTGTTAAATGATATTTCCCCACTATCAAGTAAATAGATTTTATTTTGCTTCAATTAATTAAACATGCTATAGCAGGAAATTTTTAATTTCCTCTTTTTGTTTGAGAATAAATTTAACTTTTAAATCCTCCTGCCTATCATAAAGTCAATATTCTTATAGAGGAAAATGTGCCATGTACAGGTCGAATTTCTAGTATAACATGTAATTACAATCATCATTCTTGTCAGGTTCAAGTGATTGTTCACATCATGCCTGTAAAACACAATGATCAACATGGCAGGATCACCAGAAGGGCAGTGCAGTGGCATAAATAGCTTGGTGATAGCAAACAGCTCTCTAATTTTGCTTAAGTCCTGTTCGATGAACATGGATGGTCCTGGTAATTTAGCCACAAATATAAGGCTATTGAAGCTGTGGTTATGGGGGAGAATGTACAGCCCCTTACTTACTTAAGCCAGTATCATACCTAACAGCAATCCAAGCCATGTGTCCTTATATACAGAATTAATTACAGTCTCTGCAACAAAGATCACAGTGAAAATCCCAGCCATTCAAAATGCAGGATAGAAACTTCAAGTCCAGTCTCAATGGCTCGATCTACAAAATGTCACTTGATTCAAGGCTGAGGAACATTACAGAAGAGGGGGCAAGAAGATTGTAAGAGACTAAAGTTTACTATGAGATGGTTTCTCAAAGTAACACCAGAAATTACACTTATAACGTCTCACTAACACGACTGCCTAAACAACAGCTGAGGAAGACAGGGAATGGGGCAAATTAAAGTTTAGTTTTCTTTCTGTTTCAATTCCTCCTCTTCCTCCTCCTCCTCCTCCTCCTCCTCCTCCTCCTCCTCCCCCTCCTCCTCCTCCTCCTCCTCCTTCTCTCTCTCTCTCTCTCTCTCTCTCTCTCTCTCTCTCTCATTTTTGGATATTTCCTGTTTACATATTGAATAGTATTCCCTTTTCCAGCTTTCCAGTCCATAAGCCCCTTAACCCTTCCCCCTACCCTTGTATAAGGGAGTTCAAATCCCCACATGGCCACCACACCCCTCCCCACATTCCCCTACACTGGGGGACAAACCATGTCAGAAAAATTTTTTTTCTCATTCTATTGTTTCTCAGCAAGTTCATCCTTTGCTCCATGCAGTAGGAACCATGGGTCAGTCCATGTACAGTCTTTCTGTTGTGGTTTGGTCCCTGGACGCTCTGGTTGGTTGACATTGTTATTATTATGGGGTTGAAAATCCCTTCAGCTCTTTCAGTCCTTTCTCTAATTCCTCCAACTGGGGACTCATTCTTGGTTCAGTGGTTTGCTGATGGCATTTGCCTCTGTATTCGACATATTCTGGCTGTGTCTCTCAGGAGGGATCAATATCCAGTCATTGACAGCCTGCACCTCTTAGCTTCCTCCATCTTATCTAGTTTTGGTGTCTGTATATGTATGAGTTACATTGGGACATGCTCTGGACGGCAGGTCCTTCAGTCTCTGCTATAAAGTTTGTCTCCTTATTCCCTCCCATGGATATGTTTGTTCCCCTCTTAAAGAAGGAGTGAAGCATCTGCATTTTGGTGATCCTTCCTGAGTTTCATGAGGTCTGTGTATGGCATGATGGGTAATTCAAGCTTTTTGGCTAATATCTGCTTAACAATGAATGCATATCAAGTGTGTTTTTCTGTGATTGAGTAACCTCACTCAGGATGATATTTTCTAGTTCATTCCATTTGCCTAGAATTTCATGATGTCATTGTTTTTACAGCTGAGTAATATTCCATTGTGTAGATGGACCACATTTCTGTATCCATTCCTCTGTTCAAGGACATCTGGGTTCTTTCCAGCTTCTGGCTATATTAAATAAGGCTGCTAAGAACACAGTCAAATATATTTCTCTGTTGTATGTTGGACCATATTTTGGGTGTATGCTCAAGAGGGGTATAGCTGGGTCCTCAGGTCATGGAATGTCCAATTTTCTGAGGAACCTCCAGACTGATTTTCAGAAGTGTTCTTCAAGTCTGCAATCCCACCAACAATGGAGGAGTGTTCCTCTTTCTCCACTTCCTCACCAGCATCTGCTGTCACCTGAGATTTATAACTTAGCCATTCTGACTGGTGTGAGGTGGAAACTCAGATTTGCTTTGTTTTGAATTTCCCTGATGACTAAGGATGTTGAATATTTATTGAGGTGTTTTTTGCCCATTTGATAACCTTCAGCAGAGAATGTTTTGTAACTCACTGTACCCAATTATTAGTAGTGTTTTTTTTTTGCTTTCTAGAGTCTAACTTCCTAAGTTCTTTGTATATTCTGGATATTCCCCACTATCAGATATAGGATTGGTAAAAATATTTTCCCAATCTGTTGGTTGCAGTTTTTTTCCTAATGATGGTATCTTTTGCCTTACAGAACATTGCTATTTTATGAGGTCCTATTTGTCAATTCTTGATCTTAGAGCACAAGTCATTGGTGTTTTTTTCAGGAAATTTTCTCCAGTGCCCATGTGTTCAAGTCTCTTCCCCACCTTTTCTTCTCTTAGTTTGAGTGCATCAGGTTTGATGTGTAGGTCTTTGATTCACTTGTACTTAAGCTTTGTACATGGTCATAAAAATGGGATAATTTGGATTCATCTACATACTGACTTCCTGTTGAGCCAGCACTATTTTTGGAAAATGCTGGTTCTTCCTTTGTATGGATTTATCTCCGTTGCCAAAGATCAAGTGATAGGTTTGTTTTCATTTCTAGGTCTTCAACTCTATTCCACTCTCTATCTGTCTGTCTCTCTACAAATATTATGCAGTTTTTATCACTGTTGCTCTGTAATACTGCTTGAGTTCAGGGGTGATGATTCCCCGAGAAGTTCTTTTATTGTTGGGGATACTTTTAGCCATCCTGGCTTTTTCTTATTCCAAATGAATTTGAAAATTGCTCTTTCTATCTGTATTAAAGAAGTGCGTTGTAATTTCGATGGATATTGCATTAAATGTGTAGATTGCTTTTGGCAAAATGGTCATCTTGACTATATTAATCCTGTCAATCCATGAGCATGGAAGCTCTTTCTATCTTCTGAGATCTTCCTCAATTTCTTTCATCAGATACTTGATCTTCTTGTCATACAGATCATTCAAATGCTTGGTTAATCTAACACCAAGATATTTTATATTATTTGGGACTATTGTGAAGTGTGTGATTTCATTATTTTCTTTCTCAGCCTGTTTATCCATTGAGGAGAGGAACGGTACTGGTATGTTTCAGTTAATTTTATACACTGACACTTTGCTGAAGTTGTTTATCACGTTAAGAAGTTCTCTGGTGGAACTTTTGGGGTCACTTAAGTATATACTATCATATCATCTGCAAATAGTGATATTTTGATATCTTCCCTTCCAATTTGTATCCCTTTGACCCCCTTTTGCTGTCTGGTTTCTCTGCCTATGACATGGAGTCCCATATTGAATACGTAGGGAGAGATTAGGCAGCCTGGTCTCATTTTTGATTTTAATGGGATTGCTACAAGTTACTCTCCATTTAGTTTGATGGTAGATACAGGTTTGCTGTATATTTTTTACACTATGTTTTGATATGAGCTTTCAATTCGTGATTTTTCCAGGACTTTTATCCACAAGGGATGTTGAAATTTGTCAAATGCTATCTCACCATCTAATGAAATGACCTTGTGCTCCTTATCTTTGAGTTTGTTTACATGATGGATTTCATTTATGAATTTTCCTATATTGAACCATCCTTCCATCCCTGGGTTCAAGTCTACTTGATCATGATGGATGATTTTTTTGATGTGTTCTTAGATTCCGTTTGAAGAATTTTACTGAGTATTTTTCATCAATATTCATAAGGGAAATTGGTGTGAAGTTCTCTTTCTGTGCTGAGTCTTTGTGTGGGTTAGGTATAAGAGTAATTGTGGATTCATATAAGGAATGTGCTAGTGCTCTCTCTGTCCAATTTTGTGGACAGATTGTTTTGACAATATTATTATGAGGTCTTCTAAGACGGTCTGATAGAATTCTGCACTGAACCCATCTCGACCTGGGCTCTGTTTTGTTGGGAGACTTTTAATATCTGCTTCTATTTCCTTAGGAGTTATGGGGTTGTTTAGATAGTTTATTTGTTCCTGGTTTAACTTTGCTACCTGTTATCTGTCTACAAAATTGTCCATTTCCTCCAGATTTTGCACATTTTTTGAATATAGGCTTATAAAGTAGAATCTGATGATTTTTTTTTTTTAATTTCTACAGATTCTGTTGTTATGTCTCCCTTTTCATTTCTGATTTTGGTAATTTGGATACAGACTATTTGACCTCTGGTTAGTTTGGCTAAGGGTTTATCTATCTTATTGTTTTCTCGAAAAAACAGTTCCTGCTTTTGTTGATTCTTTGTATCGTCCTTTTCATTTCTACTTCGTTGATTTCAGCTTAGAGTTTGATAATTTCCTGCTTTCTATCCCCCTTGGGTTTTCTTATTTCTTTTTGTTCCAGAGCTTTTACATGTGCTATCAAGCTCCTGACATATGCTCTCTCCTGTTTCTTTTTGCAAGCACTCAGATCTATAAGTTTTCCTCTTAGCTCTGTTTCCTTGTGTCACATAAGTTTGGGAATGTTTTATCTTCATTTTCATTAAGTTCTAATAAGTCTTTAATTTCTTTCTTTATTTCTTCCTTCACCAAGTTGTCATGGAGTAAAGCATTTTTCAACTTCCATGTACATGAGGGCTATCTGTCATTATTGTTATTTTTGAAGACCAGTCTTAGTGTGTGGTGATCTGAGAGAATGCATGTGATTATTTCTATCTTCCTGTATCTGTTAAGGTCTGTTGAGGGATCATTTATGTGGTCAATTTTGAAGAAGGTTCCCGAGATCATGAGAAGAATGTATATCCTTAATTTTTAGAATGGAATATTTTTTTAAATATCTGCTAAATCCATTTGGTTCATAACTTCTATGCTTTCTCTACATCTCTGTTTAATTTCTGTTTCCAATATCTCTCCAGTGATGAGGGTGGGTTGTTGAAATCTCCTACTATTATCATGTCAGGTGCAATGTGTGCTTTTAGCTTTATTAAGGTTTCTTTTATGCAACCTCAGGATTTCTCGTGAATCATTTTTATTGCACAAATTCAAATGTAAGTATAACATTCTGGTTCTTGAGTTGATATTCTGGAAATTTAACTGGGAGAGGCAAGGCCTCACTAACTAGAGAGCTACATATACAAATACAGAAACTACTAATGAAAACAAAGTTGCTTTAAAATATTTAAAATTTAGAAAAGTATTCATTTTTTGTTTTGTCTGTGGGAAGGTTGTTTACTTGTTTATGGTTTGTTTGTTTTAATATGGAGAAATATTTACAGTACATCAAAATAAGTGTGAAATGAATCACAATAGAATCCTCTTCATTCCAGCAATTTTTCTACAAGAGCAGAGTCCACAGAGTGGTCAAGTATGTACAACAGACCTCCTGCTTCATAATTGTCAGAGCTTTAAGAGCTTCCTATGTTCTCTACACTTAGATTTTTTTAAATTTTTCATGAATGGGTGCAGATCTAATCTAATAGATCTAATAAGCTAGTAACCTGACTATGTCGTCTGCCCCCATGAGAAATCTTTGTATTGTTTTGCTTTTTTGTTGTTGTTGTTTCGGGAGCTGTGTTTTTCATTATCCCCAATAGAAAATTAATCTAGTGATCAATTAGTGAATAGAAACAAAATTTATGTGTTGTGATGAGAAACTCCTCAAAATAGAATTTAAACAAAGGTAAATCTAAAATGTTTGTGTGTAGATATGCACTCATGCTCATGTCCCATGTAGCTGACAAGCATTCCACACCACATCAACTTAAGTGATTTGGGAAATTAACTTAATTCACACAGAAGCAAACTCATAGGGAATACATTTTTTTTCTTCGCTGCATTTATAATTGACCAAATGGTGAAAAGGGATGTAAAGAAATACTGTTACCCTGCATTGTTGTTTATACTAACATTTTAATTCATGTACAGTCTCCATGTCCTCTTTCTCTATTGTGTTTCTCTGTGTCTGTGTTTCTGCATGAATATATAAGCAGACATGTGTATGTGGCATACGTGTGAGTGTGTGCATATATGTGTGTGTGTTTGTGTAATATATGGTATTGTACACATATGTAACATGTTTATTTATAATTTGGAAATACTGAAAATCATATTTGATTTGTGAATCAATCATGTGCTGATCTACTCACATACATCTGACATTTCATTATATCAAGTGAATAGAGACAGAGCCGAACAGGCTGGTGATATCTCCTATTCTACACTTGTCAAGAAAAAGTGTTGTATTTTTGGAAAGAAAACCCAAACTTCAGAAAATGCATATACAACCAACAAAACAGGAAAGGTCATCTCCTTTGAAGGGGAAAGTTATCAGACTGGGAGAAAAATGAGTTTGCCACATTCCAATATTTGAGGGACATGAGACTGAACTTCAGAAGATATACTGGGAAGGGACAGGCAGAATCCCCAAGAAACCAAAGTAAGCTAAACACTGGAGCTTCTCATTACACGAGAGCTCAGAGATTGGAAAGGATGGTGAACATAATGATAAGAACTTTGCAGTCCATACTGAGTCTCCATATAAGGCTACAATGTGAACAAGATGAGAAGGAGTCACACCACAGTGCTATAAGCTACTTTACAAGTTACATTGTGAAAAACAGAGTGTAACTATAGACAGAAGAGAAGGATGATATTTGAACACAGACAAGGCTGTGCTGGAACTGAACAGTTTTCCATGTAAGTAACCAAACAAGCACACAGCAGGTGCCATATGCAAAAGTGAGCAAAGAGGAATGAACTGCATAGATACTATGTGTACAGAAATACAGGTATTTTGGTGGAATTCTAAGATGTTGAGATGAAAGAATAGGAAGGAAAATCTATCAAGCCAGGCACCATGTCTTGCTCTTAGAATACTCACATTCAGAGACTGAGGGAGAGAAATTAGGAATTTCAGGTTAGCCTGGACTACATATCCAGACTATACATCTTTTATTTTTTTCTTTACTTAAATCAACAGTCTGATTGATAGAATATCATGAACAATATTAAGAAAACAGACATTTAATGCCTACACAGTAATACTCCTGCTAAGAAAACATTCTATAAAGAGACAGGAACTATTAAGTTACAAATGCCAGCTGACATATTGAAGGTTGTGGCATGAAGGGGTCTGGTGTTGTTTGCTTGATCGTTCTTAACTTTCATGGATCACTTTACACTTCTTAAAAAGTTCTCTAACGACCTCGTTACTGTGCAGACATCGAGATGTGCCTTGCTTTTAATTCTATGTATTAAAACCGGTATTCATTTATTTATCAAATGATTTTTTGATTTTACTTAATCTTCAATAATAATGAGTATTGAGGAAATGATACCTTTATTGTGTGGGTTTCAATATTCATAAATGCAATCAGATGATAATCGGGTCAAACACAAACACAGGGTGGTTGGAGAGATTATACCTGTGGCAACACGAAAACATAGAAATGAGTAGGTTGAAGGGCTGGGGATTTAGTTCAGTGGTAGAGCGCTTACCTGGGAAGCGCAAGGCCCTGGTTTCGGTCCCCAGCTCCAAAAAAAAGAACCAAAAAAAAAAAAAAAAAGAAATGAGTAGGTTGATCAGTTTTTCTGCATAACACTGATAACTAGTTAATGATAAGAATGTAAAAAATTGAGATACAGTCAAGGTTTTCTTTTCCTTAATTTGAATGATTGCTTATGCAGCATGTGAAACTGAACACAGTCTTATGGTAAACCTTCTGCCTGAGCTTCATTAGTGCCAGGACTACATGTATCCACCTTCTATTGTAAGTATTTGTACACTTGGCTAAATGCTTATCACACTTTGAAAAATCCCCTGGTGTTAAGAGAGAAAGTATTAGGTATGAAATTCTGTGAGAAAAAATCTTCTAAGCTTTGATTTTTGTGACTGCAGACAAAGACTTTGACTCTGATGTAACTGAGCCTCTAAAATACTAAAAAAATAATATCTCTCATCTGCAAGAATCCTACTAATTGCTTACTGCTCTGTGTTTCTGGAGATGAGTGTCAATTGTGTCAACTGCTCTTTGTGGCAGGAAAAGGGCTTCTCTGTCAAATGCTTTGCAATTGCCAAGAACTGTGAGGTCCCTGGAGAATGCTTCTTCTGTTCACCCTCATTCTGCTCTCATAGCCTTTGCTATCTGCACCAGTCCATCTCTACACACCCCAATGTACTTCTTTCTGGGGACCTTATGTATCCTGGAAATTGGTTACACAGGCTCTGTCATACCCAAGATATGGAGAGCCTTGTAAGTGAGATCTGAGGAATCTCTCAGAAGGGATGTGCCCCACAGATGTTTTTCTTCACCCTTTTTGGTATAACTGAGTGTTTCATATCGGCAGTCATGTCCTTTGGCCACCGTATGGCCCAGCTTCACTATGCAACTCAAATGAGTCATGAGGTATGCGCCCATATGGCAATTGTTTCATGGGGAATAGGTTGCCTTGTAGGGTTGGGACAAAACTACTTGAGACCCAAATCTAACCACCCACAAGGAGTTGATAAATTCTTGGTCATCTTCCATATCACTGTGACATCCTTGCTGAATCCCATCATCTATAGCTTAATGAACCAAGATGTCAAGGCAGCACTGAAAAGAACTCTGGGTCAGAAGAAAGTTCTGATAATAAATAGGTAATTAAGGATCCCAAATTGCTCTTTCAAAAAGGTGCAAAGTCTGTGAAAGAAAGAAAACAAAATCATTGTTTTCTTTCTTGCTGTCTTGAAACAAACTTAAGAAACATAACTTTATTTTAGTGTATTCCCTTTATTCCCCACCATGTTTAATTGCAAACAATTGTAAAGTTTGCCTGCTACTAAATTAAGTAGATAAGTCCAGTAAATAAAGGTTTTCTTCTGGGCAGAGTTTAAACTACATGCTAATGTCTCAGGGGCCCTGAAAATTCTCTGTGTCCATTCTTAGCTATTTGGAAATCTTCCAGAAATTGTTTGTAAATGATCTCAACTCGTTATGCTACAATTCCATATTCCTCAGTACATGTAAATGCATTGCTTTGGATTGGAACTGCTAAGTAGTTCTCAGGACAGTGAATTGTTAGCCTCTGCTTTGTGTACCATTTGGTCAGTCCATACTTCAGTTCTGGGCACCCAGGGCCTATGATTTTGGAACAGGAGTAGTATTTCCTCCACTGTTTGATATCTATAGGGTGGTGGAAAAGAATTTCAGCCAGGCGATTCTCAACATCAATATTATAGTTTCAGAAACACACACACACACACACACACACACACACACACACACACACGCACACACACACCCACACAAACACAAACAAACACATACACACGCATGCATGCACACATTATACAGGAATTGAAGTGGGTTTATAAGTGACAGAATACAAATATAAAAGTCAGCTAGTGTCAGATAATTAGATTCAGGTTGCTATTCAACAAGAAAATAAAATAACATAAAATTAGAATCTTGAGTCTTTATGAGTATAATTAAACAAAAATAAAATTCCATTTAAATGTGCTGAAAATATGGAAGACATTAAAAAAATTACCATGACACTAAAACTACAGTAATGTTTTAGGCATGAGTCACCCAAACAGAAAGACAATAATTATATTCTCCTCGGACTCATGGTTCTGAGTCTACTTACATGCAGTAAGGACCACTCAGGTCAAAATGTTGGTAAAAAAATGAACAAGATGTTGAAAACTAATAATAAAGTTTTGAAGAGACACACAGTTTTTATATAGGCTTTATGTGATTCTCCTATAACTTCTATTACTTTAAAAGAAAATAAAAGGAAAAATACATTAAAATATTTTATCTACAAAAGGAAAATAATTTAAAATAATTTCATTGCTCCATAATTGGGAGTAATTGTTAAGATGACAGTCATCCTCCTAATGTTTAACAGCGATAAGCAAAGCAAGAAACACTTTTTGGTATCTGTGTCAAGTACGTATAATCTCAACCTAAAAGAGAAAAACCACTGTGCAAATCCAAATTCAGAGATATCCTAGCAAAGTAATTATTAATCTTCAAAGGCGTGGTCACAGAATATAAAAATAGTAATGAATTATCACAGAATAGAATGACGAAAGACATGTAATATCTAAATGTCAACTGGGTTTCTGGATTGGATACGGGCATAGAAAGTGTACAGTTCTAGAAACATTGTTGTTATGATTCGGTCAACCTACTGTGTTACTTGTAACATATTTTTTTTTAATTTTCTGATTTTGAGAATTAGTCATTAGATTGATTAAAGTATATAAAATTCAGGAATTAGGTTAAGATATAAAACCATACTGTTTCCTATCAAATAAATCTGATTTTCTTGTGTAGTTTGAATTCAGCTTTATTTTTGTATTTATTTTTTTTATTAATTTATTTATGTCTGCTTTCCCCCACAGAGTCTCTTACTCCAAACACCACCCCTTTCTGATTTCTTCTTTCAAAGAGACAAAACAACAGTAGTTATAAGGCATGTTCAGTCCCTGAACAGCTGTTCACTTGGTCACGCATTTGAAAATCGACAACATTGATAGTGCAGACATCAGGAAATAGCTTCAAAAATTAAATATTCTCCAGTTATCAGCTATCAGCTATCAGCTTGACAAAACTGCAAGAATCCGAGAAAAAAAATATCCTTGAAATGTACGTAGAGAAAATTGATCTGACAAGAAGGAAAACAGATAGCAACCTTCCTGGATTCAACACCAGAGAGCCTAAGTCCCTGTAGTGTATTCTGCATGAGTTTATAGAGTTTATGGGCTAATACCTGGAAATGAACTCCTACAAAAACCAACAACAAACTAACCACAAACTGCAATATTTATAAAAGGCAAACAAATATGTGGAAAGTATTATTTTCAGCTCTATATGAGTATATTAATGTTTATTAATTTGTATATAAATAAAAATTTAATTTCATTACTGTAAATTTTATTACAATTTTTCTAAATAAATAGATTTCAAGTGACTCATGCCATCATTAACTTTTAGTGCCTTTGATTGCATTATAGATCAATAAAGTGTTTATTTGACTGTGCTCATCACTATGAATATTCATGAAAGACAAATTATGTCAACCAGGAACTGCTCTTCTGTTTTTATATTTTGTTGTACATATGTAAGAGTTTCATGTGCTTGTTCATGTGTGTAGTACATCCATGCCTAGTGTCCAGGAGGTTGAAAAGGGTGTAAGATTCCACCTGAAATTACAGCCACCTGTGAGCTGTCACTCAGGAGCTTGGGTTCGGCCACGGGTTCTCTGGAAGAACAGATAATGCTACTAATCAGCGAATCATTTCTTTATCTTCAGCAACCGCCATTTTTTTGTAAATATATTGCGTAAGCTGTTCTGTCTTCTGCATAGACCACTGTTTTCTCAAATGTGCTAATTTAATATTAAACACACACCCACCAGCTTCTTACCTTCATATGTATGTATGTATACATATATATATATATTCAAACAGACACACTCATACACACTGACACACACACTGACACACACACAGACACACGCACAACTGTTCTTATCTTCAAGTTTACTTACTTACACACACACACACATATTCTTACCTTCAAGTTTACTTAGTTACATAAACCAACACACAAACACACACACACACACACACTCCTGCTTCTTACCTTTAAGTAGACTTACTTATTTTCATAGTTATTTATTTATGCACTTTACATGCTACACACTGCCCCCCTCCAGCTCACCCCCCTCACAATCCTTCCCCCAGCCCTTTCTCCTCTGAGCAGGAGGAGACCCCACGGGTATCTCCTCACCTTGCACATCTAGTCTCTCTGATCACATCCTCTGCTACTGAGGCCAGACACAGCAGCCTAGATGGATGGGGTGGGGAGGTAGAGGTCATTTCCAGAAAGAGGCAGAGAGCTGGGGTAAGAGATGCCCATGAATCAATGGGTGTTTCCTTAGCTGAGACTCACAGCCTCAGTGATATGGACCTAAAGAGCCCTCCTCCTGTAGCCAGAGAGCAACCAAAATGGAGTGATAGAGACACCAACTTTTGACCCAAAATTTATTCTGACCACAGGAAATGCAGGGGCCGTGCATAGAGTAGAGAGTGAGGAATGATTAACCAATGGTTAGTACAGATTGAGACCATCCCCATGGATAAGCACCGATCCCTGACACTATTAATGACGCTCTGTTATGCTTGCAGACAGGAGTCTATCATGGCTTCCCTCTGAGAGACTCCACTAAGCCGCTCACTCAGACAGAAGCAGAAACCCACTATCCAAACCACGGATGGAGCTTGGGGTCTCTGATGGAAGAACAGAATGAAAGAGATTATGGCTTGTAAGGACATAGGCATTAAACAAGCTTTGTCTTCATGCGGGTGTCAAAAAATTAGAATACGGCTTTCCCAAAATATGTTATCTGTATATGGGATATGTGTTTCTTTAAAATTCATTTATTTATTCACTCACTTTTCATCCCAATATCGGTATCCATCTTCAGGATAGGCCAACACCCGTTGTCGGGGGAACCCGTAAAAGACAAAGATACACATTTCCTACCTATGTCCTGGGGGCTCAGGTTCAGTCCAAGTTCACTCTCTGGTTGGTGGTTCAGTCTTTGGCAGACCCCAATAGTCCTCGTGAGTTTACTCTATTGGTCTTCCTGTGGAGTCCCTCATAACATCTGGGCCTCGATTCTTCACCTGTTTTTGTTTTTGTTTTGTTTTGTTTTTTTTTTTTGTTTTTTTTTTTCAAAAGATTCCCCAAGCTACAGCTAATGTTTGGTGGTGAATCTTTACACTTGTTTCTCTCAGCTGTAGGGTGGAGTCACTCAGAGGACAGTTATGCTAGGAATCTGTATACAATCACAATAGAATATCTTTAATAGTGTCTGAGATTGGTGTTTGCCCATGGGGTAGGTCTCAATCTGTGCTAAACATTGGTTGGACGTTCCTTCCATGTCTGCTCTATCTATCTTTGTCTCTGAAGATCTTGTAGGCTGTGTTCATTTTGGATTGAAGGTTTTGTGGGTTGGTTTTTTCCTTGTCACAACACAGGGAGTCATGCCTGGCTACAGAAGTGGCCAATTAAGGATCTGTATCCCCACTGATAGAGTCACCCCAATAGATACCCGGGGGGTTCGCCTTTCCCAGGTCTCTGGCACTTCCTAGAGATGTGCACCTCACACTTGTGATTTCCATTCCCTTTCCCCTGCATTCACTATACCTAATTCCTCCTACCCATTCCCTTCTCTACCTCCCCTCCCATTCAGTTTCCTCCCTCACTCCATCCACCTCAATATCTATTCTGCTAACTGCATTTTAAAGTCAATATTTAGAAAAAAACACTGAGTAAGTATAGGAAGTATTTCATAAGTAATTGTGGTGGAAGTTTAGGCAAGATATGTAATATTAAATTTTATAGAGGCCAAAATTACTACATATATTGTTAGAAGAGACACTGTCTTCATTACATTCAACATGAAGGAAAACCATTTATATAGTCTTTTAAGTTATACAAGAGAATCTATTAAATGAGTTACACACATCACACAACTTCATTACTTTGAAAGCTCTCTTTATTGCAAATATTTACACAATGAAAAGTACAAAGGTTTAAACTCATGTGAGTGTACTTTGTTGTAAAGTTAAAGTTTATATACAGGTTGATGACAACAGTCACCTCAGATACACAGGGATAAATAAATCAGGGAGTCATCTATTACCTTACCTGTATTCTTTCCTTTATTCCTGATGAAGACTCATCTCATTTGTAGCCCTTACTGTGAGAGATGGATCAAAAAATGCCTGAGTGTCTACAACCCAGAATCCATCGACAGAAAAGATAAAGACAACATCTCCAAATAGTACACGCAGTCAAAACTTTATTGTAGATCTTAACACTTGAAACAAAATGCAAAGAGAAAACCCATTTCCTAGGATATTACAATATACATGAAATGGTAGCTGTAGGAAGCATTCTCAGGGGATTTTAAACTTCTGCACCTAAGACCGAAACTGCCTCCATGAAGTTGAAGTTTTATTTCTTTGGCAAGAAAGTCAGTTTGCCTCTTGACAGTCGTGTCGTCTGTCCATCACTAGAGCAATGGTCATGCTTTATGAATGTGTACAGATAAACACATACCGGTTTTCACTTCTTCAAAGAATTTCAAGAAGAACCTGAAAGAGAATATATAATGTTTTAGAGACGAAATATGGGTATTTAACATAGCCAGCATAAATATGTTTTAAAATTAATAATTTTGACAAATCCTGCTATGAATAAAAAGACGGTTATGTAATGTCTAGCAATCCCCAAAGCCTGAAACATTGTGGAAAACTGTCTTATTTCTCCCTAACTTGGTCTTTGGTCACCTTACTTTTCATTGCTTGTCTAAATTCTCTGTTTCTCAAGTAGATCAGAGGACTATGTGAGGGTGTCACTCTCATGTAGAAGAACAAGGAACTTTCTGTACTTGCATGTACTTGCTCTTGGGAGCATGCAAATAAATCTTTCAGTTCCAAGAACAAAGACATGGCTATCCAATGGGACCCACATGTAACAAAATCTTTCTTCCTGCCTTCAATGAACTTTAGCATACTGGTAACAATGCAGATAACAATATAATGGAATAATCCTGTACTAATAATAATAATAATAATAATAATAATAATAATAATAATAACGGAGTAATACCATCATGGGATCATGGAATAAGGAAAGTAAATGTTGAGATGTGTTTTTCAAGGTTTGTTGTATCAAGGAAAGCAATTTTCACTAGGACACACTCTTCACACATGAAAATCACTCAACCTGTCATGGCTTCACAGAGAGAGTTGAGAACAAGAGTGTTTTTTTATGACAAGAGAAAGATTCGCCAACCTTCTAAAAAGAAAAGCAATCCAGACACTCTGTGTGAGGATTGTTAGCTTATTCATGACTAACACACACACACAAACACACACACAAACACATATGCACACACACAAACACACACAGACACACAGAGACACACAAAAAGAGACATAGATAGTTAGACAAACAGACATACACACAGACAGACAGAGACAGACACAAACACACAGTCACAGACACACATACACATACACAAACACACAGACACACACACGTATACACACAGAGAGACACAAACACATACAGACAGACACACAGACACATACACACATACACACACATATACACAAACATAGAAACACAGATGATAACCAATATACAGATACACACTCAGACACAGAGACACACACACACAGAAACACACATATGGACACATATGCGTGCCCACACACACACACACACACACTCACACACACACACACATACACTCATCACTTGTCTCCTTCCTAGAGTGTCCAGGCAGACAACAGGTGTGAAAGGATGAAGAGGGACCAGGAAACAGTCAGTCAGCAGAAGATTGTTCTGCCTGCAAGTGAATTTTGGTGTCTTCACAGGATTTCCATGTCACAGCTCTGTTAGAAGGTGTTCAGGGACGCACTGCAGTCAGCAGAAGATTGTTCTGCCTGCAAGTGAATTTTGGTGTCTTCACAGGATTTCCATGTCACAGCTCTGTTAGAAGGTGTTCAGGGACGCACTGTGTGCATATATTTTACTCAGGGTGAACAAGGGCTACACAAACCTTGGAGAGCAGGAAGGGGTTTTCGGGTGCATTTACATCGATGGAGGCTTAAGGTACCGGGAAGTCCTCATTTGCTATATCTTTATAATCGCTGTCCCAGCATCGGTCTGCTGTTCAGGGATCTCCATTTGACCTCCTCAGAAACCGACTCCACTGAATGTGCCCCATCCCCAACCCTGAGGTCCCACTTGCTTGATTTCAAAGGATTGAAGGTTCGGACTCTGCGTTCTTTGTCAGATTAAGTCCTCAGGAAGGTGGCCCTCTAGACACCACGAATTAACCAGTGTTTCCATCGAGGTTCCACATTAACCCGTATGTCCCCTAATTCTGGCCGGTTCTCTCTGCACCGCGTTATCCCTCCATCGTCCCCACCGACCTTCTGCTCCTGTCCTCAGTCGCCCTCACTCACCCACAGAATCTTTTCCAGTTTTCCTTTCAGAGAGGTCGATGCATTTCCCCTCACGGTCCTTCTCCTTTCCTGTGACCTCTCTGCATTTTTGGATTGTAGATAGAATATGATTTATCTCACAGCTTATACCATCCATAGGTAAACCCAAGCCATGTTTGCGTCTCTAGGTCTCAGCTCCCTCTCGGGCTCGTTTTTTTTTTTTTTTTTTTTTTTTTTTTTAGTTTCATCTATTTTCTCTTAATTTTTGTGATGTCATGTCCCACCCAATGATGTCATACCCTGCCCCCATTATGTGATATCCCCGCCCCCATGATATCATGCCCCACCCCATGATGTCATGCCCCACCCCAATGAGGTCACACCCCCGTCCTTTTGATGTCATGTCCCCGGCACCCTCCTTGCCAGAATGATTATATCTGTTCACCAGGAAACATTCTGAATGCCGCCCTGTCACCACACTACTCCAGGCTCCCACCATTTACAGTCACTCCTCCTATCCTCTCCCCTTCTTCTCTGAGAGAGTGGAGGACCACTCTGGGTGCACCCTCTCCCCTGGCACATCAAGTCTCTGCAGGAAGAGATTCATCGTCTCCCACCAGGTCCTGAAACGCAGCCCGGGTAGGAGAACAGGATCCACAGGCAGGCGACGGGTTAGTGAACACACGTGAAGACCATTGTGCTCCTCTGCCTCTCTCTGCCCTTCCCTCAGCTGTTCAGTGAGACTCACTGAGCTCCATCCGATATTTGTCCGTGTGTCTGTGCCTCTGTGTTAGTCGGCTGCTCGGTGGAGTCTTGCAGAGGACAATAACGCTACCCTCCCGTCTGCAAACACAGGAAAGGACCCTCAATAATGTCAGTGTTTGCCGTCTGCCCGTAGGATAAGTCTCACATCCGACCACTTATCCTTTGGACATTCCCTCTTTTCCTCTTCAATCTCTGTCCCTGTGTCTATTATAGAGAAGGCAATTTCTGGGTCAAAATTTTGGGGGTGGGTTTGTGTCCTTAACCTTCCACCTTGGATCCTCCGTGGCTACGGAAAGTGACCATTTCAGTCTCTGTATCTCCACTGCACCGAGTCTCAGCTAAAGTCACCCTCATGGACGCCAGGACAGCCTCACCCGTCCCAGATTGCAGGATAATCACAGAGATAGCGCCCACCCTGGACAGTCACTGATTCAGTTTATTCTCTTGCCCTCTGTCCCTCTTGCCCGCCTCTCCCAAGAAATGATTCTCAAACCCCATTTCCCTTCCCATCCCCTCAGCCACCCAATCCTTTCCTTCCATCTGCCTCCTCTCATTAGTTTATTCCTCCTTCTGGGTGAAATTCAAGCATTTTTCTTGGCCCTCTCTTATTGTTTATCCTCTTTGGTTCTGTAGATCATAGTGTGTGAATTCTGTAATTTATGGCTAATACCCTCTTTTAAGTGAATATGTACATGTTATTTTGGGTCTCATTTACCTCATTCAGGACAATACTTTCTCATTCCATCTACTTGACTGCAGCTTCTCAATGTCCTTATTTTTCATAGCTGTGTATTACTCCATTGTGTAAATGAACCACATTGTCTGTAGCCATTGTTTGGTTGAGGGGCATCTGGGTTATTTCTATTTCCTGTTCATTAGAGGAAATCCACTAGGAACATGATGGAGTACATGTCCTTGCGGTATGACAGGTCTTTTCAGATATAAGACCAGGTGTAGTATAGCTGGGTCTTTAGGAAGGATATTACCCATTTTCTCAGAATCCACTGGATAGATATACAAAGCATATACGGATTTGCTCTTCCCCCAGCAAATGCTGTTTGTAACCTGATATTTATCTGCTTCTCTAAAGGAGGTTTCCCCCCGACTAGCACTCTATCATGGACTCAGGTGATCGCATATGAAACTTCTTCCCATTTTAACTGGTCAGAAATTCTAGAGCCTATTACTGAGAGCCGGAGGGGAAAGTTGGTACTAGAGGTTTGACGGTGGGGTTAGGTAGAGAGGCAGAAGAGGGTAAGAGGGGAAGGGAGAGGGCTGAAGAAAAAGAGGAGGAAAGAATGATGGAAACAATCCATATGGCCTGGAGAAAGCACATGTAGCAATGGGTTTTATGGTTGGGGAATAAGTTATGATAACTTTAGATCTACCCAATATACGTTTATAGATTATAATTATAATAACCAGATTGTGTGTTTTCTTTATGGGCTCATTGGGTTTGGAAATTCCAACAAGCTTTCCTCAACGGTATGTATGAAAAGATGTTTTCCATCACTATTCCCCTTAAACTATAAGCTGAATTAGTATTAAATAAACCTATGTAAATACACTTTGAAGGCTTTTCAAAGGCTAAAGGGTTTTTATATTGTGAATGAAGAATGGTGGATTTCAGGCCAATACCACCTGCTCTCAGATGATAAGAAACAGAGAAAGACAATGACGTATGCTAAGGAACAAGGAACTGGGAGAGACTATTCTATGGATTATATAGAACACTATATTTGACCCGTCTGTTACTCTTTAGCTGGGGACTTCATTACGCACATCTATGTACTTAAAAATGTTTTCTTTTCCTTCTTAAGTTTGAATGTTTGCTCTGAAAACTCCGGATTTTGTGTTAAGATCTTTGCATATTTAACGATAGTTTTCAAATATTAGTGTTATTATCAAAAGCCATGCTTTGTACATACTTTTTAAGCAACAAAAAAGAGAAGTGTATGCTTGGGTTTCATGAAGAAATTTAGTATGTTAAACATGAATATATTTTTCTGATATAAACCTTCTCTTTATATACTATGTTGATGAAACCTTAGCACATAGGAATGCATAGTAACCATCTTAGTAGAATTTTAGGATTTTATTGTATCTTGTTTGACATGTGCACTTCTATTAAAATGCTATCTCTTTTCTAAATCTCTTAATTTAACTGGAGAGGTTTTCAATAACTTCTAGTCTGTTTTTAATTCATATAACTGGTCTTTGGTATTGTTATTGAATTTTATGACAGTAACTTCTTAATTTTCTTTATTTTGAATATATATATACATATATATATATAACCAAAATATTTTATAAAAATATTAAATTTTTACTGGAAATATCACTTAGTGATGGACAATTTTATAAGCATTCTCTAAAGTACTGAACATTCTACAATTTTAATTAGTATTATAACATTATAAATACCACATCCTTTATTAACGTTAACATATACTGATCTAGTTCACATAGCCACAAATTTTTATCTTTGAAAATTTATTCTTAGTTAATCTTGAATTCTCTATCTGAGCTTTCTCATCATTTTTCACAAAGAAATCTATTGCTATTTTATTGAGAATAGTAAGAAATGTTCATTGATACGCAGATACATAAGAATGTGACAATATACACAATGGTATTTCATTCAGCCCAGGAAAACTAAATTATGATGGGTTCAGGAAAATAGATGTAACTAGAAAATATACCGAGTAAGGTAACAAAGACTCAGAAAGGCAAATACCATATGTTCTTTCTCATATAGATCAAAGAATCTCCTTTTAATATACTTGTATTTATGTGAAGCTGTGGGTGGTTGGAGTGCATTTAAATGCTATAGGTCACAGAGATTAGAATGTAGGGTTTTGAAGAGAGTGGTATGGAAGATATTGAACATATGAGATATGAATGTAGAAGTAAGAATAATGAAGAGACACTAGTATAAATGGTGAGGGACATAGGGCAGGAGGGAACAAAGAACTGAGGAAGCGAGGATGAGGTTGAGTGTCTACAAAAATAACATAAGGCAGCCTATTACTTTATAGGTTAGGTTAAAATAAATATTAAAATTTAAAACAAATACCATAATGTTTAATGCTATACTATACATCGTTTTTGAGGAAAAATGCCAGCAAGTGATATCAAAATGAAAACAATATATTTATCTTATTTGATCTTAGTCATATTATCCATAATTATTTGGTAAAAACATCACTTGCCTGCCAAATTTTGGTATCATTTAAAAAATCACCTGTGAGACAATAATTACTCATGGTAGTAGAGTATTATTATTATTATAAGAATGTCAACTGGTAAAATTTGTGATTTGATTTATGTTTTAAGTTGCTTTTTACTTAAATTTGCTCCTCCTGACATTCACTCATAGTAAATTATAATTTTCAATGTTGACATGCTGCTATAAAAATATGATCCAGCAGGGTTGTTGAAATTGCTCAATTATAAGTAATATATCCATAAACTACAGGACATCCTCCACAAAGCTCATAGATACAAAGAAGATAAACAAGAAGAATTGCCCAAGTGCATATGATTGACTCTCATGTGAATGGGGCATAAAATATTCTAGGAGGCAGATTGAGGGAAGGAACTAGATGGGAGAAGGAAGGAAGAGGAGAATGGATCCTGTGTGGGAAGGGACAGGAGATACAACCCGATAGTCAGAAGAAGGAAAGGAAATCTTGAACTTATTTAGATGATGAGATGGGAGAAACATCCAGGAAGGGAAAGAGCCCTGGGATAAGGGAGGTACCCATGAATCAATGGGGTGACCTAAGATGTGATTAACGTTGGTGATATGAAACATGAAGAGGCCAACTCCTGTAGCCGGGAAGGACACCAGTGGAGGGATAAGACACAAATACACCCACAAAACTTTCTACGCAAAATTTTTCAAGACTAAAAGAAATTCAGAACCGCATTCTAGGGTCCATGTTGTCCTTTGCTTTACTGATGGCTGGTGATTTTTGTATAAAATAAGGATTTGGGAGATTATCATTTGAAGTAGGTATACAATATTTATACTGTTATATTCATTCTTTAGCTGGGCCCACTTTATTGCCAATATCGTTGCAAAAAATAAAATTGGAAAACAGAATGTTGGAGTACACATTCAGGAATATATATAAAGTCCTCTTTCAAAGAATGTACAATAAAAAAATGTAATACAATATTCATTCAACTAAACGTCTGGAGGGAAAATATTGGACTTTGGGAAACAGAGAAAACCTAGAAACTTGAACTGTATCTCACAGGAATGGACTTGGGAGTGGAATTATAATAGAGAAGAATCTCCTCCACCCCCTGTCCCTAGATCTTTTTTATGCATACCAAGCCCCTGACCAACACTCTCTATTCCTATCATGTAAGTACTAATGAAGCAAAGAGAGGTCTCTAGCTTTAGAGATATATAGTAAAGGTTTCCACTGTGACACAGGAGACACTCTTGGAAAGGGCACCCTCAAATCTGGTCAATGTAAGGAAAGCTGTTCAGCAGGTTGGGCATCGAGGTTCTCAGTGACATCATCATTAGGACCTACATGAAAAATCTCTTGTATCCTGAAAAGCCCTAGCTTCTTCTGTGATGTCACAAGTGTTGTCTTGTCAGCAACCACCTCTTGGATATTCTTTGAGGACCTCTAGGGTTAACTCATTGAACTCTTATTCCAGCTAAAGCGTCTTTTGGGAGGGAGATAAAAGAGAAGGAAGCTGGCCTTCTGTCTTTGTATAAAAAAAGGAAGAAATAAGTTGTCCCCATGGAAGTGGTTTCCCATGAAAGCACGGTGTGTCTTGGGTACGGATTGAGTGGGTTCACTGAAGAAATAGCCTTGATCTGAGCCTTACACACTTGGGAATCAGGAGCTGTGATACTCTCAGAATCATCTGGACTTCCCTGCTTGATATGGTTCTGGAAGTCAGAGAGTTCATATAATCAGTTTCTTCATTCCAAAAGCCAGTTGTTGAGAAGGGGACAGTTGTTCTCCTCAGAGCTCATGGCTTTACTCTTTTGCCCTGAATAAAAAGGTCCAAAGAAACAAAGCAAAGACAAGTGTTGTCTCCTCAGCTCAGTGTAAATGCCTCCATGCGTTGGATACCTATAGTGCAGTTTGTGTCTGACACTGATATGTGGGAGAGAAGAGATTCTAGTTGAGACTTCATAATCTCAGTCTTTCCACTAGTTTTACTCTGACTACCACTTCAAATTTACCAGTCAATATGTGTGATTACTTGGCAGCTTTTTCTTTCTTTTATAACATTCATTTTTTTTTTTTATTTTTTAGCAAATGTTGTTGCTTTTTTTAACTGGATGTTTCTATATTTACATTTTAAATATAATTTCCTTTCCCACTTTCCTGCCCATAAGATCCTTACCATTCCCATTTCCTTCTTCTCTAACCAGCCTTTCTCCCGCATGACATTCCCTTGAACTGAAAGATGTAAAAGGAAGGACAAGTGTTTCTCTTTCCAATGTTTCCCAAAAAGGCCATAGTCGGCCACATGTGCATTTGGAGCCATAGCTCAGTCCATGTCCTTTCTTTGTATATTGGTATAGTACGAGAAAGCTCTGGTTCATTGGCATTGCTGTTCTTAAGGGGTTGAAATTACCTTCAGCACTTCTAATCCTTTTTCAAAATCTACCAACAAGAGTTCCATTTTCAGTTCACTGGTTTGCTACTAGCATTCACTTCTGTATTTGACGTGCTGTGTCTGTGTCTCTCAGGAAATAACTTTTTCAGGTTCCTGGCATAATGCACTTCTTACCTTCATAAATCTTATCTAGTTTGGTTAGCTGATGTACACTGTCCCACATGCAACCTCGCCAGCAAGAAAACACGCGTGGACATAGGAATCCTAGCTTCGACCAAACTTTATTGATATCTTAAGGAGGAAGCCCCGCGCACCAGCATGGCACGCTTATATACACCCTAGCACGGCACATCCACACCTGATTGGTCGCTTACTCATGATCTCATCAGGCACGCCCTGGAGTGGGTAAAGACCTGGCACGAAGGCACTCTTTTTTTTTTTTTTTTTTTTTTAATTAACTTGAGTATTTCTTATATACATTTCGAGTGTTATTCCCTTTCCCGGTATCCGGGCAAACATCCCCCTCCCCCCTCCCCTTCCTTATGGGTGTTCCCCACCCGACCCTCCCCCCATTGCCGCCCTCCCCCCACCAGTCTAGTTCACTGGGGGTTCAGTCTTAGCAGGACCCAGGGCTTCTCTTTCCACTGGTGCTCTTACTAGGATATTCATTGAAGGCACTCTTGCACGTGCACACACAGTTAAGTTCCTGAAAGGAAGTCAGCTGGCACGGCGGAGGCTGGCGCCATCTTGTCTAGCTCGGCCTTCCACGTGGGCGCAGAGGAAGCCAGCGCCATCTAGTGGTGGCGAATGTTATTGCGGCCCTCTACATTATACATATGATTTTGGTGGCTCCTACACCTATGTGGTTAAGTGGAATGTTAACAGGGATCCTGACCAACTATTTCAAGAATGTAGAATTCACAAATGACAATTTCAAATAGACTCCCTCCTGTTTTTGTGAACCTATTGAAGTAGACATTTAACTGCTCCTCAAGCCACATTTCTCCCTGCACATCATCCAGTATCTTAGGATTGGCCTGAACAAAGAATCATGGTAAATCATCCTAAACCCCTAACTCTGGTCATGGGAACACTGGAAGCTTCATAGTGTAGTACTGATATCAAATGGGATAAGAAACCTAACTCAATAGTCCATGTTGTCCTTTGCTTCCCTGATGTCTGGTAATTTTTCGATAAAATAAGGATTTGGGAGTTTATCATTTGAAGTAGCTACACAGTATTTACACTGTTATACTCAGTCTATAGCTGGACCCACTTGTGACCAAAATCATTGCAGAAAATGGAATTGGAAAACAAAATTTTTGAGTACACATTGAGGAATATTTACAAAGTCCTTTATCAAGGAAATTACAATAAGAAATTGAAATACAATATTCATTCTATTCAAGGTCAGTAGGGAAAATACTGACCTTTGAGAAACTGAGAAACCCTAGAAAATTGAACTGTATGTCACAAGAATGAACCTGTGACATATAGAATAAAAATATTATCTAGAAGAATCTCCTACACTCCATGTTCCTAAATCTTTTCTACCCATGCCAAGACCCTAACTCAACCAGCAAGGAAGACAGGACCAACGAAGATCTTCTTCAAGCAGTTTTATTCAGGAACCTTGATACAATCTTCTGACCCCGGGGAAACCCCGGAGCACACTTAAATAGCTACTGCTGGCCAATCCCAGCAAGCTATGTGCGTCATGAAGATAGGCTCTCACTATGGGGAAGCTGGGAGGCCAGGCAGGCATAGTCAAATAAAGACTTCCTTACCTCAAGGAGCACGCACCATTGGGAGGGTGGAAGGCAGAAACCACCACCACCTTTGAGGCGCACCATGTTGCAACTGCCTATAGTTCCCCTTTTTTGTTTAATTAATCAAGCAGGCAAAAGCAGCACTGAGCGTGGTGACCCATCCAATGCCCCGTCTGAGGATCATCTGTTCATTAAACCAGTCTTAGGACACCTCGTCTCCCACAAGGTTCCATGCCTTAGGTAGAAGGGAGGTTGCCCATCACTGGGCAGGGTCACTCATACATACTCAGGCATGAGGTACAACAAGGTCTTCTGAATGACCGTAAGCCAGGCTTGAGGGGACTGTCCTGACTTAATGGCTGCAAATACCTGTACCAACATAAAAGCGCGCCGCCTCTGAACAAACCTCATACTACAGAGACAACACAGTCGCACTATAGAGACCAGCAGCAAGAGTCCAGCTAGGGTTCCCATACCTGCCCACTCCCTCACATGATTCATAGCAGCAGCAATCCAAGATGACAATCCCATAGCCAGTCTAGCATCTGCACGTGTGGAGTTGACCGTCACGATGGGTACACGTAGCTGATCCGTTAAGAAATCGAATTCTCCTGTCCAATTACCTAGAAGATAACTTGACAACTTTTTAGACAAAGTAGAGGAATGGATTTAAAAGTCATGACGTTTTGGCATGCGCCTCGGGAACACCGATAATATCCCATAGAGGGATTCCATTTGGACCAGCATTTGGGTCACACCGAGAAGTGTCAGTAACAGCAGGATCTACATTCTAGTTGCACCTCCTGATCAATCTTTCAGGGACCCACAATGGATCTTGCTGGTCCTGAGGAAACACACAAACAGACCATCTTGACCATGCCAACATGGGATCTGGCCCATGCCATGAGACAGTGATCACGTCTTTCCATTTCACATAACCTGTCAACGTTCCCACCCGACACTGATGTCGGTAGTGGTAGAAAGGATATCATCATCCAAAATTAAAAAATTAAGAGTAAAATGGGCTAAGGATATCTCTTCCCTTGGGGTTCTACTATGGCCTATTCTCCCTTTTTGTTTAATTACGCATTCCTTCAGGTATGAAGTGCTTGCTCAACAATACCTTGACGTTGGGGATTATAAGGCCGGCCATGGCTCAAATGCACATCCATCTGTTTATAAAAGGATTTGAAAGATTTGGCAGTTTATGCTGGGTCATTTTGAGTTTTTAAGTGTTGAGGCTTTCCCCAAGCAGCCCAGGCTTATAGACAGTGTCCAATAACATTGTGTGCATTTTCTCCACTCATAGGGGTAGCATGAATGACTCCTCAATGAGTATCCACAGGAACATGAATATATTTTAGAGTCCCAAATCCAGATATGTGAGTTACATCCATTTGCCAAATCTTTAGGGGCAAGAGGCCTCTAGGATTAACTCCGACACTAGGTTCATGGTGAAAAGTGATACACTATCGACATCCTAAAACTATCTGTCGAGCATCTGCTCAAGACAGATGAAACTTCTGCTCTAACGTCTTAGTTGGCACAGGAAATTGTTGATGAAACTGTCAGGCTTGATCCAATGATGTGCTTAAGAAGATGAAGTCCATTGGGCTACACCTATCCACAAGATCATTTCACTCACTGAGAAGAACAGGCCAACCTTTATGAGCTCTAATATGTTGGACAAAAAACTTGTGACCTCTTTTCCAGATCAATTCCTGATGTTCCCTCAGCAGCTGGCATACCGTGCTGCTAATTTTTATAGGGCCAGCCACTTCTAATATCTTAACTGCATTAACAAATATGATGAATCAGAGAGCAAATTAAAGGCAAAGGAACAATTTTGAGTTCAATTATTTGTGGAGAGCCAGGTTGATATTGACACAAAATTGGCTCTTGTTGGTTAATCACATAAGCTCCACAGCCATTTTTGGATCCATCTGTAAAAAATGTTTGGCGCCCCTTGTATAGGAACACTGGAGGTAACCTTAGAAAGATCATGGGATGTTCTTTAAAGAAGGACAGCAAATAGTGTTCTGGATAATGATTATCTATCTCTCCATGGAATAAACAGCATAATATAGCCCAATCATCCACAGTGCCACACAAGATCTTCATCTGCTGACCTGTATAGAGCACTATGATCGAGGTTGGGGAAACACCAAAAAATTGTATGCACTGTTGGATCCCATTCCGTGCTACGCGTGCAACTGCTGTAGGATAATACTCTACTGATCTAGCTGGAGAAGCCTTGGGATTAAAAAAAAGCAGAGGGCCATCTTGCCACAACAATCCTGTGGGCTGCATGTAGGTGTCTGGAATGCATGGCACAATGTCTGCACCCTCCTACCATCGATGTAAAATTGTGCCTTGTAATACTTTTCCAACCTTCTTTAAAGCTTCCCTTGCTTCATAAGTCAATTGTCTAGGAGAACCCAAGGCCGAATCCCCAACTAAAGTATTATACAATGGTTTTAATTAATAATTTGGTAATTTTAAATAACATCTGACCCAATTAATATCTCCTAGTAATTTTTGAAAATCATTAATAGTCTTAAGATTATCTTTCCTCAATTCAACCTTCTGGAGGATAATGGTATAAGGACTTACTTTTGCTCTTAAATAATTTACAAGACTGCCCTTTTGTACCTTTTCCGGGCAATAATCAATCTCCTACCTTCTAGCAATTTAACTAAATTTCCATATGCTAAATCTAAAATCTCTTCATTCTTTGCAGCAAAAAGGATATCATCCATAAAATGGATGCATCTCAGCACAGGAAACCTCTGACTTATTGGGGCAATGGCGTTGCCCCCAAAAAGTTGACACATAGTAGGGCTATTGGCCATACCCTGTGGTAAAACTACCTATTGTTATCGTTGCTCAGGTTCTTCATGATTGGATGATGGAACAGAAAAAGCAAAAATAAGTTGACACATAGTAGGGCTATTGGCCATACCCTGTGGTAAAACTACCTATCCATATCGTTGCTCAGGTTCTTCATGATTGGATGATGGAACAGAAAAAGCAAATCATTAACTATCCCTAGGACAAAGAGGTATGGAGAAAAAGCAATCTTTTATATCAATCACTACAGCAGGCCAACAGTCTGGCAGAGAGGATAAAAGAGTAAACCCTCATAGCACTGAGACCATGATTTGCATCTGTTTATTAATAACTCGTAAATCATGCAACAGTCTTCATTTTCCTGACTTTTTTTAATCACATATATTGGGATATTCCAAGGTTATACAAATGGTTTTGTATGCTTTGTAGCCAGCTTTAGCTGTGGCAAGCTTGTCAGGAGAAATTAGCCACTGAGGAACTCACACTGGCTCCTCTGTTTTCCAGGTAATGAGAACCCTTCCTCAGCGGCCCCAAGGAAAACCCAGGTCCTGATTCCTTTCTCTCTTTTGGGCAGTTATCGGGCTAGTCCTACCCTGCAGGTATTTGCCTATTCCTTTACTGGGAAAAAAGCCCACATGTTTCATAATCTTTAGTGAAGTTTCAGAATACTCAGTGGTCAATTTGAAACCCATATCTTTCAGCAAATCTCTCCCCGAAAGGGAAATGGGCAAATCCAACACATAGGTTTGCATAACTCCTGAATGCACTTCCTGATCTCTCCAACTCAATTGTCTTGCACTCATATCAGGAGCTCTTTCATAATGGAGACCTTGTAATGTTTGAGATGAGGCCCGTACTGGTCTTCCAGAGGGCCAATCTTCCTTAGCTATTATACTTCTATCGGCCCCTGTATCCAACAGTCCTAGGATCCTTTCACCATCTACCCTTAGCTCCATTACTGGGCGTTGGTTTAAACCCAAGGCCAAAAATGTAAGGTCGGAACCTGTGGAAACAAAGCCATTCTCTCCCCTCTCTCTAGACTGGGCTGCAAATCTTCCATGAAGGCTAGGCAAAAGTAATAGTTGGGCTATTCTGTCTCCAGGGGAAATGGCAGTAATCCCTTTCAGTGACTCTACCATGATCTTGACTACCCCTGTGTAATCTGGGTCAATAACCCCTGGATGGACGAGTAGTCCTTTTAAAGCTGTAGATGATCTCCCTGTAAGTAACCCTAGTGTGCCAGGTTCAAGGGGTCCTTTAAAATCAGTTTCTATCAACTGGACCCCCATCCAAGGAGTTCGTACGAGTGTGGCGGTGGAGCAGAGGTCCAGTCCTGTGGAGCCCTTAGTGGCTCTCCATTTCCCCTCGGATGGCGAAGGGACGGCCATCTCTTGTGACTCTCTTCTACATCCTGATTCTCGACTGGCCCATATATTTGTGGGCCCTGGGGTCGTGGACCCGGCTGTCCATTTTTTTGACCTGCTCCACCAAAACCCGAGCTTAGAGGCTGCCCATTGTTGTCTTTTACCGAGTGGAACTCATGAGCCCAATGGTGCCCCTTTTTGCAGTTGGGGCACAGCCCTTGTTGCCTTGAGCGTTGGCCACTTCTTGTACTGAATAGACTTCTCCTTTCTGGACATTGCCTTTTTAGGTGCCCCTGTTGACCACACTTAAAACATGCTCCTGAGCTTCCTCCTTTTCTCTGTATCATCTGCATAAGTGCAGCCGCAAATCCAGCATTAGACAAAGGTCCCCCTATTTCTCTACAGACGTTCATCCAAGCTTCAAGTCCCTTATTCTTGTAAGGAGTGATAGCGGCTCGACATTCCTTTGTGACTGTTCATAGGCCAACTGTTTAATCAAGGGCATAGCATATCGGGGTTGCCAAAGACTCTCCCAGCTGCTTCCACTAATCGGGCTACAAAGTCAGAGAATGTCTCCATAGGTCCTTGAAGGATCTTGATGAGGTTTCCACTCACTTCTCCCTTATTAGGTAAGGATTTCCATGTCTTTGTTGCAACTTCATTAATCTGCTGGTAAACCTGTCCTGGATACCCTGTCTGAGCATTGGCAAAGCATCCCTGACCCAGCAGCATATCTCTATCCCAGGCAGCCTGGCCGTCCCCCACTGCCAAGTTAGCGGCAGCATGTTCATTGGCAAACTCAATAAGAAAAACTCTCCAGTCCAAATACTGTCCCAGACTAAGACAGGCCCGAGCAACTTTAGTCCAATGACTAGGATTCATGAAAAGTCTGTGTAAGACCTCAACCTGAGCTATGGTAAATGAGGCCATAATTCCATACATCCTACTGATTCCATCAGGGACTTGATCACCTTAAAGTCTAAAGGCTCATGATACCTTTGTTGATTTGCATCCACATAAACAGGATAGGCCAGATGCTGTTCTGTGCGGACTGGCTTCCACACTTCTGGACAGAATGTTCTACCCGTTTGTCAAGCGCCCAAAGTCTCGCCAGCAAGAACGACGTGTGGCAACAGGATTCTTCTGCAAACAAGCCTTTACTGTACAGCTCTCTTGAACAGGGACATGGGGACTTCAAACAGCAAGAGGGCTCGCCTTATATAGACAGCAGCTGAGGCTATGCTAATTGTCCTTCAGGGATTGGCAGAACATGGATTACCTCATTAGCATTGTGCTGCTCTCTCATTTGCATATTATCAGCCAACTGATGCCAGGTGCAAAGCCTGCACATATTCAGTACCGTTGTTCACCAGAGGAGGGCGCCCTCCACCTGAAACTCTATTTCCTTCCTCTACAACATTGCAGGGAGGAGGACCTGAGGGAAACCGCCCAGGAAGTTCCTTCCCCATTTTAGGCTTTTTCCTTTTCTTCTTTTGTCTATTCCTTATAGACTGTTTCCGCATTTGATCTATCAACTCTTGTAACTCTTCTTCTGACTCTGTTTTGTCTGTTTCTTCCTCTGTATCTGACTTTTCTGAGTCTGTCTCCTTTGTGCTTCCCTGCTCTTCTGACCTCTCCTCTTGAATCATTTCTAGGGCAGCTTGCCCCTTTTCTATATTTGCTGAAAACATTTTTGATCCTAAAGGCAACTACACACTAAGCACCACACTGGATAGACCCCAGGTCTTAGAGTCCCCTGTTCCCAGGCAAATCAAGGTCTTTCCCTAGTTTTTCCCAACTTGCCACTGTAAGATTATCTGAGACTGTGAACCAGGAGACAATGACTTTGCATTCGCTCAAAAAACTCTCTAAGGTGCTCCTTTTTATTTTTATTTTCTTATGCTCAAATACTTCTTGAAGAGCCAGAAAAATTGGATGAGACTGTGAGGTCCCCATGACAAAAATTTTCTACGCTTCTATGGCTAAATTCACCAGGCGTCTTCCTAATATTGGTTCGCTGCTACTGAGAACTTTCTTGTTAACTACCCTGAGAATTTATAGCCACTTATTTCCCACAGTCCTTATGGTCCCACATTACCTTTGGAATGTTCCAGCGCTGCCCTGACTGCAAGAAGTTCTGATGTCAGGAGGTCCCTATATGGGCCACCAATTGCCAAGCCCAACCACGACCAGCAAGGAAGACACGGATAGTGAAGATCTTCTTCAAGCAGTTTTACTCAGGAAGCTTGATACAATCTTCTCACCCCAGGGAACCCTCTCACCACACTGGCCAATCCTAACAAGCCATGTGGGTCATGCAGATACGCTGTCACTAAGCGGAAGCCAGCAGGCCAGGCAGGCATAGCCAAATAAGGACTAGTTTACTACAAGGAGAGCTCACTATTGGGAGGGTGGAAGGCAGAAACCAGCGCCAACTTTGAGGCCTGGCACGTCGCAGCTGCCTACAGTCGCTTTTCAAGGAATTTACAATAAGAAATGGAAATACAATATTCATTAAATTAAAGGTCTGTAGGGAAAATACTAGACTTTGGGAAACAGAGAAAACCTAGAAAATTGAACTATATGTCACAGGAATGTCACAGGTTTTTTCCTGTGACATACAGTATAAAAATATTCTCTAGAAGAATCTCCTACATTCCATGTTCCTAAATCTTTACTAGCCATGCCAAGCCCCTGTCTAAATTTCTCCATTCAGAACATGTAACCACTAGTGAAGCAGAGAGAAGTCTCTAGATTTAGAGAGATGGAGTATATAAAGGTTTCCACCGTGTCACAGGAGACTCTCCTGGAAAAGGCACTCTCAAATCTGGTCAATGTAAGGAAATCTGTTCAGCAGGTAGGCCATGGCAGGTCTCAGTGACATCATCATTAGGCACTGCCTAAAAAATCTCTTGTAACCTGGAGAGCCCTAGCTTCTTCTATGATGTCACAAGTGTTGTGACGACAGCAACTCCCTCTCAGATATTCCTTCAGTACCTCTAGGGTTTACTAATTGGCCTCTAATTCAGAGTAAACAGCCATTTGGGAGTGAGAAGAAAGAGGGTAAAGAGTACAGTGACGGGGAGAAAGAAGTTGGCCTTCTGTCTTTGTATAAAATAGGAACAAATACTTGGTCCATTGGAAAGCTCAGTGAGCCCTGTTTAGGGGTTGAGTGGGTTTGCTGAGTGGGGTTGAGTGGCTCAGCCTTTACCTGAGCCTTCCACATATGGGAATCAGGAACTTAGAGCCTCCCAGAAATATCTGAACATCCCTGCTTGTTATGGTTCCTTAAATCAGAAAGATTATATCATTAATTTCTTTATTCCAAAAGCCAGGTGTTGGAAAGGGCCCAGTTGATTCTTGAGAGCTCATGGCTTTTATAATTTTTTCCCAGAAAGAAAGTTCCTAAGGAAGAAAGAAAAAAGACAAGTATTGTGTCCTTAGCTCAGTGTAAACTCCTCCTTGCTTTGGATTCCTATAGTGCAGTTTGGGTCTGACACTGACTTCTGCTAGAGAGAAGTGCTTCTATTTCAGACTTCATCATCTCAGGCTTTCCACTAGTATTACTATGACTACCATTCCCTGACAGTGACCATTTAGATTTCTGAGATAATAGGTGTGATTAGCTGGCAGTTAACCTTTCTTTTTTTCTCTCATTTTTTTTTATTTTTTAGCAATTTTTATTGCTTTTTCTAATTGGATATTTTTATATTTACATTTCAAATGTTATTTTCTTTCCCAGGTTACTGTCCATAGAGATCCATAAACAGTCCCACTAACCTTCTTCTATAACCCCCGTTACGGCACCTTGACATTCCCTTGAACTGGGAGGCAAACCTAGGGAGGAGCAAGGGCTTCTCCTTCCATTGGGGCCCAACAAGGCCATCCTCTTCTACCTATGGAGTTGGAGCCATAGGCCTGTCCATACACAGTCTTTGAATATTGGTTTAGTACCAGAAAGCTCTGATTAGTTGAAATTGTTGTTCTTATGGATTTGAAAGCCCATTCAGCTCTTGTAATCTTTTCTCAACATATAAAAACAAGAGGTCCATTTTCAGTTCTCTGGTTTGCCACTAGCATTCACTTCTGTATTTGACATGCTCTAGCTGTGTCTCTCATGAAAGATTTATATACAGTTACTGGCAGTACGCTCTTCTTAGCTTCAACAATCCTATCTAGTTTTGGTGCCTGATATATCTGTATCTATATCTATATCATCTTTATCTATGTCTCTCTCTCTCTCTCTCTCTCTCTATATATATATATATATATATATATATATATATATATATATATATATATATATATATATATATATATGGTGGCTCCTACAACTATGAATTTTGATGGAATATTTACATGGATTCTGGGTAACTAGGTCAATAATATAGGATCCACAAATGACAATGCCAAATATACTCCATCCTGTTCTTATAACCTATGGAAGTTGAGGTTTCACTGGACCTCAAGCCATTCCTCTCGCTGCCCATCACCAAGAAATTGATGTTTGGCCTGAAGAAAGAATCATGGTAAAGCAACCAACATCTTCAAGTCTATCCCTGGGAACACAGGAAGGTCGATATTAGAGAACTGATATCTAATACAACTACAGAAACACATTCTATACTCCATGTTGTCCTTTTCATTACTGATGTCTGGTAATTTATGGATAAAAAAAATTTGGGAATTGATCATTTGAAGTAGGTACACAATATTTCCACTCTTATATTCACTATATAGATGGATCAAGTTTGTTGCCAAATTCATTGCAAAAAATGGAATTGGTAAAATCAAATTTTTGAGTACACATGCAGGAACATATGTAATGTCCCCTGTCCAGAAATTTTCAATCAGAAAATGTAGCACAATATTCACTCAATTAAAAGTCTGTAGGGAAAATACTGGCACCTGGGAAACAGAGAAAACCTAGGAAATTGAACTTTATGTCACAGAATTGGACCTGGGAATAAAATTAATCAACTGAAGAATCTCCTTCTCTCCGTGTTCCTAGATCAGAGATGGGGAGAAGGAAGCTGGTCTTCTGCCTTGGTATAAAATAAAGAAGAAATATGTGGTTCTTGGGAAAACACCCTGGGCAGATGGCTTTAGTTCTTTTGTTCTATGGGTTAACAGAGCTCATGGAGAAGTTGCTGAACTTCCTAAAGACCTTTGGGCAGATGGTAAAGTTTCTGTATACCCTTTTTAGATTTCAATAGTCCTGGGGATTCTATGGCTGATGGAAAATGTTTCCCACGAGGAGTTCTAGAGCCAGATTGATTTTTAGATGCTTTAGAAGACATGGCATTTTTCTGTTATACTTGGGCTAATGGCCCAAGGTCTAAATGTTTTTTTTTTTCGATGTGGACTTTCCCTCAGACCTTTGGAAATATAAAAAAATAGGTTTTGTATTTTTGAAGTATAATTTGCACAATGACACATCACTTTGAACATGGAGAACAATTTCTGGAGCACTAGAGAGGGGTGCAGATATCCCTGAAACCCTGGGCAGATGGTGATCATGCCTTTTCAGTAGAAAGAGGAGTTACTTGAGCATCTTGGGACAATATGGAATGTCCAGCATGCCCCTGTAAGGATTGGAAACTTTCCACAATTTTTTAGTTATTTTTGCAAAAATCCACTTCCCTTTGGACAGATGGAGAAGGTGTGGGACTCACCTGAGGAGTAGTTGTAGGCTTTGGTGTCTTATGGCAGCAGAAGATGGCACAAGATCCCTTCAGGCAGAAGGGTTAATGTTGAAACTGTCTTCCTTAGAGGATAAATTTCTCAAGACTCCATCAGAAGGATAAAATCTTAACACTCTGTTTCTAGAAACTGGATGCCTGTGGTACATTTTGGTAGAGGGAGAATGTCGACTATTTCTTCGCCAGAGTGGACATGTGAAATAAATATATTTGGGTAAATGGGGATAGTTGTAAAGCATGCAGTTCAGATGCAGTATATCCTAAGACATCCTTGTCAGGTGAGGAAGGTCTTAATGTACCGTGTATATGTGTAGAAATCCTGACTGTGATGTCAGAAACGGGAGTAGGTATTAGAGCTACCTCTGAAGATGTGACCTCTCCTAGAGCATCATGGACTTATGTGAAAGGTCTGGGAGCCTCATGAGCAGATAAGGATGTTTCTAGACATCGTTGTGTAATTTTGGAAGTTCCAAGAAAAATTTCTTCTGCTGGAGAAATTGAAACAGACTTTCGTATAGAAGTGTCAGGTTCCCTAGCCTGCTTGATAGGCAATACGGCTTCCAAGGCCCCTTCAGGAGATAAGGTAAAATCCAGAGCCTTTGAGGTATTTGGCAGATGTTCTGGGTCTGCTTGCGGATATAAAGAAGGACTGGAAACGCTTTGTGCATATTTGGAAGAGTGTGTAGATTCTTCTGTATTTGGGGAAGATTTCTGATCTTGAGGAGATAAGGAAGTTCCTATAGCCTCCTGTGAAGTTTCCGGAGGTCATATGCATTCTTTTGCACAAATGTAATCCATGGAATCCCTGTTGAGGATGCTACAGACACTGGTGTTTGCATATCATGTTCCCCTACTCCTCGTTCACATATGGTTGGATCCATAACCTTCTCTACAGATGGAATATGTCCTAGAACATCTTTTGTACATGTGTCACATCCACAAGACCTTTCTAAAGATGTGGCTGTGGGTAGAACTCCTTTTGTAGATGGTTCTCATCCAACAGTCTCTTTATGAGATAGAGTACTACTCAGAGAATACTGCTCAGTTATGGGAAATTCTAGCATCTCTGATGTACATGTTGAAAATTTTAGAGCCTCTCCTTACAGGACAGAATGACCTAGAGTCCCCTGAGGAGGTAGGCAATGTTGGATCTTCTCTCTAATTTGTATAAATATGGAGTCTGCATGGCTCATTGACTATATGTTTTGATAAACTTGGCTCTTTTGGGCCTGATGACATATCTGGAGGTTCCTTTTCAGTGGTAGAGGATATTTGAATAATTCTCCGTAGTATAGGGACATTTGAAATACTGTGGGAGATGGTGAAGATTCTAGAACATATATTTTATGTGAAGAAGGCACAAGAGTTCCTTGGGTGGACTCAGAATTTTCTACCACATCTTGCGTGAGTGTGGATCTCTCAAGAGTACCTTCTGAAACTGTCAATGGTCCTTGATCTAATGGTGTACATGCAGAAAGTTTTGTCTCTGCTTGGGCTGGTATGGGTATTATGAGGTTCGAATGAGGATTTGTGTCTGTATTTTGTCCCTCTTGGACCATAAGTGATGATTTAAGCCCATTTTTAATCGTGGAGGACGTTGAAGGTCCCCTTGGTTCAAAGGGAAGTTCTGAAATCCCCTTCGTCAGCAGAATCAGGTTTCAAACTCATTTTACTTGAAGCAGATTGCATAAGGCACTTTGGTGGAGATGGAGGACATCTTTCCCTGTATTTGTGAGTGAACATAACTCTCTGCCCTGATTTGGCAGCTGGCTTAGGTATTAAAGTCTCATGTGGAGAGGGGGCAAGATTTAGTCCATTTGTGGAACATGAGAAATAACTGAGATTACCTTTAAGAGAAGAAGTTTTGTAGCCCTCTTCATCTGATGGGGCCTGTTGTACCTCCCCTTGATCAGAGGGGTCTTCTCCAACACACTATGGAGGAGAATTCGAAAGACTGGATACCTGTAGGATAGAGAATGAACATTTGAAACTCCTTTGGAAACTCTGTGGGACAGAGAGCTGATCACCCAGAAGAGTGGGCAATACTGAGACCTCAGGGAAGGAGAGACTGCCACTTCTGCCCACCTGTGCACACAACCCGAGCCCAAGAAGAAACTGCAAAGTGCCTCTGGACACATGTATGTAGGAGCAGTCAAGCTTCAGGTGCCCTGCATTCCAAACTTCACCTGGATCTGAACTGGTTCAAACAGTATTCTACATCCAAACCTCGTGAGGGGTGGGTAAGTCTTAGACCATCAGAGGGGCAGAATCCCCTGAAAACTCTGCTCAAATTACTGACCCAAGAAAAAACACCTAGCTCCATCTGGGCCTCCTGTGCATAGGGATCTAGGAGCATTAGGGGGAGGACATTTCTGGTTACAGCCCTCATGGAAAGCTGAAAGTCAGCCCAATGAGCAAGTTCAGGCCTGAGACCAGAGGTGAATCCAACTTTTCTGCTCGAAGTGAGCTGACTGGTGGACTCAGGACACGCAAAGGCAGAACTCCTCTGGGACCAGGCCCTTCCATTTTCTAGCTGACTCCTGAACCGCCCTGATCCCGGCCCAGAGCTCCTTGATCCTAGATGCCGTGGAAGAGAGAGCTGATCACCCAGGAGCATGGGCAATACAGAGTGTACAAGGCACAGAAACTGACACTGATGCCCACCATTGCCAACATCTCTGGCCCAAGACAATACTCCATAGTGCCTCTGGACACAGGAATATAGGAGGAATAAAGCTGCAGGACCACCATGTTCCAGACTTTGCCTGGATCTGAACTGAACTGTTCAAACAGCTCCCTGTACCCATATCCTGAGAGTGGGGGAAATAGATCTTCAGAGAAGCAGACACTCCTGGGAAACCAGAGGAGATTACTCTCTGCCAGATTCCTGACACAAGAGGAAAACACCTTGTGCCATCTGTGCCCCCACCCCCCCCAACAGAGAGACCTAGGAGAGGTATGGGAATTTCCTTCTGGTTCCTGCCCACAGGGACAGCTGAAAGCCCGTGAACAGGAGAAACTACATGCCTGAGAGCAAAATACTCTGTTCCCATAACTGGGTAAAAGAAAACAGGAAAAGAGGTCTACAGTGGTCCTGACACACAGGCCTACAGGACGGTCAAGCCACTGTCAGAAAGAGCAAGACAAACTAACTACAGAGACAACCTGATGGCTGGAGGCAAGCACAGGAAGACAAGCAACAAAAATCAAGACTATTGGGCTAATCAGAACGCAATTGTCCCATCAAAACAAACACTGGATATCTAAACAAATCAGAAAGCAAGCTCTAGATTTAAATTCACATTTCATCATGATGATGGAGGATGATAGGAAGGTCATAAATGACTCCCTTATGAAAATACAGGACAACAGAAAATACAGAAGTAAACAAGTAGAATCCCATAAAGCGGGAACAAAAAGGTACCTTAAAGAACTACTGAAAAAACAACAAAACAGGAGAAGGAAATGAACAAAACCATCCAGGAGTTAAAAATGGAAATAGAAACAATAAAGAAATCACAAAGGAAGACAACCCTGGAGATGGAAAACCTAGGAAAGAGACCAGGAGTCATAGATGTGAGCGTCACCAACAGGGTAAAAGAAATTGAAGATATAACCTAAGGAGCAGAAGATTCCATAGAAAATATTGACACAATTGTGAAAGAAAATGGAAAACAGAAGAATCTCCTGGCCCAAAACAGGAAATCAAGGATACAATAAGAAGATCAAACCAAGGATAACAGGTAGAGAAGAGAGTGAAGACTGCCAATGTCAAGGGACAGTAATATCTTCAACAAAATTAAGGAAGAAAAGGTCCCTAATCTGAAGAAAGAGATGCCCATAAACATACACAAAGCCAACAGAACTCCAAATAGATTGGACCAGAAAAGAAAATCCTCCCATCACATAATAGTCAAAACACAAAATGAACAAAACAAATAAAAATATTAACAACAGTAAGGGAAAAGATTAAATAACATATAATGGAAAATTAATCAGAATTACACCAGAATTCTCACCAGAGACTATGAAAGCCAGAAGATCCTGGACAGATGTCATACAGACACTAAGAGAACACAAATGCCAGCCCAGGCTACTGTATCCAGCAAAACTCTCAATTAACATAGATGGAGAAACTAAGATGTTCCATGACAAAAAAAAATTTACACAATATCTTTCTACATATCCAGTGATACAAAGGACCTTGAAGATAAACACACAGCTAGTGTTTTGTAAATTAAATTGCTATTACTTGTCGAATAAGCTTATTAAGTGGTTATAGACGGTAAAGCGCATACTTTTCTATATACACAAAGCATGTGTTTCCCAGTCTGAATGTCACATTCTTTGGCGAATTCTGTTCGTTCCAAGCAGGAAAAGTTTGTCGGAAGTTTACTTGGAAGATAAACACACAGCTTCTGTTTTGCTAAGTGAATTGCTGTCACTTGGCAAATAAGCTTAGTTTTGAGTAGTTCTAGAGGGTAAAAAGCAGACTTTTCTATATAGACAAACATGCATTTCCCAGTCTGAATCTCACATTCTTTGGCGAATTCTGTTCACTCCAATTGGGAAAAGCTTGTAGGATGTTGACTTTGAAGATAAACCCACAGCTAGTATTTCGCACATTAAATTGCTATTACTTGTCAAATAAGCTTAGTTTTAAGTGGTTATAGACAGTAGAACGCATACATTTCTATATAGACAAAACATGTATTTCCCACTCTGAATCTCACATTCTTTAGCGAATTTGGTTTGTTCGAAGCAGGAAATATTTGTAGGAAATTGACTTTGAAGATAAACCCACAGCTAGTGTTTTGCAAGGGAATTGCTGTTACTTGGCAAATGAGCTTAGTTTTAAGTAGTTCTAGAGGGTAAAAAGCAGACTTTTCTATATAGACAAACATGCATTTCCCAGCCTGAATCTCACATTCTTTGGCGAATTCTGTTCACTCCAATCGGGAACAGCTTGTAGGAAGTTGACTTTGAAGATAAACCCACAACTAGTGCTTTGCGAAGTAAATTGCTGTTACTTGGTGAGTAACCTTACTTTTAAGTGGATCCAGGTAGAAATAGCATACTTTTCTATACAGACAAACATGCGTTTCCCAGTCTGAATCAGACATTATTTGGCGAATTCTGTTCGACCCAAGCGGGAAAAGCTGGTCAGAAGTTTACTTTGAAGATAAACCCAGAGCTAGTGTTTTGCAAAGTGAATTGCTGTTACTTGGAGAATAAGCTTAGTTTTAAGTGGTTCGAGAGGGTAAAAAGCACACTTTTCTCTATAGACATAATATGCAGTTCCCAATCTGAATGGCACATTCTTTGGCGAATTCTGTTACTTCCATGCAGGAAAAGCTTATAGGAAGTTGACCTTGAAGATGAACACACAGCTAGTGTTTTGCAAAATAAATTGCTATTTTAATGTCAAATAAGCTTAGTTTTAAGTGGTTACAGACAGTAAAACGCATACTTTTCTATATAGACAAAACATATTTTTAGCAGACTGAATCTCACATTCTTTGGCGAATTCTATTCGTTCCAAGTGGGAAAAGTTTGTAGGAAGTTGCCTTTAATATTAACACACAGCTAGTGTTTTAAAAAGTGAATTGTTCTTACTTTGCGATTAAGCTTAGTTTTAATTAGTTCTAGATGGTAAAAAGCATACTTTTATATATAGACTTAAAAAACCTTTCCCAGTATGAATCTCTCATTCTTTGGCGAATTCTGTTTGTTCCAAGCAGGAAAAGCTTAAAGGAAGTTGACCTTGAAGATAAACACACAGCTAGTGCTTAGCAAATTAAAATGCTGTTACTTGTCCAATAAGATTAGTTTTATTAGGTTATAGACAGTAAAAGGCATACTTCCCTATATAGACAAAGCATGCGTTTCCCAGTCTGAATCTCACATTCTTGGGCGAATTCTGTTCCTTTCCAGCGGGAAAAGCATGTAGGAAGTTGACTTTGAAGATAAACACACAGCTACTGATTGGCAAAGTGAATGGCTATTACTTGGAGAATAAGCTTAGTTTAATGTGGTTCTAGACGGTAAAAAACATACTTTTGTATAAAGACTAAACATGCTCTTCCCCCTCTGAATCTCTCATTGTTTGGCAAATTCTGTTCGTTCCAAGTGTGAAAAGCTTGTAGGAAATTGATTTGAAAATAAACCCACAGCTAGTGTTTCGAAAACTGAATTGCTGTTACTTGGTGAATAAGCTTAGTTTTAAGTGGTTCTAGACTGTAAAAAGCATACTTTTCAATATCGACAAAACATGCGTTTCTAGACGGTTAAAAGCATACATTTCTAAATAGACTACACATGCTTTTTCCAGTCTGAATATCTCGCATTTTTGGCGAATTCTGATTGTTTCAAGTGGGTGAAGCTTGTAGGAAGTTGACTTTGAAGATAAACACACAGATAGTGTTTTGCAAAGTGAATTGCTGTTACTTGGCAAATAAGCTTAGATTTAAGTGGACCTAGAAAGTAAAGAGCATTCTTTTCTATATAGACAAAACATGCATTTCCCAGTCTGAATCACACATTCTTAGGCGAATCGTGTTCGTCCCAAGAGGGAAAAGTTTGTATGAAGGTAACTTTGATGATAAACACACAGCTAGTGTTTACAAAGTGAATTGCTCTTACTTGGCAAATAAGCTTAGTGTTAAGTAGTTCTAGATGGTAAAAAGCATACATTTCTATATAGATTAAACATGCTTTTCCCAGATAGAATCTCTCATTTTTGACGAATTGTGTTCCTTCCAAGCAGGAAAATCTTGTAGGATGTTGACTTTGAAGATGAACACACACCTAGTGTTTTACAAAGTGAATTGTTCTTATTTGGCGATTAAGCTTAGTTTTAAGTAGTTCTAGATGGTAAAAAGCATACTTTTCTATATAGACTAAAATAGCTTTTCCCAGTCTCAATCTCTCATTCTTTGGCAAATTCTGTTCGTTCTAAGCGGGAAAAGATTGTAGGAAATTGACTATGAAGATAAACACACAGCTAGTGATTTGAAAAGTGAATGGCTGTTACTTGGCGAATAAGCTTAGTTTTAAGTGGTTCTAGAGGATAAAAAGCAGACTTTTCAATATAGAAAAAACATGTTTTTCCAGTCTGAATCTCTCATTCTGTGGCGAATTGTGTTTGTTCCAAGCGTGAAAATCTTGTAGGAAGTTGACTTTGAAAATAAACACAGCTTCTGTTTTACAAGGTGAATTGCTCTTACTTGGCAAATAATCTTAGTTTTAAGTAGTTCTAGATGGTAAATAGCAAACTTTTCTGTGTAAACTAAACATGCATTTCCCATTCTGAACCAAACATTCATTTCGAATTTTGTTCCTTCCAAACGGGAAAGGCTTGTAGGAAGTTGACTTTGAATATAAACACAGAGCTAGTGTTTTGCAAAGTGAATTGTTTTTACTTGGAAAATAACCTTAGTTTTAAGTGGTTCTGGAAGGCAAAAGGCAGACTTTTCTATATGGAAAAAACATGGGTTTCCCTGTCTGAATCGAAGATTCTTTGGCGAATTCTGTTCGTTCTAAGCGGGAAAAATTTGTAGGAAGTTGACTTTGAAGATAAACACACAGCTAGTGTTTTGAAAAGTGAATTGAATTTACTTTGCGAATAAGCTAAGTTTTAAGTGCTTATAGACGGTAAAACGCATACTTTTCTATAGGGACAAAACATGTGTTTCCCAGTCTGAATCACACAATCTTAAGCGAATTCTGTTTGTTCCAAATGGGAAAAGCTTTTAGGAACTTGATTTTGAAGATAAAAACACAGCTAGTGTTTTGCAAAAGTGAATTTCTGTTACTTGGACAATAAGCTTAGTTTTAAGTGGTTCTAGATGGTAAAAAGCAGACTTTTCTATATGGACAAAACATGCGTTTCCCAGTCTGAATCACACATTCTTAGGTGAATTCTGTTTGTTCCAAGGGGGAAAGCTTGTAGGAAGTTGACTTTCAAGATAAACACACAGCTAGTGATTTGCAAAGTGAATTGCTGTTACTGGGCCAATAAGCTTAATTTTAATTGGTTCTAGACGGTGAAAAGCATACTTTTCTATATAGACAAAGATGTGTTTCCCAATCTGAATCACACATTCTTAGGCAAATTCTGTTCGTTCCAAGCAGGAAAACCTTGTAGGAAGTTGACTTTGAAGATAAACACACAGCTAGTGTTTTTAAAAATGAATTGCTCTTATTTGGTGAATAAGCTTAGTTTTAAGTGGTTCTAGACAGTAAAAAGCAGACTTTTCTCTATACACATAACATGCATTTCACAATCTGAATAGCACATTCTTTGGCAAATATGTTCCTTCCAAGCGAGAAAAGCTTAAACAAGTTGACTTTGAAGATAAACACACAGCTAGTGTTTTGCAAATTAAAATGCTGTTACTTGTCAAATAAGCTTAGTTTAAGTGGTTATAGATGGAAAAATGTATACTTTTCTATATAGACAAACCATGTGTTTCCCAGTCTGATTCTCACATTCTTTGGCGAATTCTGTTCCTTCCAAGCGGGAAAAGCATGTAGGAAGTTTACTTTGCAGATAAACACACAGCTAGTGTTTTGCACAGTGAATTGCTGTTACTTATCAAATAAGCTTAGTTTTAAGTGGTTCTAGATAGTAAAAAGCGTACTTTTCTATATAGACAAAACATGTTTTTCCCAGTCTGAATCTCACAGTCTTTGGCAAATTCTGTTCGTTCTAAGCATGCAAAGCTTGTAGCAAGTTTACTTTGAAGATAAACACACAGCTAGTGATTTGCAATGTGAATTGCTGTTACTTGGCGAATAAGCTTAGTTTTAATTGGTTGTAGAGTCTAAAAAGCTTATTGTTCTGTTGTGGTTTGCCTTGGATTTAAATCTGAATTTGTAAAATAAAGGCAAGAGTGCGAGATTTGGGCAGATGGAGGAGTCGGTAGGGAGAGGGGAAGAGGTTCAGAGAATAGGGTGAGAGACAACAGTTGGTGACAGTTGAGCCAGTAGAACCTGAAGAAGAGGGAGAGGATTGGACAGTTGAGAGTGTTGGGAGAGGAGGAATGAAGATATGTGGGAGAGCGAGAGTTGAGAGACATGATGGGGAACTGAGAAAAAGTTAGAGGAGTCAGGGGAGGAAAAGGAAAAATGTGCGGAGAGAGTTATCATGGGAGAAGGAGAAGCTGGAGACCTGGCAAATAAAAGGTGCAAAGGATGAGGGATTTGGGAGCTAGGAATAGGACAGTGTAGGGTGGATCTTCCCAATCTAGACGCTGGATTGTTTTCACATTAATTGAGTTGCGTTTTCTTTGTACAGACCGATTCTGGTTGGAGAGCAAACTGCAACAACTGGCGCCTAACGTATCCATTAGAACTCAACTAACCTGAGATAAAAGTTTACTTCCCTCTCACCCCCAGGATAAGGCTCTGATAGAGATCTAGGCAGGAGTACTGGTGAATTAGAAGTTGAAAACTGGGTCTGAGGGGTCTAGGAAGAATCGAGAGGACTGCATATGTTCTGAAGTGGAGGGAAAAAAAGGTACAAACGTCTTCAGATCAGATACTACTTTGTTGTAAGAGAGATATATAACTTTTTGATACTTAAAGATGAGAAACACAATGAATATCTTTTGGGCCTTATGGAATGATATTTTGAATGGTCTGACGGTTGTGAATTTTGAGGAAAAAGACACTTTATCATTTATAATATTCATTTACAACATGGTATTGCAATATTCATACTTCTGATTTACTATATCTTCTCAAAAGACAGGGCCCTAAATAGCAAATTTCAAGCCTTACGAAAGAGATTATAAGTAATGCAAGAACAGAAATTTCTGAGATATATAGATGACTCTGAACAACAGAGAGATAAGCTTAAGTTTTGGCAACAGGAGCTAGAAGAGACACTAGAAAAAAGAATTTGACAACTCAAAGATCAAATTAAACAGCAGGAAAATAGAGATAGAATCTGGAAACAAAGTCTAGAGGATAACTTACTAAAACTAGCAAATCAAAATAAGGCAGAGGCTGCAATATCAGAATTACAACATAAAGAGAAGCTAAAATTATGGAAGCAGGGCTTAGAACAGAAGATACAGGTAATTATGGAACAACATGAACAACAGAAAGAGAAAATTAAATCTTGGCAATGTAGCCTAGAAGGAACACTAGAATTGAAGACACAGGATATTATAGATCAGAATAAGAGACAGAAAGATGAAAATAAATGTGGTAGATAGGAACTAGAAAGGATGTTAGAACAGAACATACAACAGCTCTCAAGTCATACTGAACAGCAGAGAGAAAGTAATGAGGTTTGGAAGCAAGACTTGGAGAATAACTTTTTAAAATTAATCAATCAAAAGATAATGGATAACAAATTATTAGAAGTACAATATAAAGAAAAATTCAAAGTGTGGAAGCAAAGCCTTGAACAGAGAATTCAGGAACTCAGGAACAGGGGGGAAGACAGAAGGAGAAATATGAAGCATGGGTACAGACTTTAAGAGAGGAATTTAAAATTACAACTAAAGAAAAAACTCAGGTAGAGACAGAAGATAAAATTAGGGAAAGCCAACCTAAGGTTATTAGGAAACAAACTTTATTCTATCCAGTTAGTGTACAACAAAAGCCTCCAAACGATGATCATCCACAGGGTTATGAATAATTTGAATGGCAACCCATGGATGTGTTAGAATTAAGCAAATTTATAGAAAGCGTAAATAATTTGGGAATGCATTCACCTTTGTAAAACAAATCTTGATTTCTTGGGGTATTAAAAATAGAGTAATCCCCCAAGACTGGAAAGATATGGTAAGAGCAATTCTAGAGCCTGCTGAAAATTTACAATGGATTTTGTGGTGGAGAGAAGAAGTGAGGGAGATAGCACGACAAAATAGTGCTAGGGGCAGAGAGATTTCCACAGATAAACTGCTTGGTGAAGGCCGCTTTGCTGAAATAGAGGTGCAGGCTGTATATGATGAAGAAACTCTGGCATGGTGTCGATTGTCAGCCTTAAGGGACTGGGACAAAGTCGCAGAATCAGGGAAAAGACTTGAAACATTCACTCAAGTCATACAAGGTCCTAAAGAAACCTTCCCTGACATTTTACAAAGGCTTACCTCAGCTGTGGAAAGGAGTGTATCAGATTCAGCGGCAAGAAAGGCGATAATTGAGTCTTTAGCCTTTGAAAATGCAAATACCAAATGCAGGGAAGTAATCAGATCACTGAAGGCGAGGTCCGCACCAATAGATGAGTGGATTAGATATACAGATATTGTTGGATCTTGATCTCCTGATACGACTGTGATAGGAGAAGCTGCCCCTGGGCAGCTAGAGATGACCCAAGATTTCAAATGTTTTAATTGTGGTGAGCAGGGTCATCTCTGATTTTACTGCAAGAAAAACCAAAATAATACCAAAAGGGGGACTATGCCTCCTGGAATGTGTCAAAAATGTGGCAGATGTGGACATTCGACTAAGGAATGTAGAGCAATAACAGACAGATGGTGCCATATCTTGCCAAAAAACTCCCAGGGGGGCCTTTTGCAGTCCCCAATGCCAGGCAGGAAGAGATCTCTTCCTCAGAACAATTAAATGGCATGACTTCAAAAATAGATGTTCTGGGACCATAGGAGGCTGAGGGAAGTCCTATGAATAATCCCAAAAGCCACAAAGGGAGCAAAAAACAAATATTTTGGCAAAAGTCTATAGAGGGCCAAAGGCCAAAACTAAAAATACTGGTAAACAATATTGAAATTGAAGGAATGGTTGACACTGGAGCAGATGTAACCATCATCTCTCCAAAATCTTGGCCCACTAGTTGGCCACTTCAAGGAGTGGATATGCAGCTTCAAGGTGTTGGCACTTTATCCCAAATAAAACAAAGCACCAGGTGGCTTAAATATATAGAACCAGAACGTCAGGTAGGAAAATTAAGGCCATATGGGGCTGATATAGCCATTAACTTATGGGTAAGAGACCTACTACAGCAGTGGAAAACTCAAATTAATATCCCCTCAGTTTCAGGGTCTGGCCCTGAAATTCATCAGGCTCCTAAGAAAAACTTTAAATCAGTCAGGGAATGTTATCAAGGATAGTTATAGACAGTCCAAGCTGTCCATAAGCAAGATACAGTGGAGGCTGACAATTTAGTGCTACCACAAGGAGCCACTGCTGTTAAGACAACAACAGCCTTGCCACTAAGGTGGCTGACTGACCATCCCATCTGGATTGATCAGTGGTTTATGACAAAAGAAAAACTACAGGCATTAGAACAGCTAGTCCAGGAGCAGCTGTAGGCTCAGCATATAGAGGAGTCCACCAGCGCTTGGAATTCTCCAGTATTTGTCATTAAAAAAAGGTCTGGCAAATGGAGGGTGTTGACAGATCTCAGAGCAATTAATAAGATTATTCAGCTGATGGGATCCCTGCAGCCTGGGATCCCACTCCTTCTTTGTTGCCTAAGGAATGGCATATTTATAGTGATTGACTTAAAAGATTGTTTTTTTTCTCTATTCCTCTACATGAAGGCGATAAGGAAAGGTTTGCCTTTTCAGTGCGTACCCTCAATAGAGGTCTTCCCATAAAAAGATATCAATGGAAAGCCCTACCACAGGGAATGTTGAATAGCCCTACCTTGTGTCAATATTTTATACCACAGTCATTGGAGATGATTCGCAAACAATTTCCCCAGTCTATTATTTATCATTACTTGGATGACATTTTATTGTCTGATTCAGATATAAATATCCTGGAAAGAATGTGTGATGAAGTGAAAAAATCCTTACCTTGCTGGGGATTACGAATCGCCCCTGTGGAAATACAAAGAGGGGATTCTATTAATTATCTAGTGTATAAAATAAGTCTACAAAGGATTAGGCCACAAAAGCTGCAATTCAAAAGAAATCAATTAAGGACACTTAATGATTTTTCAGAAACTACTGAGAGATATTAACTGGTTGAGGCCTGTGATTGGCTTGACCAGTCAAGAGTTGAGCAATTTATTTCAAATGTTACAAGGAGATAAAAACTTAAATAGCCCAAGGAAACTATCAGCTGAGGCTGAGAAAGAGCTAGCTTTGGTAGAAAGGAAATTGCAGGACACACATCTAGATCATATTCATCCAAAGATAGCCTGCATATTAGTCATCTTACCCTCTACTCATTCCCCTACAGGAATTCTCATGCAGAGGGAAGATTATATCTAAGAATGGATATTTTTAGCACATAAACAGAGTAAGAAACTGAAAACCTACATTGAGAAGGTCTCTGAATTGATACTTAAAGGAAATTTGAGACTTCGACAATTAGTTGGAATGGACCCGGCTGAAATTGTGGTACCTTTAACTAATGCAGAAATTGCCTCTTTGTGGGTACGAATTGAACATTTCCAAAGAGCATGCAGTAAGTTCTTAGGAGAGATTAACAACATCTAACCCTAAAAGCAAGCTGCTTCATTTCATAAAACGAACTAACTGGATCCTCCCTAGTATAATAAAGGGAATTCCAATATCTGGAGCCCCTACATTTTACACTGATGCCAGAAAGTCAGGAAAGGCAGGATATAAATCAGAAAAGGGGGGATTTAGCTCAGTGGTAGAGCGCTTGCCTAGGAAGCGCAAGGCCTTGGGTTCGATCCCCAGCTCTGAAAAAAGAACCAAAAATAAATAAATAAATAAATAAATAAATAAATAAATAAATAAATAAATACATACATAAATACATAAATAAATACATAAATAAATACATAAATAAATACATAAATAAATCAGAAAATGTAAGCAAGGTGACTGAGAGGCCCTATAAGTCAGTTCATAAATCTGAATTGTATGCAATACTCATGTTGTTGTCCGATTTTCAAGAGCCTCTTAATATAGTAACTGACTCTCAATATGCCGAAAGGGTTGCTTTGCACATAGAGACTGCAGAACTTATTCAGGATTATTCTAAATTGACATCACTATTTATTCCGCTACAACAAAAGATCAGAAATAGGAGTTACCCACTATATATAACACACATAAGATCCCATACAGGTCTGCCAGGCCCTCTGGTGCAAGGTAACAATGAAATTGACCAGCTAATGATAGGAAGTGTACTAGAGGCTTCAGAATCCCATAAAAAACACCACGTTAACAGCAAAGGTTTAAAGATAGAATAAAAAATGGAAATAGAAGCAATCAAGAAAGAACACATGGAAACAACCCTGGATATAGAAAACCAAAAGAAGAGACAAGGAGCTGTAGATACAAGCCTCACCAACAGAATTCAAGAGATGGAAGAGAGAATCTAAGGAGCAGAAGATTCCATAGAAATCATTGACTCAACTGTCAAAGATAATGTAAAGCGGAAAAAGCTACTGGTCCAAAACATACAGGAAATCCAGGACTCAATGAGAAGATCAAACCTAAGGATAATAGGTATAGAAGAGAGTGAAGACTCCCAGCTCAAAGGACCAGTAAATATCTTCAACAAAATCATAGAAGAAAACTTCCCTAACCTAAAAAAAGAGATACCCATAGGCATACAAGAAGCCTACAGAACTCCAAACAGATTGGACCAGAAAAGAAACACCTCCCGTCACATAATAGTCAAAACACCAAACGCACAAAATAAAGAAAGAATATTAAAAGCAGTAAGGGAAAAAGGTCAAGTAACATATAAAGGGAGACCTATCAGAATCACACCAGACTTCTCGCCAGAAACTATGAAGGCCAGAAGATCCTGGACTGATGTCATACAGACCCTAAGAGAACACAAATGCCAGCCCAGGTTACTGTATCCAGCAAAACTCTCAATTAACATTGATGGAGAAACCAAGATATTCCATGACAAAACCAAATTTACACAATATCTTTCTACAAATCCAGCACTACAAAGGATAATAAATGGTAAAGCCCAACATAAGGAGGCAAGCTATACCCTAGAAGAAGCAAGAAACTAATCGTCTTGGCAACAAAACAAAGAGAATGAAAGCACACAAACATAACCTCACATCCAAATATGAATATAAAGGGAAGCAATAATCACTATTCCTTAATATCTCTCAATATCAATGGCCTCAACTCCCCAATAAAAAGACATAGATTAACAAACTGGATACGCAATGAGGACCCTGCATTCTGCTGCCTACAGGAAACACACCTCAGAGACAAAGACAGACACTACCTCAGAGTGAAAGGCTGGAAAACAACTTTCCAAGCAAATGGTCAGAAGAAGCAAGCTGGAGTAGCCATTCTAATATCAAATAAAATCAATTTCCAACTAAAAGTCATCAAAAAAGATAAGGAAGGACACTTCATATTCATCAAAGGAAAAATCCACCAAGATGAACTCTCAATCCTAAATATCTATGCCCCAAATACAAGGGCACCTACATACGTAAAAGAAACCTTACTAAAGCTCAAAACACACATTGCACCTCACACAATAATAGTGGGAGACTTCAACACCCCACTCTCATCAATGGACAGATCATGGAAACAGAAATTAAACAGTGATGTCGACAGACTAAGAGAAGTCATGAGCCAAATGGACTTAACGGATATTTATAGAACATTCTATCCTAAAGCAAAAGGATATACCTTCTTCTCAGCTCCTCATGGTACTTTCTCCAAAATTGACCATATAATTGGTCAAAAAACGGGCCTCAACAGGTACAGAAAGATAGAGATAATCCCATGCATGCTATCAGACCACCACGGCCTAAAACTGGTCTTCAATAACAATAAGGGAAGAATGCCCACATATACGTGGAAATTGAACAATGCTCTACTCAATGATAACCTGGTCAAGGAAGAAATAAAGAAAGAAATTAAAAACTTTTTAGAATTTAATGAAAATGAAGATACAACATACCCAAACTTATGGGACACAATGAAAGCTGTGCTAAGAGGAAAACTCATAGCGCTGAGTGCCTGCAGAAAGAAACAGGAAAGAGCATATGTCAGCAGCTTGACAGCACACCTAAAAGCTCTAGAACAAAAAGAAGCAAAAACACCCAGGAGGAGTAGAAGGCAGGAAATAATCAAACTCAGAGCTGAAATCAACCAAGTAGAAACAAAAAGGACCATAGAAAGAATCAAAAGAACCAAAAGTTGGTTCTTTGAGAAAATCAACAAGATAGATAAACCCTTAGCCAGACTAACGAGAGGACACAGAGAGTGCGTCCAAATTAACAAAATTAGAAATGAAAAGGGAGACATAACTACAGATTCAGAGGAAATTCAAAAAATCATCAGATCTTACTATAAAAACCTATATTCAACAAAATTTGAAAATCTTCAGGAAATGGACAATTTCCTAGACAGATACCAGGTATCGAAGTTAAATCAGGAACAGATAAACGAGTTAAACAACCCCATAACTCCTAAGGAAATAGAAGCAGTCATTAAAGGTCTTCCAACCAAAAAGAGCCCAGGTCCAGATGGGTTTAGTGCAGAATTCTATCAAACCTTCATAGAAGACCTCATACCAATATTATCCAAACTATTCCACATAATTGAAACAGATGGAGCACTACCGAATTCCTTCTACGAAGCCACAATTACTCTTATACCTAAACCACACAAAGACACAACAAAGAAAGAGAACTTCAGACCAATTTCCCTTATGAATATCGACGCAAAAATACTCAACAAAATTCTGGCAAACCGAATTCAAGAGCACATCAAAACAATCATCCACCATGATCAAGTAGGCTTCATCCCAGGCATGCAGGGATGGTTTAATATACGGAAAACCATCAACGTGATCCATCATATAAACAAACTGAAAGAACAAAACCACATGATCATTTCATTAGATGCTGAGAAAGCATTTGACAAAATTCAACACCCCTTCATGATAAAAGTCCTGGAAAGAATAGGAATTCAAGGCCCATACCTAAACATAGTAAAAGCCATATACAGGAAACCAGTTGCTAACATTAAACTAAATGGAGAGAAACTTGAAGCAATCCCACTAAAATCAGGGACTAGACAAGGCTGCCCACTCTCTCCCTACTTATTCAATATAGTTCTTGAAGTTCTAGCCAGAGCAATCAGACAACAAAAGGAGATCAAGGGGATACAGATCGGAAAAGAAGAAGTCAAAATATCACTATTTGCAGATGACATGATAGTATATTTAAGTGATCCCAAAAGTTCCACCAGAGAACTACTAAAGCTGATAAACAACTTCAGCAAAGTGGCTGGGTATAAAATTAACTCAAATAAATCAGTTGCCTTCCTCTATACAAAAGAGAAACAAGCCGAGAAAGAAATTAGGGAAACGACACCCTTCATAATAGACCCAAATAATATAAAGTACCTCGGTGTGACTTTAACCAAGCAAGTAAAAGATCTGTACAATAAGAACTTCAAGACACTGAGGAAAGAAATTGAAGAAGACCTCAGAAGATGGAAAGATCTCCCATGCTCATGGATTGGCAGGATTAATATAGTAAAAATGGCCATTTTACCAAAAGCAATCTACAGATTCAATGCAATCCCCATCAAAATTCCAATCCAATTCTTCAAAGAGTTAGACAGAACAATTTGCAAATTCATCTGGAATAACAAAAAACCCAGGATAGCTAAAGCTATCCTTAACAATGAAAGGACTTCAGGGGGAATCACTATCCCTGAACTCAAGCAGTATTACAGAGCAATAGTGATAAAAACTGCATGGTATTGGTACAGAGACAGACAGATAGACCAATGGAATAGAATTGAAGACCCAGAAATGAACCCACACACCTATGGTCACTTGATTTTTGACAAAGGAGCCAAAACCATCCAATGGAAAAAAGATAGCATTTTCAGCAAATGGTGCTGGTTCAACTGGAGGTCAACATGTAGAAGAATGCAGATCGATCCATGCTTATCACCCTGTACAAAGCTTAAGTCCAAGTGGATCAAGGACCTCCACATCAAACCAGACACACTCAAACTAATAGAAGAAAAACTAGGGAAGCATCTGGAACACATGGGCACTGGAAAAAATTTCCTTAACAAAACACCAATGGCTTATGCTCTAAGATCAAGAATCGACAAATGGGATCTCATAAAACTGCAAAGCTTCTGTAAGGCAAAGGACACTGTGGTTAGGACAAAACGGCAACCAACAGATTGGGAAAAGATCTTTACCAATCCTACAACAGATAGAGGTCTTATATCCAAAATATACAAAGAACTCAAGAAGTTAGACCGCAGGGAAACAAATAACCCTATTAAAAAATGGGGTTCAGAGCTAAACAAAGAATTCACAGCTGAGGAATGCCGAATGGCTGAGAAACACCTAAAGAAATGTTCAACATCTTTAGTCATAAGGGAAATGCAAATCAAAACAACCCTGAGATTTCACCTCACACCAGTGAGAATGGCTAAGATCAAAAACTCAGGTGACAGCAGATGCTGGCGAGGATGTGGAGAAAGAGGAACACTCCTCCATTGTTGGTGGGATTGCAGACTGGTAAAACCATTCTGGAAATCAGTCTGGAGGTTCCTCAGAAAATTGGACATTGAACTGCCTGAGGATCCAGCTATACCTCTCTTGGGCATATACCCAAAAGATGCCTCAACATATAAAAGAGACACGTGCTCCACTATGTTCATCGCAGCCTTATTTATAATAGCCAGAAAATGGAAAGAACCGAGATGCCCTTCAACAGAGGAATGGATACAGAAAATGTGGTACATCTACACAATGGAATATTACTCAGCTATCAAAAACAACGAGTCTATGAAATTCGTAGGCAAATGGTTGGAACTGGAAAATATCATCCTGAGTGAGCTAACCCAATCACAGAAAGACATACATGGTATGCACTCATTGATAAGTGGCTATTAGCCCAAATGCTTGAATTACCCTAGATCCCTAGAACAAACGAAACTCAAGACGGATGATCAAAATGTGAATGCTTCACTCCTTCTTTAAATGAGGAAAAAGAATACCCTTGGCAGGGAAGGGAGAGGTAAAGATTAAAACAGAGATTGAAGGAACACCCATTCAGAGCCTGCCCCACATGTGGCCCATACATATACAGCCACCCAATTAGACAAGATGGATGAAGCAAAGAAGTGCAGACCGACAGGAGCCGGATGTAGATCGCTCCTGAGAGACACAGCCAGAATACAGCAAATACAGAGGCGAATGCCAGCAGCAAACCACTGAGCTGAGAATAGGTCCCCCGTTGAAGGAATCAGAGAAAGAACTGGAAGAGCTTGAAGGGGCTCGAGACCCCAAAAGTACAACAATGTCAAGCAACCAGAGCTTCCAGGGACTAAGCCACTACCTAAAGACTATATATGGACTGACCCTGGACTCTGACCCCATAGGTAGCAATGGATATCCTAGTAAGAGCACCAGTGGAAGGGGAAGCCCTGGGTCCTGCTAAGACTGAACCCCCAGTGATCTAGACTATGGGGGGAGGGCGGCAATGGGGGGAGGGTTGGGAGGGGAACACCCATAAGGAAGGGGAGGGGGGAGGGGGATTTGCCCGGAAACCGGGAAAGGGAATAACACTTGAAATGTATATAAGAAATACTCAAGTTAATAAAAAAAAAAAAAAAAAAGAATAGCTAAACAGAAGAAAAGGAAAAAAAAAAAAAAAAAAAAAAAAAAAAGAATTCTCTATCACTTGGCAACAAGCCAAGGAGATTGTGAGGCAATGTCCTACTTGCTCATTATATAATCAAACTCCATTCCCTAAGGAACTAACCCTAAAGGCACCAAAGAAATGAAATTTGGCAAATGGATGTTCGCCATTTTACAGAGTTTGGTAAGCTGAAATACATACACCGTACTATAGATACATACTCAGGATTTCAATGGGCAACTGCCTTAGCGTCAGAAAAGGCCGATTCTGTAATTACACATTTGTTAGAAGTTATGGCTATAATGGGAATACCCATACAAATTGAAAAGGACAATGGTCCAGCCTATATCTCTAACATGATTAAGTGCTTCTTTGAATATCATAATATAAAACATATTACAGGTATACCACACAATCCTACAAGACAAGCGATTGTGGAGAGATCTAATCGAAGTCTAAAGGAGATGCTTAACAGGCAAAAAGGGGCAACAAAAACTCCCAGAGATAGGCTACATAGTGCTTTATTAACTTTAAATTTTTTAAATGCTGATGAACAAAACAGCACAGCTGCTGAAAGACATTGGATTGTGGAAAAGACTACTGAACTAAACCAGCCTGTTTATATTAAGGATATTCTGACATCAGAATGGAAAATGGGAAATGTGTTACGCTGGGGAAGGGGTTATGCCTATGTTTGTACGGGAGAAGAAAACTGTGGGTTCCTTCCAATCTGATAAAGATCAGACATGACAAGGGGAGACCTCCTGAAGTCCTTGGCAACACAGAAGAAAAGGGAGACTAAGACAATCAACAAATAGGTAATATATATATGAGGATGTTTAGGTCTCAGTGTATGAACTGGTTGAGATTAAAATATCTATAAACAGCAGTAAGATTTTTAGTATGAATTTCTAATAACTTGTTATTACATGCATCCTGTAAAATGGCATGTATTACAAAATTATGTTACGGTTTGATTATATGATCAAACTAACCTGAAGAAAGGCAGTCACCTTTCTTTCTTGATCTTTATTTACTAAACTGTGCACCCTGCTTAATCCATGTGAGTGCACTTACAGAACTATATGATGCTTGTAAAGTTTTGTGTGCTGCAGGATGAAAGAAGAGAAAGACAGCCCTGAAATGATCCACATTCTGGGATGCTGAGGTTCCGGGACCTTCCAGTCCAACTTCGTGTTTGATTCTCCCTCAATTACACTGAAGCTGCTTCATTTAAAGGCCTGCTTTCAGAACTTTTCCAGAATGGCCATCTTACTTATCCAGCCTTTCAGACTGTCATAGTCAAGATGTCAGCTAAGAGATGAACTTTCTCAGCACAGAGTGACTGGCAGGCAAATCCCAGCTATCTCTACTTCAACAAAGCCAAATTTTCCTAATTCCCCTTGGGCCCCAGAAGGGAATTCTTCACCCCAATTCAGCTGGAAGAAGACGTGGAAGATTATCTTCCCAGTTCCTTATGTTGGGGTGGATGGTTCTGGTTATTCTAAGAACAGTGTATATGTTTTCTTTTAAGGGATACTATACAAATGTAGCTTTGGGCATTGGGAACTAGAGAATTTAAACTCAGGGATTGCTATCTTTCCTTTCCTCCTTTCTATCCTTCTTAGTTAAAAAGAAAAAGGGGTGTGATATAGTAATACATACAAGTTAGAGAAATAGACAAACAGGGATAGATTAGCAAACTTACTCTTAAACAAAATTTTACAGTTATATCTTACATTGATAGAAATGTTTGTAATTTATACAAAGTTGAAGCTGCAATCTTTTCATTGGTATAGAATGCATTTTACACAAATGTGAGGTTTTCATTGGTATACTTTCTTATTGATTTGTAATTGAGATTAATATTGCTACTTTAACAAAAGCATTGTGCCTCCACTATGCATCTAAGAATACAAGTCTTAGACCCAGAACTAAAACTGGTATTATACATTATTTTTAGTTGATTAACCAGTACCAGCTAAAGACCAGATTGCAAAGTCATGGTTCTGAGTCAGTTTAGATGGGTTTTGGAAATACTTCGATTAGAGAGGGCCAATGGTAGTCTATGCTTAACAGTTCAGAAACACCTATGTAGATAGGGAATCTTCACATTTATGGACATTTCTTTGTCTAGATCATTTGACTAGAGACATGTCTGCCCCTGACAAGACCCTTTAGACTCAAAGAAAAATTGAGCATCAATGGAGTTGCTCAAATCCTGGTGACACAGCCACTGAGAGAATTGCTTCAATTCATCTACAGACAAAACACTGTCCAGAAAAAAACAAATTATGCAGAAGAGTCGACTGATAATCTCTGCCAAGGCAGGGCGATCAGCCCTTCAAAATCTGCATTACAAAAGTCTGTCAGATGATCCTGGGCCAGAAGGCTGAAGACTGATGCCCCGACATATTGAGGAATAGGGGGACTGTCCAGGTGATCAGCAGTCTCTATAATTTGGCTAAGCTTGGAAGTCATGTTCTGTGCTTCCCATATTTTCAGGTAATATTAATCATTCTTGGATTTCTGATGTGGTTGGGACTAGTAGTCTCATAGACAACCCAAGCAGTTTAGTATTGAGAAAGATGATAAATCTGTTAGGGTGCTTTTCAGGTGGCATAGGATCTAGAACCAGGATATAGTCAGGTATAGTTTTTAGTATAGATGACATGGTTAATGAACAAAATTGGTGCACTGAGTGATGAGTTTATTGTTGGTTTTATAAATTGCATAATGGTAATAATACTTAGTTTCACATATGTATAGGGAAAAGGTTTTTTAACTGGACAAAAAGGGGGAAATTTTGTGGTCTTCCTTGGAGTTCTCTCTGAATTAGTAAAATAAAGGCAAGAGCTCGAGATTTGGGCAGAGGGAGGAGTCGTGAGTGAGAGGGGAGGAGATAGGAGAGGGGAGGAGTCAGGAGGGGGGAGTCAGAAGAGGGAGGTGTCAGGGAAAAAAAGGAAAGAAGTGAGGAGAGAGTTATCATGGGAGAAGGAGAAGCTGGAGACCAGGCAAATAAAAGGTGCAAGGGATGAGGGATTTGGGAGCTAGGAATAGGACAGTGTAGGGTAGATCTTCCCAATCTAGATGCTAGATTGTTTTCATATTAATTGAGTTGCGTTTTCTTTGTACTGGTGGATTCTGGTTGGAGAGGAAACTGCCACAAACTGCAACAGTTACATTAGGAAGGTTGAGAACCACTCCTCCTGACCCTTCTAAAATATACCTGTCGGTATGGACTGGAAGTATAATCCCTTTTATTCAAACAGGCAAATCCAGAAAAACCAAAACACCACCAAAAGGTTATGAAGGATAAACAGCCACTGCACCCACAGTACCAGGACTGCTGACATCTTATACAAATGATGTCAAAATGGAAATCACGTCACACTATGACCATCCCCCTAAATGAAAAGCAGAGGAGAAAAACCAGTTTCCTGGTGGTGGCACCAAGAGAAAACCCTTGTCAGAATTGTCAGCAAGGATTTTAAAGCCAGGATTCAAGCATCGTCAATGAGAAACTTCCAAATCAAAAGGATACACATAATCTTGGTGAGGCAATAGAATAAACAAGAGAAAATCGAATAGGAACTCACTGAATTAAAACAAACACTAAGAGTAGGAATTAAAGATGTGTCTGGGCAAGATGAACAATGAAGTGGAGTTTAGAGCAGGCAGAAGGGGCTCGGAAGACGGCTCACTGCTTAGGAACACTGGTTGCTCTTGCAGAGGACCAGGGTTCAGAGGATCTGATGGACTCTTTGGTCAAAACACAAACACACACACACACACACACACACACACACACACACACACACACACACACACACCATAGAGATAAATTTAAAAAAAAATAAAAGAAGAAGGAGCCAGGTATGCCCCTTTACTCCCAGCACTCAGAAGCAAGCTGATCTCTGTGAGTTCAATGCCTTCCTGGTTTATACAGTGAGTTTTAGGCCAGCCCTACCTACATAATGAAAGCCAGTGTCAAAATAAAAGAGAGAAGAGTGTTCTATTTATTTCTGATAATGTAGGCAACAGAGAAACTATTTCTACAGAGAAAGAACTTATTGTTGAGAGAACCATTGGGCTGGAAGGAGACCCCAATTCTTTGTGTCACTAACTCCATCACGGCCTCAGCAGGAAGCAAGAATGGGTACAGCTAAGAGGAAGCAGGGCGATCATGAGTAAAGCTGTGGACACGGATCAGCCCATCAGCAACAGAAGCAGGCGGAAAACCAACTAGGATGAGTTGGCTTCACCAGCCAATGTCTCTGACTGACAGTCCCTAGCAGCACCAGGATGTTCTTTTCCTTCAAGTACCCTGGACTTTTCAGACACTCAGAAACCACAGAACAAAGTGTGGCAAATGCCTAAGAAAGGATGTCTTGTGGGACATATTTGTTTATACAGGTTTCATATAGACTAGGCTGGCCTCAAACACCCTATGCACTCGAAGATGATTTTGAACTCCTTGTTCTTCTCCTGGGACTATGCGCATGTACCACCACACCAGGCTGATGAGGTACTGTAGGTGGAGCCCAGAGTTGTGTGAGAGCAAAGTGAGCACTCAGTCCACAGAGCTGCATCTCCAGCCCCTCAGGATGTGTTCTGCTAATACAACAAAACTAAAATAGAAGTCATCAATGAAAGACAACAGGAGTCTCCCAGTCCAGAAACATTAAATTACACATTCACAAGTAATACAGATGTCAAGAAATAATGAAACTATGTAACAGTAAGAAAAAAAGAAGAAGATAGGAAACACACTATCAAAATGTGTGAGACATAACTATGATGGTGCTAAGAGGAAACTTTATTTACAACACTAATTCTTAGATTAGAAACAAAGACCAGCAAACTAATACAAAAACAAAAGTAAAGGAGATGGGTCCAACACCGGTACTTGAAACTTAGTAGTTGAGGATATGGCTCACACGTCTCAGGGAAATGATGGGTAGGCTTTGTGGCCCACAAAGAATCCCTGTCCAGGGAGGTAGAGTTAGGGCAGATCCCCAGAGCAAGATAGCTGTTAAGACTAGTCATATTGGTGAACTCTGGGTTTGATGGAGAAATGCTGCTTCAATGAATAAGGTAGAAGAGAAAATGGATTAGTCCCTACATTATACACTGCACATGCTTGTATGCACACACACACACACACACACACACACACACACACACACACACACAGGAACAAAACAAAAAACAAAAAAAATCCTTGGACTTAAGGCATTGCCTCCACTGTAGTACCACATAGTAGGAGGTGGGGATCTAAATAAGTGTTCCTTTCCACCCCCACAAAGAACAACATACTTATGAACCCTCAGCCCTGGCTCTGTACAATCTGCTGAGGACTCCCAGATGATTAGTTTAGTCTCTTCGCTCTGTAACATATTCTGGTGTTCTGTTTCAGGAATCCTGAGCTGGGGCTCGGCTGACTTGAGAATCACTCCCAGTCTTGCATACAAGAAAACTTTCAGCTGCCATGTACTGATCCTTGGAATGCCCTGCCATGTTACCCTGACTTGCATTTCTCACGAGGCCATGCCATGAAGCCAGAGAAAGTGTGGCTTTCTTACTCTGCCATTTATTAGCTTAGAGTATTGGGAAATTGGCTCGATGTTTAAACCTCACTTCCCTCATGTATAAATGAGCAGGCGTACAATTCCAGTTCATCAGATCTACATTAGGAGTGATTTAGAAAAACACATCAAAACGATTAGTGCCTATATGTTTTATGAATGATAAGCAGTATTATTTATATGATTTGTAACATTGGAAATTATGGTACTTGGAACGTAATGGTTTTTATTATCTTTGCACAGATGATGTGAGGAAAGCATCTAGGATGCAGAAATGCTTCCTTTTTTGCTTTATTTCCAAGAAGCATTTCTTTCTGCTCCATTATTTTTTAAAACTTACTTTCCACTCCATCTCCCATTAGGTGATTAGGTTAGAACGGGGTTTGGTGAGAGGGGTTATAAAACATGTTACAGAATATATCTACATATCAACTGTTGCGTTCACATGGAGACACCCTCCATGGATAAGCCATGCTCCCCCAGATTCTATTGATTTCTTTTCTTTTTTTATTTTCATTGATTTCTTGTGATGGCTTGTCTTGGAGGAAAGAACCTCCCTCAAGAAGCTTGCTCCATCAGATTAGCCTCAACTATGTTCAGGTGGCATTTCCTTGACTGTTCACTGATGTTGAAGAGCCTGGTCTACTGTGGGCAGCACCGCCCTATGTGGGTGCTTCTGGACTCTGTAAAGGTAGTTGGATGTGAGCTTTGAAGCAAGCCAGTGAGCAGTCTCTGTAGTTCCAGTTTCCAAATCCTGTCTTGGTTTTCCTTGATGACGGGCTGGAACAGATAAGATGAAATGAAGATTTCCCTTCCCAAGCTGGCTTTGATGAGTGTATTCATCAGAGCAAAAGAAAACCAAAACTAAGCAAAAATCACAGTGCCAGATGTGGGATGTCTTCCTGAAAGTTGCTGACCAGCTAGATCACAAAAGCCCTCACAACTTTACAGGTTATTTCCATTGATATTCGTAGCCCTCCAGAACTTGATGGTAAGACCCTATTGCTGAGGACACTGAAACCTTTTGGTCACAGGTCACAGAAGGGTCAATCTCAAGTTGAGGTGGAAGCATCTTCTATAACGGCAAGTCTTCATGTTTCAAGAAAGTGCTATGTAGGCTTCCAGGGGAGAAAATAATCTACAACCTTACTTGTGGTTGAACCATTCAAGCTAAAGTTCAGGAAAGATGTGCCCCTAATATGTTAGTGGCATCGCAGTCATGGGAGTAACCTGTGGATTTCCAATTGGATACAGGCATATTCCACTCGAGAGAATACACCCCAGGTTCTGTAAACTGGTCAAGAACCTATGGTTAGGGTGATATAGGCCCTATGAAAGAACCTAATGCTAAATACATTGTCGAACTTCCTTCCAAACATCCATATTTGCATCTTCAGATCAGCATTGCACTCAGCTCTCATCAGACAAGAAGCCTCTGACTACCATGGGCAGAGACATACAACTGGACAAAGTGCTGGGAATCAGTGGTGTTGGACTGTTCCGGTGGAAATAGGACAGCTAAGTATTTTCCTCAACAGCACAGAGAACATCATGAAAGAGTGGGTGGAAGGAATGTAAGAACCAGAAGATGGGGAAGTGGACAGCAAAAGGATATATTTTAGATTGGACCTAGTCATTGAACTCTTAAACTGATGGTGGCTATGGTCACGGGCACAAGACTGGGCCCCTCAACACTTCATTACAGATAGGAGAGGCCATAGAGACCCACCCTCCCTTGGCAATCAACATTTATTGGAGGAGGGGTTCTATCCTGCAGGCTTAGATTTTTCAAGACCTACTTTAGTAAGGGATCTTAAACCCTTTAACCTTCCTCTAGCCTACCACCCACAAGAGGGAGTGGAAAGGAAAGGACAATAGGGCAAACAAAGGACGATGTGGACTTGCTTAGAAATAGTTCTCTGGGGCGATTTCAATCTTCACCATCAGGATATCAGTTCAGTTGACATGAATCAGCAGAGGTAGGTCGATCTACTTGTAAACACCATTCACGAATCACCGAGGACAGTTCAACCTAGAAGAAATTGCTGAGCTCTTCCAATTGGCCTGGGTTCGAGGAGGCAGCAAGAAGCCACCACACTGTCACCACAAGAAGTTCTCTGGTGATTTTCTCTCTACAAAATCATGACAAACAATGGTCAGTGAAAAGGAAAGGTGAACCAATGACACAGCATGGTCAATGAAGACCAGTGACATCAAAGTCCATTGAGCATCAGCGAAGAGTGTCAAGGCAAGCTAATTCCGTGGGGTTGCCCACTGTTGTCCAGGGTTATACTCGTACCCTTTCTAAACGTCACATGCCCTTTTCCCAGGCAGCTACCAGAAACACCATGTGTTTGTTCTCAGCAAAACATCCTCTCCTAAGACAGTTTCCGGAACAACATCCATGACACAGTTGAGTCTCCAAAGAAACCAGAAATTTCTGCTTCACCCCCTTCTTCATTCCTGTACCCGTAGATAAGTTGTTCTGTCGAATTCCTTTGTACTCGTGTAATTAATTAAACTTAGGGATTACACGCAGAAAGGAGACATGAAATAGGAGGGCGGACTTATTCAGAATATCGGTGCCAATTGGAGAGGGAATGGCGTGAGAGAAGGGATTGACCAAGGGGATGACAGTGGAGGATTAGTGAGGAAGCAAGGGACAACTGAAGGATGGGACGGGAGAATGAGGGAGAGGGATGAGGGAGGGGAATTGGGAAGGGAAATACAGAAAGGAAAGGTCTAAATCTCATTATATAAGTATATGAAATTGTTAAACAAAAACATCAAAATCATCAATTTTTTTAAAAAAAGTTTAGTGTTTCTCTTTATAGAGGGTCAATCATTACAACTTAGGGCGTATTTTGTTGGATCAATTTTGTCTTTAAGGTTTTTTATTTCCTTGGAGCAAATTGTAAGATGTGAAGTTTTAGTTCGACTCAGTGCTGTCCAGGTTTCTGTGTAACTGAAAAATCAAGTCAATAAATACTTTGTATTAATCGTCCAAATCCCAGTAATTTCTCTCCAGTAATTTTCGTTTTATCACAATCTACCCACAGCCCTTTTCAAAATGCTGGCTGAATTAAGTACCTGCCACTGGATGGGACACAAGTTCAAACCAGTGGAAGTGGGAAAAAGCAACTAAAAGCAAACGAAGTAACAAACAGCAAAACTTCTTCCCTCTGCATCTGGGATTCCATTTTATGGTTTTGGATAGTCTATTACACTGAACAAAATGAAAGAGTAGAGTCTGAGGTGGTGTTTAACTTAGTGAAGAAAGGCAGGCATAGCTGCAAATGGGGGGGAGGCGGTGGTAGGCTGACAGGGTGGTTCCTCTCTTGAAGATGTATGTAAACAATGCTGAGAATGAAGAGAAACTCCAAGTGAAAACGGCTATGCCAAAATTTATGAATACAAGAGCGTTTGTATCACACTGACTGAACATTCACACAAATAAATCACACCCCAAGTCTAGTATGCGTGTTTACACACATCAAGTCGTGCTGCGTTTGGTGGGATAATTAAACAATGGTTATGTGTGACTGGAGGGGTGCCTTGGTAGTTGAGAACCATTACTGCTCTTGCAGAGGACCTGAGTTCAGACCCTGGCACCAACATGGTGGCTCACAAGCATTGATTACTCTTGTTCAGTTCTGTGCCCTGCTCCTGTCTCCTGTCTTGATGAATACACATGTGGTCGTGAGGGAAACCAACTTGAGCCCTGTGGCATCCCATGTCTTATCGACAGCTATACCTGCTTTTCTTCCCTAAGTTTCTTGTGGCTTCTGTATATGTATCTTTTTTACAGATTCAGAAAAGCAAGGGATACACCCATATATGGAATTTAAAACAAGGAAACAAAGAAAGAAAGAAAGAAAGAAAGAAAGAAGCCAAGAAACCAAGAAACCAAGAAACAAAGAAACAAAGAAACAAAGAAACCAAGAAACAAAGAAACCAAGAAACCAAGAAACAAAGAAACAAAAAAAGAAACAAAGAAAGAAACAAAGAAAGAAACAAAGAAAGAAACAGAGAAAGAAACAAAGAAAGAAAGCTGAACACCCTCCACGTCTGCAATGTGACCATCACACTCCAGTTGCTATGCTTTCCCCATCATGATGTCTGGTACCAGCTCAAACAATGGGTCAAAATGAACACTGCCTGTTTATTTTCTTATTGTAATTTTATCCATTTAAATTCCAAATGTTATCCCCTTTCCTGGATCCCCTCTCTCCATTTCATTCTCCCACTGTTTCAGTGATGATCCTTTTCTTCCCACCCACTCCCTTCTCAACACCCTGGCATCCCCCTCTTTGGGGAAATGACCCTTCAGAGGGCCAAGGGCTTCTCCTCCTATTGATGCAGACAATGCCATCCTCTGCTATATATATGGCTGGAGCCGTGGGACCCTCCATGTGTCCTGTCTTTATCCCTCCAATCATGGGTTATGGTCTTTCATGCATGTGCTGGTAATTTCACAGCAGGCTCTTTTCCCACAAAACTATCTCCCCAGCTTGCATTTCATCCCATGTTCCTGGCATGCTGGAGATCCTGTATTTTGTTTATTTGGCCCATAGCTAGATGCTCTTTCTTGGACTATAAGTCAGTGATCAACCTTCCTAATGCTGCCCCCTTTAACACAGTTAATAACTGGTTATGACCCTTGATTACACAATTTTTCTTGTTGCTACATCATAGTTGTAGTTTTGCTTCTGTTATGAATTGTAGTAGGTAATCATTTTGGAGACTGAAGTTTGTCAAAGGGATCGTGACCCACACACAGGTAGTGAACTGCAGCTATTACCGGTTGGTGGCAAGATATATTTGAAGGAAAACCTGGGGAAGACATCCACCAGCCCTGGGTCCTAAGGCCATCGTTTTATGGCCCTAGCTCACCTCTTTACCTCCTTAATATGGAGTCATGGGAGGAGAGTTTGTCACTTTGAATAAAACAAACCTTAACAGAGACACCCAATGGATCATTGTTGCTACCATGTTGTAATTTCCTTCCCCCAAACACCACATTTTAAACATCATTGAAAGCTAAGAAAATAGGCATAAAGATCTATCTGTTTGAGTTACTGCCCACAATTCATTTCGTTCACCTGGGCCTCAACTTTAGAAGACTGCAAGCATTAGACATTTGACAAATTCACTTCCTGCTCATGTTTTGTTGAAAAAAAAATCAAGCTCAATAGAACAATAGAGATGGAGTGTTCAGGACGGGTTGGGTGGTTAGAGCTCTTAAGGAAAGCTCGCACAAACTGAGGTATGTCAACACACCTCAGCTGACTCAGAAGCAAACAGGTGAGGACAATAAGAAGCCTTGAGCATGAACAACAGGGATGAAGGTGTCTTTCCAATGCAGAAGAACAGAGCACCTTCTTTGGGCTAGTTAAAGTGAGGAAGCTAGTGGTTCTTCACCTAAGTCATCGCACACTGAGCTGACTCGTGAAGTTCTGGACCCATACACATTCCAGTGTCTGGATTGAAATGCAGCCGTTCCCCCCCCCCCCCAACGCCCATAGGAACAAGCACTTGTTCCAAGGAGAGGTGCTTGGAGACTTCATTCTTTGAAGCCATCTTCTCTGAAGGTCAGGTCTCCAATTCCTTAGCAAGAAATGCATCATGTTTTCAACCTTGTCGTCTTTCCAAATCTGCCATCTCTGTGAAGACCCATCTCGAAGGTCTTGGCCAAGGCATCTGGCTTCCTGAACTGATGTCTCCAACAGGTTTCCTAAAGTCTCAGCTTAGCAGTTTTCAACGGATTACCTGTGCCTTATCTAGAATGGAAACAGGGAATGAATTCTGGCTTATCTGTGTCCTTGGAGGTAGTAGGTGCTTATAGAGAGCAGGTGAAGGAATTATAGATATGAACGTGTTAATCCATTCTCCGGGTGTGAACTTCCCTAATTTTTTATACATTTTTTGTCATTTAATAAAGTAAGTCAATATCCCAGACAGGGTGAGTGCCTGGCTTATGCACCAGCCTCTCTTTTCATCCTAACTCCTGGCTGCTCAGGCTGTGATATCCATTGGAAGTAAAGTCATTGAAGATGTAAGTGGTTATAATGAAGGCCACCCTAGAGTGTGCTGGGCCCCTAGTCCAATATGATCATCGACCCTATAAGAATAGAAGCATTAGTGGGATGAATGGCAGGCAGGATGGATGGGACCTGATGTCAGGCTGTGGTGGACTGGGAGCTGGTTTTATTTCCCAACAAGGAGTTTGGGCTTTAGACTGAGGTTCTAGTAAGCACTGGGGAATTTTTATCAGGGATTTCCCTTCAGGGATCCCTCAGGATGATCCCCAGGGGATGTACAGAGGAGGACCTAGAGGAGGCTGCAAGGGCTGTCAGCTCAGGCAACACGGAAAGCTGTTGTCTTCGCAGGAGGCACATGCTGCAGAGTGCAGGCCAGCAGAGACAGTGACTCAGCAGTTAGTGCAATGTCCCTCTTTGCATCAGAGCACACCCCCCCACGCTATCCTTCTGCCATGCAGCTATTACATGTTCAACAGACCTTCAAAACCCAGTCTGACTGAAGGGACACCATTGCACTAAGGAAAGAACACTGCATAGTACAAGACACAATGGATGATAAGATGTTTCACAAATGATGGGAAACTGAAATAATCTCAATTAAGATGGTGTGCATTCCTCTCAGAAGACACGGGTTCAGTTCCCAGCAACTAAATCAGATGGTGCCCAACTCTAGGGGGTCTGCTGCCCTCTTCTGACCTCCGTGGGTCACTGCACATGGGTGTACATACATACATACATACATACACACATACATACATATATACATACATACTACATATATACACATATATTACACACATACATACTATACACATACTACATATCTACGACATATATATTATGCCAGTGGGTTACTCAGTGATCTGCTATCCTTGCTGATTGGATTACTCATGCCCTCAGGAACTCTCAGAGGAAGTGGAACTGTTCATTTCTTCTTCTCTGTCAGTTCATTTCAGGGGTCTAGGTCCCTCTAATTGACTGAAGCCTTTATATGATCTTGGAGTTTCTGAAGCATTTCTGGAACACGAGCATTAGGTTTTTTGAATCTCTGGTCTTCATAGGGTTTTGAATATCTGAACTTGTGCCGAGTCCGTCTAAGTAGTCCCGGGGGTGGAAAGTCGCTCGGGTCTCTGCTGTTCAAGTGCTTCGCCCGTTGGGGTAGGATGTTATAATCCGGTTGTGGGATATTGAAGGCGGTTTCAGGTGGCATAGGCTGGGAACCCTTCAAGTGCTTCCCCCATTGGAGTCCGGTGTTACAATCTGCTTGGGGGACACTGAATGGGCTTCCAGGCTGTGGAGGCTGGGAATCCTTCCACTGATTCCCCTGCTGCTCTCCGGGGTTATAATCATCTCGGGGAACTCTGAAGGAGATCCAAGGCCATGGAGGCTGGGAAATCGCTGGTGCATTGTCAGAGGGTAAAGTCCGGGATGAGGCTCTCTGTCCTCTCTGAACTCTACCCCGTGAAGGGGCAATGAAAGTACTCGGCAGTGGTGAGTCATGGTGAGCATCAGTAGAGCTGTATCCTTTGAGTATTTCTCTCTCTCTCAAGAACTGTGGACAAGTCCGGAAGGCAAAGCAGGGAAATCTTGATTGACCATTGATCTCAGGAAACATCCAAACCTTGAGAGGGGCTGTCCTCGAGTTTGCACGAGGCAGTTGCGAGGTCTGAATGGGGCAGTCTCGAGGTCTGAATGGGACAGTCGCGAGGTCTGCACGGGGCAGTCGCGAGGTCTGCACGGGGCAGTTTCTAGGTCTGCACGGGGCAGTTGCGAGGTCTGCACGGGGCAGTCGCGAGGTTTGCACGGGGCAGTTGCGAGGTCTGCACAGGGCAGTGTCCAGGTCTGCACGGGGCAGTCGCCTGGTCTGAATGGGGCAGTCTCGAGGTCTGCATGGCCCAGCTAGGAGCTGCCTCACTTGACAGTTCTGCTTGTAGAAGCAGGCGATCATCCAAGCTTTCTGAATGAGGAGGAATAATGTCGACTCTCTTCCTTTGAGTCCAGAGTGCTACCTGTTTTGTGCACACTGTCAGGTGTCGTGACATGTTATTCCTGAAGGAGCAACATGAATGGAAAGGGCAAAGGGTGCTTCGGAGACTTTGCTATCAAGCGCCTGTTACACCATCATTGGTGCAGGGATGTGTCTTGGAACCTCATAACCGAGTGGGAAAGGCTGATCCAGACCCTTGCTCCTCAGAGACTGCAGAGACTAGAAAATCACTGGTGGACTGTATTAGGGAATGAACATATGATAGGATGTGAATAGAGCATAGAATGCATGGGATTGATATTAGAATTCCATGTGAGTTCCACGTGTTATTGTGACGCTTCTGCCTTGATGTATCACTCATTATTTTTTTGTCATAAAGCTTTTAATATTCATTCCGTGATGATATTTTTGAAATATTGAATATGATAAACAATGGAAAGTATTTTCTCCAGTCACATGTATTGAAATTCTTAATGTCTCTTGACATCGTATGCAGTTGCCTGTACAGAAGTCCTGGGATGCTTTCAATACTGGTAAGTTGATTGAAAACAAACTGTTTGAGTTACAAGTTTTGCTTGTAAATAATTCTTTTCATGACCCCAATTAGATTGTGCAAATGACTCCTGCCTTTTACAGACATATCTACAATCACCTTTCCTTGGAGAAAGAAGTTAACTGTTATGCCTTCTTTGAATGAAGAGGAAGATCTAATGCTACACTCCTCTGAGAAAGAAGAAATAATGAACTGTAGGAAGAAATACGCATCTTGGCAACAATAAATGTTCCAAGCTACCCTGTGCTGTAAAATAATGTATGGAAATTACCACTCCTTTATTATTAGTATTATTAACCATTGAATTTGTTTTCATTTCATGTATTAACCCCTTTCCAGTTCCTGTTAATAAACTCCACGACCACATACTCCTCCTCTTTGTCTCTAATGGGGTGCCTCCCCAAATCTCCCAATAATTCTTGCCTCGCCCCTCTAGAATCACTCTTCCTTGAATTTCTTTACTCTGGGAAATCAAGAATCTAAAGGACCAAGTTCTTCCACTTCCACTGGTGTGAGATGAGGCTGTCCTCTGCTACATACACAGGGTACCAGACCATGTATATTCTATGGTTGGTGGTTAGTGCCATGGGAGCTCTGAGGTGTCTGGTTAATTGATATCATTGTTCTACCTCTAATTACAATCCAATTCAGCTCCATCATCCCTTCCCCTACATCGTCAACTGGGATCTCTAGGCTCAGTTCAATGTTTGGCTGTGAATATCTGCATCTGTTTCAGTCAGGTGCTGGCAAAGCCTCTGAGAGGACAGGCATACCAGACTCCTGTTTGCAAACACATCTCAGAATCAGCAAAAGTGTCCGGTTTGGTGTCTGCAGATCTTCAGATGGCCTTTCCTTCAGCCTCTGCTCCATATTTACCCTGCATTTCAATAGACACGGAGAACTCTGATTTAATGAGAGATGGGTGAGTGGTCCCATCCTTACACTGTGGTCATGTCTATCTACTGCAGGTTGTGTCTTCAGGTTCAATCTCACTGTTGTTGTGTATGTTGGCTAATGTCATCACTGTTGGGTCCAGAGAACCTGTCGCATCCCTAGTATCTATGACATTCTAGAGGTTACACCATCCTCCAATATTACTTCTTTCTATACTCATTCTCCTGGTCCTCTGTGCTTCTCTCCTGTCTCTTCCCACATCGGATCCTGCTCTCCTGTTTTTTCTATTTCACTCCCCTCTCCCACACAGGGTCCTTCCTCCAGGTGCCTCCCATTATAATTTTCTTCCCTCTTCTAATTGGTATTGAAGCAGTCCCTCTTTGTCCTTTCTTGTTGAGCTGCAGAGTGTATATGGGTTTATTGTGGATATTCTGAGATCTTGGGCTAATTTCCACTCACCAGTGAGTGCATCCAATGTATGTGCGTTTATTTGTGTTTGGGTTACTTCACTCAATATGATATTTTCTAGTTTGATCAATTTGCCTATGAATTTCATGAAGTCATTCTATTTAGTAGCTGAGTACCACACCATTGTGTAAATGGACCCCGCTATATGAATCTGTGTCTCTTTTGAGGGACATCTGGGTTCTTTCCAGCTTCTGTCTTTTATAAATAAGGCTGCTATGAACAGAGTGGAGCATGTGTCCTTGTTGTAGGTTGGAGCAAGTTTTGGGAATGTGCCATCGAATGGTACAGCTGGGTCCTCATGTAGTAAATACTATGTTCAATTTCTGAGGACCCTCCAGCCTGGTTTGCAGAGTGGTTTTAAGAGCTTGCAATTTCAACAGTGACAGAGTGTTCCCTTCTCTCCACATCCTTGCCAGAGTCTGTTGTCACCTGACTTTTTATATTAGCCACTCTGACTGGTATGAGGTAGGATCTCAGGATTGTTTTGATTTACTTTTCCCCAACGACTAAGGATGTTGAACATTTCTATAGGTGCTTCTCACCCATTCAGTATTCATCAGCTGAGAATTTTTGTTTAGAACTGTAGCCCACTATTAAATAGTGTTATTTGAATCTCTAGAGGATAGCTTATGGAGTTTTTTGTATATATTGGATATTAGCGCTCCGTAGGATAGAGGATTGGTAAAGATCTTTTCCCAATCTCTTAGTTGCTGTATGGAAGTAATGACAGTGTCCCTTGCCCTACAGAAACTTTGAATTTTGTGAAGTTTCATTTTTCAATTTTTGATCTTAGAACAAAAGCCTTTGGTGTTCTGTTCAGGAAATTTTCCCGAGTACCATTATGTTCAAGGCTTTTCCCTGCTTTTTCATCAATTAGTTTCAGGGTATCTGGTTTTATGTGGAGGTCTTTTTTTTAATTTTTTTTATTTACTTGAATATTTCTTATTTACATTTCGAGTGTTATTCCCTTTCCCGGTTTCTGGGCAAACATCCCCTTAGTCCCTCCCCCTCCCCTTTTTATGGTGTTTGCATCCCCACCCTCCCCCAATTGCCACCCTCCCCCCAATGATCACGTTCACTGGGGGTTCAGTCATAGCAGAACCCAGGGCTTCCCGTTCCACTGGTGATCTTTATGTGGAGGACTTTAATCCACTTTTACTTGAAATTTGGACAAGGAGATAGGAATGGATTGATTTGCATTCTTCTACATTCTGCCCTTCAGGTGAAAGAGCACAATTTTTTTAAAAAATGCTATTGTTTTTTTTCCACTGGATGATTTTAGATTCTTTATCAATTTTCAAGTGGCCATAGCTGTGTCGGTTCATTTCAGCATCTTCAATTCTATTCCTTTGATCTACCTGCCTGTCTCAATACCAATACAATACAGTTTTTCATCACCATTGCTCTGTAATACAACTTGAGCTCAGGGATGGTGATTTCCACAAAATGCTTTTATTTTTCAGAATTGTTTTCTCTATCCTGGGATATATTTTATTCCAAATAAATTTGCAAATTGCCATTTCTATGACTGTGAAGAATTGAGTCAGAATATTGCATTGAATCTGTAGGTTGCTTTTGGCAAAATGGCCATTTATACAATATTGATCCTGCCAAAACACGAACATGGGAGATCTTTCTAATTTCTGAGATCTTCAATTTCTTTCTAAAGAGACTTGTGTTCTTGTCATATATATCTTTCACTTGCTTGTTTAGAGTCACACTGAGGTATTTTACATGCTTTCTGACTATTGTCAAGGGTGTCATTTCTGTAATTTCTTTCTCAGCCTGTTTCTCTTTTGATAAAGGAAGGCTACTGATTTGTTTGAATCAATTTTATGCTCTGCCACTCTGCTAAAGTTGTTTATCAGGCTTAGAAATTCACTGGTGGAATTTGTTGGGTCACTTAAATATACTACCACATCTTCTGCATATAGTGATATTTTGAATACTTCCTTAGCGATATGTATCCCTTTACCTACATTTTTTTCTAATTACTCTGTCTAGGATTTTGAATACTATATTGAAAAGGGAGGTACAGGATATCCTTGTCTAGTTCCTGATTTTAGTGTGATTGCATTAAGTTTCTCTCCATTTAGTTTGATGTTAGCCAAATGGTTTGCTGTATATTGCTTTTACTGTGCTTCAGTATGGTTCTTGTATTTCTGATATTTCCAAGACTTTTAACATGAAGGGGTAAGTTAAGAAAAATGCTTTCTGGACATTTAATGAGATGATTGCTTGGATATTTTTTCTTTGAATTTGTTTTGATTGTGGGATTAGGTTGATTAGGACCAGTGGAATTGGATGAGGAACTCTGGGAGGGGACAAGGAGAGGGATCAATGGCAGGAATGTAATTAAATAAAATACTTTTATATTAGTTTTAGTCAAAAATTTAAATGCTCATTTCTTTTTAACATCTACATTGCAATATAATCGTGAAATTTAGCGTTTTATGCTTACTGAACTGTGTAAGCGTTATTCCTTAATTTACTCTTTATGCTATTTGCGAATTTTCTCCATTTTTATTACTTTCATCAATTGTGTTTGCATATGTAGAAGGCTTACTATTAATTTGTGCAGAAAATACATTCATGAATCTTTTTATTTTGATGATCTGTTATGTGTGACCGTCTATGTATAGATTTGTGCACATGAACACAGGCACCTGGGGAGACAAGGAGATGTCAGAATCCCTGGAGCTGCTTTTACAGCTGGTTGCAAGTGGCTTCATGGATGTTGGAAACTGAAAGTGTTTTCTCTTAAGAGCAGTAAGTGCTCTTAACCACTAAGCTAATACTACAATACTTACTCCATAATAAAATCAACCTTTCATTTTCTCATGTATTTCAGGGTATCTTTGAACTTGAGACATCTTGCCACATTCTAGGTGCTGAGACCTCATTCAGGCCTTTTTTTTTAGTTTTCTTTCCTTTATCATAGTAAAATGTGTTGGATTAAATACGTTAATATTATGCACTAAATCCTCCAAATGTTTACTTGTAGAACCTTGGGTTAGTGTCTGTTTCTTTACTCTGCAATGACTATATTAATTTTACAGTGTGCAGTTCTCTCTTTCTTTACACAATCCATCTGATGGGTTTTTGCTTTCATATAGAATGAAGTAAAAGCCTTATAGTTTTTCTTTGAATAGTTAATCTACTAAGAAATGTTGTTGAATTTCATATTTTAAGGCCGATACAATACATTATTATTTAAAATTTTCCTAGAGTTTTGTTTTTCTTATTATTATTGTTCTCATTAGTCTCATTATTAATATTTGGTGTAAGCTTTTATGTATTCAGGTCATGTAGTGAATATGGAAGTCTTCCAAACATATATGTGTAGGTATCAAATTTAGATTCTTGGTTTTTCATGGCATGAAATTTTATCTGCTAAACCACCTCACTGGAACACACTATAAAACTTTAAGGTGACATATAGCTCCAGGCTGCTTTTATATAGACGATATTTTCATCAGTTTGCTTTTAATAAATATTTTTGGTTATTCTAATATATTTTATTTTCCATGTAAACTTGGTAACTCTAGTATGCTTATTTTAATATTTAATTAATAATTCAGTCATAATTATTATGCATTTGATACCTAGCTAATATGAAATTATCCTAGATACAATTGAATACATGCAATTATTTACCTAAAGCTTGAAGCTTGGTACATATTTTGTTCATTATTCCTATGCATTTGTATAAAGCAGAGAATATTTCATTGTCACAATCCTGATGCCAGTTTTACACAGTATGACAGCTACCAACTACATGTGACTTTTAATCACATAAAAGGAGTTAGTATTATATTACTAAATTATATTTCCTCAACATAAATTAAATAGATTTATTTTACTTCAATTAAATAAACGTGCTATAGCAGGAAAAAGATTAATTTCCTTTTGTTAGGTTAAGACAAAATTTAACTTTTACATCCTCCTGCCTATCATAAAGTTAATATTCTTATACAGGAAGGTGTGCCAGGCACAGGTCGTATTTCAAGTATAACATGTAATTACAATCATCATTCTTGTCAGTTTCAAGTGTTGTTCACCTCATGCCTGTAAAACACAATGATCAACATGGCAGGATAACCATAAGGGCAGTGCAGTTGCATAAATAGCTTGGTGATAGCCAACAGCTCTCTAATTTTGCTTAAGTCCTGTTCAATGAACATGGATGGTCCTGGTAATTTAGCCACATATATAAGGCTATTGAAGCTGTGGTTATGGGGGAGAATGTACAGACCCTTACTTACTTAAGCCAGTATCATACGTAACAACAATCAAAGCCATGAGTCCTTATATACAGAATTAATTACAGTCTCTGCAACAAACATCACAGTGAAAATCCCAGTCATTCAAAATGTAGGATAGAAATTTCAAGTCCAGTCTCAATGACTCTATCTACAAAATGTCACTTGATTCAAGGCTGAGGAACATTACAGAAGATGGGCAAGAAGATTGTAAGAGACTAAAGTTTACTATGAGATGGTGTCTCAAAGTAACACCAGAAATTACACTCATAACATCTCACTAACACGATTGCCTAAACAACAGCTGAGGAAGACAGGGAATGGGGAAGAATGGAAGTTTAGTTTTCTTTCTGTTTCAATTCCCTCTTCTTCTTCTTCTTCTTCTTCTTCTTCTTCTTCTTCTTCTTCTTCTTCTTCTTCTTCTTCTTCTTCTTCTTCTTCTTCTCCTCCTCCTCCTCCTCCTCCTCCTCCTTCTTCTTCCTCTTCTCCTCCTCCTCCTCCTCCTTCTTCTTCCTCTTCTTCTTCTCCTCCTCCTCTTCCTCCTTCTTCTTCCTCTTCTTCTTCTCCTCTTCATCCTCCTCCTCTTCCTTCTTCTTCTTCTTCTTCTTCTTCTTCTTCTTCTTCTTCTTCTTCTTCTTCTTCTCTCTCTCTCTCTCTCTCTCTCTCTCTCTCTCTCTCTCATTTTTGGATATTTCCTCTTTACATTTTGAATATTATTCCGTTTTCCAGGACCCAGTCAATAAGCCACTTAACCCTTCCCCCTTCCCTTCTATAAGGGAGTTCAAATCCCCACACAGCCACCCCACCCCTCCCCATATTCCTCTACACTGGGGGACAAACCATGTCAGAAAAAATTGTTTCTCAATCCATTGTTTCCAGCAAGGCCATCCTTAGCTCCATGCAGTAGGAACCATGGGTCAGTCCATGTACAGTCTTTCTGTTGTGGTTTGGTCCCTGGACGCTCTGGTAGGTTAGCATTGTTATTATTATGGGGTTGAAAATCCCTTCAGCTCTTTAAATCCTTTCTCTAATTCCTCCAACTGGGGTCTCATTCTTGGTTCTATGGGTTGCTGATGGCATTTGCCTCTGTTTTGACATATTCTGGTTGTGTCTCTCAGGAGGTATCAATATCCAGTCATTGTCAGCCTGCACTTCTTAGCTTCATTCATCTTATCTAGTTTTGGTGTCTGTACATGTCTGGCCTACATGTGGTCCAGGCTTTGGACGGCAGGTCCTTCAGTCTCTGCTATAAAGTTTGCCTCCTTATCCCCTCCTTTGGGTATTTTGTTTCCCCTTTTAAAGAAGGAGTGAAGCATCTGCATTTCGGTCATCCTTCTTGAGTTTCATGTGGTCTGTTTATTGCATGATGGGTAATTCAAGCTTTTTGACTAATATCTGCTTATCAATGAATGCATATCAAGTGTGTTTTTCTGTGACTGAGTAACCTCACTCAGGATGATATTTTCTAGTTCATTCCGTTTGCCTAGAATTTCATGAAGTCATTGTTTTTACAGCTTAGTAATATTCCATAGTGTAGATGGACCACATTTCTGTATCCATTCCTCTGTTGAAGGGCATCTGGGTTCTTTCCGGCTTCTGGCTATTATAAATAAGGCTGCTATGAACACAGTCAAATATATTTCTCTGTTGTATGTTGGACCATAATTTAGGTATATGCTCAAGAGAGGTATAGCTGGGTCCTCAGGTCATGGAATGTCCAATTTTCTGAGGAACCTCCAGACTGATTTCCAGAATGGTTGTACAAGTCTGTAATCCCACCAACAATGGAGGAGTGTTCCTCTTTCTCCAAATCCTCAACAGCATTTGCTGTCACCTGAGATTTATAACTTAGCCATTCTGACTTGTGTGAGGTCGAATCTCAGATTTGTTTTGACTTGAATTTCCCTGACGACTAAGGATGTTGAACATTTATTTAGGTGTTTTTTGCCCATTTGATAACCTTCATCTGAAAATGTTTTGTAACTCACTGTACCCAATTTTTAATAGTGTATTTTTGTTTTCTAGAGTCTAACTTCCTAAGTTCTTGGTATATTTTGCATATTACCCACTGTCAGATATAGGATTGGTAAAAATGTTTTCCCAATCTGTTGTTTGCTGTTTGGTCCTAATGACAGTGTCTTTTGCCTTACCGAACTTTGCTGTTTTATGAGGTCCTACTTGTCAATTCTTGATCTTAGAGCATAAGTCATTGGTGTTTTTTTCAGGAAATTTTCTCCAGTGCCTATGTGTTCAAGACTCTTCCCCACCTTTTCTTCTATTAGTGTAGCGCCCACCTCGATCAGCATGGAAGACACAACACCATTGGATTCTTCTCAACACCCTTTATTGGAGGAAAACCTCATTCTTGATACGGCAGTCTCCAGGGAACAAAGGCACTCGCCTTAAATACATGACAGGCTGTGGTTGTAAATTTGTTTTCTGGGGATTGGTGGAGTATGAAATCCCTTATTATCATGAATATCCCTCCTGTCTGCTAACTGGTAGAGAAATGTCAACACATGGGCATTGTAGTTGTTTATCACTAAGGACCAACGGTTGTCGGAGCCATCTCTAGCCGCTCCCTACATCTCCCTCCTTTTTGTTTTCTAAAAATGACTCGTCTAGATCTGTGTGTCACGTCAATATATGTCATTCTTCCTGTTTTAGGCCATTCTTCTCTAAGAACTGACATTACCTGTCCTTGGATAACCCTATTGCCACTGGGCCCCTGTCTTAGGATGGTCTGAGCTGGAGGAAAGTTGTCTGTCTCTGGATTCACTGACTCCACATGACATTGACAAAATATGATCTAGGGCAAACTCTTAATTTTTTAAAGAGGCCAGCCATATGTTGAGAGATGCACCACTTTCAATGGCAATCATAGCCTGGTAGACAATCGCTTTGTGTCTGGCTTGTTCTAGTTGTAAACGGCAAAAGAGCCATAGAAATACTCCACACCCCAAGAGGACAATGGCTCCCCGGGCAAATGTGCCAGCCCATTCTTTAAAAAGGAGAAAGCATTGGTAATCCATGAGGTGAAATCTCTAAACGTGATGGGTTCCATTCTAGTGTTGTTAAGGACAGCGATCTGTATCAGCAATTGTCTCGATAAATGCTCCGCTTTCATGGACCAGTTTCCTTTTAGATAATTTGAGATTTCTTTTGTCTGTTGAGAATACTTAGAAAAGTTAGCTTGTGAAGGACTAATATGGAAAACTACAATTATGTATCCTAATCAAAGTTGTAATGTTCAGCTTAGCAGAAATATTGATTGATGTGTCTCCACTGCCTGAAGAAGCTCCTTGGGTAATTTAACACGAAGCAGCCAGGATGGTTCCAGTGCCCATAGCACTATTACTCACACGATCCAGCCAATTTGCCAATATGGTCCTTTGCAGCCATATACAAGGCTGGGAGGATTTTTTAAGAGTGACACATACTGTATGTAACAAAGAAATATTAGTGGCACTATAACGTTGGGGCAATTCTCCATTTGGCACTATACAAGGAACATCATGCAAATAGGATGTGGAGAAAAAAGTTGGCAAGACAGTAGAATTGCTATGAACTGGCAAAAGAACTGGCCAGGATCTGGCAATAGCCCACAGAGTGAGTGAATCAAACTGGATTACCATTCCCAGTAGTAATGTTAGGGTTCGTACTCTCATCTTCATGAATAGCAGGAGGCAGTTTGCACATCAAACGTTCAGGCACCCAGATTGGATTGTCTTGGTTCTGTGGAAAAACACAAACAGCTTCCCTTGATCTCGAAATTACGGGATCTGGGCCACACCATTCACCAGTCAAGATATCCTTCCACTTTATATCTGTATTAGTCATAGGTTTAGTATCAGCATAGCGATCCGCAGCAGAGCGGCCATGCACATCAAAAATTAAGAAATTTAGAGCTAAATACAACTGTTCTCTTGGTGTTCTGCCATAGGCAATGCCCCCTTTTTGTTTTTGTAAGAGCTTTTTGTTTTTATAAGGTACGATGTGTTCTTTTCACAATTCTTTGACCTTTGGGATTGTATGACAATTTAATAGTATGACTGACCTGCATTGTCTGGCAAAATGTCTTTTCAGACTTTGTAGTATAGGCAGGCCTGTTGTCTGTATTGAGACTATCAGGCTTTCCCCAGGCTGCCCATACCTCTAAGCAATGACTAACGGCATTACGAGCCTTTTCAACAGTCATCAGAGTGGCATGTATAATACCGGAACAGGTATCACCAGAAACATAAGCATGTTTTAAATTTCCAATTTGAGATATGTGTGTGACATCCATCTGCCAAAGTCTTAATGGGAGCAGATCACGAGGGTTAATTCCCACCTGAGGAAGGTGGTAAAACTGAACACAATTCTGGCAACTTAGTATCATATCAAAAGCTGCAGCTCTAGAGATTTTAAAATTTTGTTGAAGAGTGAAAGCAGGAACATGAAACTTTGATGATATTCTCTATCGAGATCAATCGGAGCTGTATGAAAAATAAACTGTCTATGAGTACTAGCAACCACCACTGGCCATGGGACCAGGCAAATTAGTATGAGCTCGAATATGTTGTATGAAAAATTTATTTTTTCTGTCCCAAATCAATGTTTTTTTTTAATTCTGAAAGAATTTGACATACAATAATAGTCGACCTAATTGGCCCTGTAATTTCAAATGATCGCACAGTGTTAACTACATAGGCAGAATCAGAAATTAAATTAAAAGAATCATGAAATCTTTTAAAATTTCTAATACAATTTTATATTCTGTGATTTGGGGGGTCTATGGACTGTATTGAATTGATACTGGTTCTTGAGAATCAACCATATAGGCACCTACACCTGTTTTGGAGCCATCTGTATAGATATGTAACGCTCCAGACAATGGCTCCGAGCCAGTGACCTTAGGAAAAATCACTTGATGTTCATTAAAAATTGTAACAAAGGATCCTTAGGATAATGATTGTCAAACTTTCCATCAAAACTACAGTGTAACATTGCCTATTCATCTATCAAGACACACAGTATTTCTACATGAGTTGTAGTATATGGTATAATAATTTTCTTGGGTAAATTACCAAAATGCTGAATACAAGATTTGACATCTAACATAGCAAGCTGTGTAACAGCAGAAGGGTAATATTCAAGGGTCTTATTAGGAGAAATATGAGGATAAATCCACAGAAGTGGTCCTTGTTGTCATAGCACTCCTGTAGGCTGACGAAAGGTTCTCAGTATACACGAATAAAGATCCTCCTTTTCCTTGTAGCTTCTTAGCATTCTATTTTCTAGTCTTTCTTCTACTTTCCTTGAGGATAATCATGCTTCCTTGGTTAAAGCACAGGGTGAAGTAAGCTGAGAATCCCCTTTCAGGATCTCATAGAGTGGTTGTAAATCTACATTGGGCATTTTAATATAGGGTCAAATCCAATTTATGATTCCCAGTGTTTTCTGAAAGTCATTTAATGTTTATAAATGATCTTTTCGTCAAGTGGCTGGCAAAACAATTGTAACCAGTTCACCTGGGACTTTTAGGATCTCAGAAGCAGCCCTTTATCAAAACGTCTCAGTGGGCTAAAGACCATGGAAAAGAAAAACATTAATCTTTACCTAGGCCACAGCCTATAATTGGAGTAAGTTAAAGAGCCTATGTCAAGACTTTCTCCTCTTATCATCTTAAATTAAAATCTGTTCTGTCTGGCAAAACAAAGTTACTCAGTCTGTTGTAGACTTTTTTTTAAACTATTTTAGGGGCTTCTCTGTCCCCCAAACTGGGGCATTTTGACCATAGGGGCAGAAACTGGCTGTTGGGGGGATAGGATCAAAGCACTCTCCATGTTAACGATGACTAACAGGGAAGGTTATTTAAGGTTGGAGATTAATTCCTCTCTTGGAATAAGGCCAGCAGATAAGGCAGGTTCCCTTAAAGAACTTCTCTTAATGAGCACTCTCTTTCTGTGAGCAAATGTTGAAGGTCTGGCCACTAAAGGCAGAATTTTCTTTTTTGTTCTTTTTTTCCTTAGAGTCCTCCGCCGCCTCACTCTCAGACTTTTTGATTATTCCTTTTATAGCATTTCTAACATAGCCTGTCTCTTTAAGGTTCTTTGCTCCCAAGCAAAATTTAAAGCTTTCCCCAGCTTATCTCAGCTGTCCACCGTGAGATTCCCAGAGAGCGAGCCAAGGAGTAATGCCTTCGCATTGACTAAGAAATCTCTCTACAGTGCTTCCTCTTATCCTAAGTTTTTTTCTTTCAAACAGCTCTTGAAGAGCCAGAAAAATTGGGTGAGAATGAGAAGTCTCCATGTTCACTGTAGCAGCTCCACAGCTAGTTTTTCTTCCCCCTAATGTGTGGGCTGGGAACACAAGCAAAGATAAAACACTATGTTTCAAAAATTAACGTTGGCTATCAACCAACACACCACTACAAGAGCGGGGTCCATAAAATTAAATTTCCTTTTACTACACTTACTCCATATCCAGAGGCCTCATGTGGGGAAATTTTATTTAAGAGTGATTTCTTCCCCAAGGTTCCTTGTCTCTTTTCCTTTTGATTTTAAGCTTACGCTGACCAACAAGCTCCTGAAGAGCTGACAGGAGTGGGGTGGAGTGTGAATTTCCCATGCTCTACTACCTTGTTTATGATTGATTTATGAGCAGGGCAAGCTGGAGTGTTTATGTACACATCTTGTAGCTCATCATTACTGGGCTCTACCCAGCACTTGTATTCGTGCCTGGACATTGGCAATTCAAACAGTAGCAACACCACAACACAAAAAGGGTAAAAGGCAAAAGTGTTAGTCCAACCCACAGAGGATCAATTGGGGAAAACAACATTGCCGTGTTTCACAAACCGTTTTGCCTCTAAACCAAGACTTTCATCGTGTCTGCTTACTCCAGAGAACCTTCTTGTCCCTTATCCAGGAGCTTTATAGTCCCATCCGGGAACTTATGATGTCCAGTCCTGAGGTTGAAAAGTTCTGAATACGTACAAGAAAAGATAATTTTCTCGGGTCCCCGTACGGACCAAAAGTTGTAGCGCTCACCTCTACCAGCAGGGAAGACGCAACACCGTTGAATTCTTCTCAACAGCCTTTTTCGCACAAACACCTCATTCTTGTTAGAGGGGACCCCGGGGAACAAAGGCACTCGCCTTAAATACAAGACAGGCTGTGGTTGTAAATTTGTCCTCGGGGATTGGTGCAGTATGAAATACCTTATTTAAATGAATATCATTCCAGTCTGATAACTGCCAGACAAATGTCAACACATACACCTTGTAGATGTTTATCACTAGCAATGTCAGACCCATCTTTAGCCGCTCCCTACGTATTAGTTTGAGTGTATCTGGTTTGAAGTGTAGGTCCTTGATTCACTTGTACTTAAGCTTTGTACATGGTCTTAAAATGGGATAATTTGCATTCATCTTCATGCTGACTTCCCGTTGAATGAGCCCTATTTTTGGAAGATGCTATATTTCTTCCTTTGGATGGATTTCTCTCCAATGCCAAAGATCAAGTGGTAGGTTTGTGGGTTTATTTCTGGGTCTTCAATTCTATTCCATTCTCTATCTGTCTGTCCCACACAATTATCATGCAGTTTTTATCACTATTGCTCTGTAATACTGCTTGAGTTCAGGGGTGATGATTCCCCCAGAAGTTCTTTTATTGTGGAGGATAGTTTTAGCTATCCTGGCTTTTTCTTATTCCAAATGAATTTGCAAATTGCTCTTTCTATCTCTATTAAAGAAGTGAGTCCTAATTTTGATGTATATTGCATTGAATGTGTAGATTGCTTTTGGAAGAAATGGTCATCTTGACTATATTAATGCTGTCAATCCATGAGCATGGAAGCTCTTTCTATCTTCTGAGATCTTCCTCAATTTCTTTCATCAGATACTTGATCTTCTTGTCATACAGATCATTCACCTGCTTGGTTAAACTTACACCAAGATATTTTATATTATTTGGGACTATTGTGAAGTGTGTGATTTCATTATTTTCTTTCTCAGCCTGTTTATCCATTGAGGAGAGGGAAGCTACTGGTACGTTTGAGTTAATTTCATACCCTGACACTTTGCTGAAGTTGTTTATCAGGTTAAGAAGTTCTCTGGTGGAACTTTTGGGGTCACTTAAGTATATACTATCATATCATCTGCAAATAGTGATATTTTGATATCTTCCCTTCCAATTTGTATCCCTTTGACCCCCTTTTGCTGTCTGGTTTCTCTGGCTATGACATTGAGTCCCATATTGAATAAGTAGGGAGAGAGTAGGCAGCCTTGTCTAGAGCCTGATTTTAGTGGGATTGCTTCAAGTTACTCTCCATTTAGTTTGATATTATCTAGAGGTTTGCTGTATATTTCTTACACTATGTTTTGAAATGAGCTTTCAATTCGTGATTTTTCCAGGACTTTTAGCCACAAGAGTTGTTGAATTTTGTCAAATGCTTTCTCACCATCTAATGAAATGACATTTTGCTCCTTATCTTTCAGTTTGTTTACATGATGGATTAAATTTTGAATTTTCCTATATTAAACCAACCTTCCATTCTTGGGTTCAAGTCTACTTGATCATGATGGATGATTTTTTTGATGTGTTCTTAGATTCCATTTGCAAGAATTTTATTGAATATTTTTCATCAATATTTATAAGGGAAATTGGTCTGAAGTTCTCTTTCTGCTGAGACTTTGTGTGGGTTAGGTATAAGAGTAATTGTGGGTCTTCCTGGTTGCTGCCGCCGCAGAGAGCCCTTGGGCAGCACCCCGCGAGCAAACTTGAGTCTCGGGACCACAGGTAAGACCAACTTGTCTGCTGCAAGAGTGCTGCCTGGTGATATTGGGACACACAGAGGCAGAGTTCATCTAGGACCGGGCACGTCCTGTGTTTGCCGGAGGTCCCACGCCCGCGGATCCCGGGCCCTCAGCAGCTCTATGCTCCTAGACCCTGTGGGAAAGACACCTCACCGCCTGATCAGGTGGGCACTCCTGAGGCTGCAGAGCGGAAGAGACCAGCAACACTGCCCACCCCTGCCCACATCCCTGGCCCAAGTGAAACTGTATAAGGCCTCTGGGCTCCTGTGGGGGAGGGCCCAGGAGCGGCAGGACCCCTGCCTGAGACACCGCCAGAACCTGAGGGAAACAGACCGGATAAACAGTTCTCTGCACCCAAATCCCGTGGGAGGGAGAGCTGAACCTTCAGAGAGGCAGACAAACCTGGGAAACCAGAAGAGACTGCTCTCTGTACATGCCTCTCGGATGCCAGAGGAAAACACCAAGGCCATCTGGAACCCTGTTGCACTGAAGCTCCCGGAAGGGGCGGCACAGGTCTTCCTGGTTGCTGCCGCTGCAGAGAGCCCTTGGGCAGCACCCCGCGAGCAAACTTGAGCCTCAGGACCACAGGTAAGACCAACTTGTCTGCTGCAAGAAAGCTGCCTGGTGAACTCAAGACACAGGCCCACAGGAACAGCTGAAGACCTGTAGAGAGGAAAAACTACACGCCTGAAAGCAGAACACTCTGTCCCCATAACTGACTGAAAGAGAGGAAAACAGGTCTACAGCACTCCTGACACACAGGCTTATAGGACAGTCTAGCCACTGTCAGAAATAGCAGAACAAAGTAACACTAGAGATAATCTGATGGCGAGAGGCAAGCGCAGGAACCCAAGCAACAGAAACCAAGACTACATGCCATCATCGGAGCCCAATTCTCCCACCAAAACAAACATGGAATATCCAAACACACCAGAAAAGCAAGATCTAATTTCAAAATCATATTTGATCATGATGCTGGAGGACTTCAAGAAAGACATGAACACACTTAGGGAAACACAGGAAAACATTAATAAACAAGTAGAAGCCTACAGAGAGGAATCGCAAAAATCCCTGAAAGAATTCCAGGAAAACACAATCAAACAGTTGAAGGAATTAAAAATGGAAATAGAAGCAATCAAGAAAGAACACATGAAAACAACCCTGGATATAGAAAACCAAAAGAAGAGACAAGGAGCTGTAAATACAAGCCTCACCAACAGAATTCAAGAGATGGAAGAGAGAATCTCAGGAGCAGAAGATTCCATAGAAATCATTGACTCAACTGTCAAAGATAATGTAAAGCAGAAAAAGCTACTGGTCCAAAACATACAGGAAATACAGGACTCAATGAGAAGATCAAACCTAAGGATAATAGGTATAGAAGAGAGTGAAGACTCCCAGGTAAAGGACCAGTAAATATCTTCAACAAAATCATAGAAGAAAACTTCCCTAACCTAAAAAAAGAGATACCCATAGGCATACAAGATGCCTACAGAACTCCAAATAGATTGGACCAGAGAAGAAACACCTCCCATCACATAATAGTCAAAACACCAAATGCACAAAATAAAGAAAGAATATTAAAAGCAGTAAGGGAAAAAGGTCAAGTAACATATAAAGGCAGACCTATCAGAATCACACCAGAATTCTCGCCAGAAACTATGAAGGCCAGAAGATCCTGGACTGATGTCATACAGACCCTAAGAGAACACAAATGCCAGCCCAGGTTACTGTATCCTGCAAAACTCTCAATTAACATAGATGGAGAAAACAAGATATTCCATGACAAAACCAAATTTACACAATATATTTCTACAAATCCAGCACTACAAAGGATAATAAATGGTAAAGCCCAACATAAGGAGGCAAGCTATACCCTAGAAGAAGCGAGAAACTAATCGTCTTGGCAACAAAACAAAGAGAATGAAAGCACACACACATAACCTCACATCCAAATATGAATATAACGGGAAGCAATAACCACTATTCCTTAATATCTCTCAACATCAATGGCCTCAACTCCCCAATAAAAAGAAATAGATTATCAAACTGGATACGCAACGAGGACCCTGCATTCTGCTGCCTACAGGAAACACACCTCAGAGACAAAGACAGACACTACCTCAGAGTGAAAGGCTGGAAAACAACTTTCCAAGCAAATGGTCAGAAGAAGCAAGCTGGAGTAGCCATTCTAATATCAAATAAAATCAATTTTCAACTAAAAGTCATCAAAAAAGATAAGGAAGGACACTTCATATTCATCAAAGGAAAAATCCACCAAGATGAACTCTCAATCCTAAATATCTATGCCACAAATACAAGGGCACCTACATATGTAAAAGAAACCTTACTAAAGCTCAAAACACACATTGGACCTCACACAATAATAGTGGGAGATTTCAACACCCCACTCTCATCAATGGACAGATCATGGAAACAGAAATTAAACAGAGATGTAGACAGACTAAGAGAAGTCATGAGCCAAATGGACCTAACGGATATTTATAGAACATTCTATCCTAAAGCAAAAGGATATACATTCTTCTCAGCTCTTCATGGTACTTTCTCCAAAATTGACCATATAATTGGTCAAAAAACGGGCCTCAACAGGTACAGAAAGATAGAAATAATCCCATGCGTGCTATCGGTCCACCACGGCCTAAAACTTGTCTTCAATAAAAATCAAGGAAGAATGTCCACATATACTTGGAAATTGAACAATGCTCTACTCAATGATAACCTGGTCAAGGAAGAAATAAAGGAAGAAATTAAAAACTTTTTAGAATTTAATGAAAATGAAGTACAACATACCCAAACTTATGGGACACAATGAAAGCTGTGCTAAGAGGAAAACTCATAGCGCTGAGTGCCTGCAGAAAGAAACAGGAAAGAGCATATGTCAGCAGCTTGACAGCACACCTAAAAGCTCTAGAACAAAAAGAAGCAAAAACACCCAGGAGGAGTAGAAGGCAGGAAATAATCAAACTCAGAGCTGAAATCAACCAAGTAGAAACAAAAAGGACCATAGAAAGAATCAACAGAACCAAAAGTTGGTTCTTTGAGAAAATCAACAAGATAGATAAACCCTTAGCCAGACTAAGGAGAGGACACAGAGAGTGCGTCCAAATTAACAAAATCAGAAATGAAAAGGGAGACATAACAACAGATTCACAGGAAATTAAAAAAATCAACAGATCTTACTACAAAAACCTATATTCAACAAAACTTGAAAATCTTCAAGAAATGGACAATTTCCTAGACAGATACCAGGTACCGAAGTTAGATCAGGAACAGATAAACCAGTTAAACAACCCCATAACTCCTATGGAAATAGAAGCAGTCATTAAAGGTCTCCCAACCAAAAAGAGACCAGGTCCAGATGGGTTTAGTGCAGAATTCTATCAAACCTTTATAGAAGACCTCATACCAATATTATCCAAACTATTCCACAAAATTGAAACAGATGGATCACTACCAAATACCTTCTACGAAGCCACAATTACTCTTATACCTACACCACACAAAGACACAACAAAGAAAGAGAACTTCAGACCAATTTCCCTTATGAATATCGACGCAAAAATACTCAACAAAATTCTGGCAAACCGAATCCAAGAGCACATCAAAACTATCATCCACCATGATCAAGTAGGCTTCATCCCAGGTATGCAGGGATGGTTTAATATACGGAAAACCATCAACGTGATCCATTATATAAACAAACTGAAAGAACAAAACCACATGATCATTTCATTAGATGCTGAGAAAGCATTTGACAAAATTCAACACCCCTTCATGATAAAAGTCCTGGAAAGAATAGGAATTCGAGGCCCATACCTGAACATGGTAAAAGCCATATACAGCAAACCAGTTGCTAACATTAAACTAAATGGAGAGAAACTGGAAGCAATCCCACTAAAATGAGGGACTAGACAAGGCTGCCCACTCTCTCCCTACTTATTCAATATAGTTCTTGAAGTTCTAGTCAGAGCAATCAGACAACAAATGGATGTCAAGGGGATACAGATCAGAAAAGAAGAAGTCAAAATATCACTATTTGCAGATGATATGATAGTATATACTTAAGTGACCCCAAAAGTACCACCAGAGAACTTCTTAACCTGATAAACAACTTCAGCAAAGTGGCTGGGTATAAAATTAACTCAAATAAATCAGTTGCCTTCCTCTATACAAAAGAGAAACAAGCCGAGAAAGAAATTAGGGAAACGACACCCTTCATAATAGACCCAGATAATATAAAGTACCTCGGAGTGACTTTAACAAAGCAAGTAAAAGATCTGTACAATAAGAACTTCAAGACACTGAAGAAGGAAATTGAAGAAGACCTCAGAAGATGGAAAGATCTCCCATGCTCACGGATTGGCAGGATTAATATAGTAAAAATGGCCATTTTACCAAAAGCAATCTACAGATTCAGTGCAATCCCCATCAAAATACCAATCCAATTCTTCAAAGAGTTAGACAGAACAATTTGCAAATTCATCTGGAATAACAAAAAACCCAGGATAGCTAAAGCTATCCTTAACAATGAAAGGACTTCAGGGGGAATCACTATCCCTGAACTCAAGCAGTATTAAAGAGCAATAGTGATAAAAACTGCATGGTATTGGTACAGAGACAGACAGATAGACCAATGGAATAGAATTGAAGACCCAGAAATGAACCCACACATATATGGTCACTTGATTTTTGACAAAGGAGCCAAAACCATCCAATGGAAAAAAGATAGCATTTTCAGCAAATGGTGCTGGTTCAACTGGAGGTCAACATGTAGAAGAATGCAGATCGATCCATGCTTATCACCCTGTACAAAGCTTAAGTCCAAGTGGATCAAGGACCTCCACCTCAAAGCAGACACACTCAAACTAATAGAAGAAAAACTAGGGAAGCATCTGGAACACATGGGAACTGGAAAAAATTTCCTGAACAAAACACCAATGGCTTACGCTCTAAGATCAAGAATTGACAAATGGGATCTCATAAAACGGCAAAGCTTCTGTAAGGCAAAGGACACTGTGGTTAGGACAAAACGGCAACCAACAGATTGGGAAAAGATCTTTACCAATCCTACAACAGATAGAGGCCTTATATCCAAAATATACAAAGAACTCAAGAAGTTAGACCACAGGGAAACAAATAGCCCTATTAAAAAATGGGGCTCAGAGCTAAACAAAGAATTCACGGCTGAGGAATGCCGAATGGCGGAGAAACACCTAAAGAAATGTTCAACATCTTTAGTCATATGGGAAATGCAAATCAAAACAACCCTGAGACTTCACCTCACACCAGTGAGAATGGCTAAGATCAAAAACTCAGGGGACAACAGATGCTGGCGAGGATGTGGAGAAAGAGGAACACTCCTCCATTGTTGGTGGGATTGCAAACTGGTACAACCATTCTGGAAATCAGTCTGGAGGATCCTCAGAAAATGGGATGTTGAACTGCCTGAGGATCCAGCTATACCTCTCTTGGGCATATACCCAAAAGATGCCCCAACATATAAAAAAGACACGTGCTCCACTATGTTCATTGCAGCCTTATTTATAATAGCCAGAAGCTGGAAAGAACCCAGATGCCCTTCAACAGAGGAATGGATACAGAAAATGTGGTACATCTACACAATGGAATATTACTCAGCTATCAAAAACAATGACTTTATGAAATTCGTAGGCAAATGGCTGGAACTGGAAAATATCATCCTGAGTGAGCTAACCCAAACACAGAAAGACATACATGGTATGCACTCACTGATAAGTGGCTATTAGCCCAAATGCTTGAATTACCCTAAATGCCTAGAACAAATGAAACTCAAGACAGATGATCAAAATGTGAATGGTTCACTCCTTCTTTAAAAGGGGAACAAGAATACCCTTGGCAGGGAAGAGAGAGGCAAAGATTAAAACAGAGACTGAAGGAACACCCATTCAGAGTCTGCCCCACATGTGGCCAATGCATATACAGCCATCCAATTAGACAAGATGGATGAAGCAAAGAAGTGCAGACCGACAGGAGCCGGATGTAGATCGCTCCTGAGAGACACAGCCAGAATACAGCAAATACAGAGGCGAATACCAGCAGCAAACCACTGAACTGAGAATAGGACCCACGTTGAAGGAATCAGAGAAAGAACTGGAAGAGCTTGAAGGTGCTTGAGACCCCATATGTACAACAATGCCAAGCAACCAGAGCTTCCAGGGACTAAGCCACTACCTACAGACTATACATGGACTGACCCTGGACTCTGACCTCATAGGTAGCAATGAATATCCCAGTAAGAGCACCAGTGGAAGGGGAAGCCCTGGGTCCTGCTAAGACTGAACCCCCAGTGAACTAGACTGTTGGGGGGAGGGGGACAATGGGGGGAGGGTGGGGAGGGGAACACCGATAAGAAAGGGGAGGGGGAGGGGTATGTTTGCTCGGAAACTGGGAATGGGAATAACACTCGAAATGTATATAAGAAATACTCAAGTTAATAATAAAAAAATAAAATAAAATTAAAAAAAGAGTAATTGTGGATTCATATAAGGAATGCACTAGTGCTCTGTCTGTCCAATTTTGTGGAATAGTTTGGACAATATTAGTATGAGGTATTCTAAGCAGGTCTGATAGAATTCTGCACTGAACTCATCTCGACCTAGACTCTGTTTTGTTGGGAGACTTTTAATATCTGCTTATTTCCTTAGGAGTTATGGGGTTGTTTATATAGTTTATTTGTTCCTGATTTAACTTTGCTACCTGTTATCTGTCTACAAAATTGTCCATTTCCTCCAGATTTTGCATTTTTGTTGAATATAGGCTTTTATTGTACAAGGTGATGATTTTTTTTTTTTAATTTCTTCAGATTCTATTGTGATGTCTCCCTTTTCATTTCTTATTTTTGTTATTTGGATACAGTCTATTTGACCTCTGGTTAGTATGGCTAAGAGGTTATCTATCTTATTGTTTTTCTCAAAGAAACAGCTCCTGGTTTTGTTGATTCTTTGTATTGTCCTTTTCATTTCTACCTTGTTGATTTCAGCTCTGAGTTTGATAATTTCCTGCATTCTACCCCCCTTGTGTTTACTTAGTTCTTTTTGTTCTAGAGCTTTTACATGTGCTATCAAGATCCTGACATATGCTTTCTCCTGTTTCTTTTTGCAAGCACTCAGATCTATAAGTTTTCCTCTTAGCTCTGTTTCCTTGTGACACATATGTTTGGGAATGTTGTATCTTCATTTTCATTAAGTTCTAAGAAGTCTTTAATTTCTTATTTCTTCCTTCACCAAGTTGTCATGGAGTAAAGCTTTTTTCAACTTCCAAGTATATGAGGGCTTTCTGTCATTATTGGTATTGTTGAAGACAAGTCTTAGTGTGTGGTGATCTGAGAGAATGCATGGGATTATTTCTATCTTCCTGTATCTGTTCAGGTCTGTTGAGGGATCGATTATGTGGTCAATTTTGAAGAAAGTTCCCTGAGGTTATGAGAAGAATGTATATCCTTATATTTTAGAATGGAAATTCTATAAATATCTGCTAAATCCATATGGTTCATAACTTCTATTGCTTTCTCTACATCTCTGCTTAATTTCTGTTTCCAATATCTCTCCAGTGATGACGGTGGGGTGTTGAAATCTCCTACTATTATCATGTCATGTGCAATGTGTGCTTTTAACTTTAGTAAGGTTTCTTTTATAAAACCTCAGGATTTCTCGTGAATCATTTTTATTGCACAAATTCAAATGTAAGTATAACATTCTGGTTCTTGAGTTGATATTCTGAAAATTTAACTGGGAGAGGCAAGGCCTCACTCTCTAACTGGAGAGCTACATATACAAATACAGAAACTACTAATGAAAACAAAGTTTCTTTAAAAATATTTCAAATTTAGAAAAGTATTCATTTTTTATTTTGTCTGTGGGAAGGTTGTTTACTTGTTTTTTGTTTGTTTGTTTTAATATGAAGAAATATTTACAGTACATCAAAATAAGTGTGAAATGCATCACAATAGAGTCCTCTTCATTACACCAAATTTTCTACAAGAGCAAAGTCTACTGAGTGGTCGGTAAAACAGACCTCCTGCTTCATAATTGTCAGAGCTTTAAGTCTGTCCTATGTTCTCTACACTTAGATTTTTATAATTTTTTCATGAATGGGTGGAGATCTAATCTAATAGATCTAATAAGATAGTAACCTGAATATGTCGTCTGCTCCCATGAGAAAACTTTGTATTGTTTTGCTTTTTTGTTGTTGTTGTTTTTTGGGGAGCTGTGTTTTTCATTATCCCAAATAGAAAATTAATCTAGTGATCAATTAGTGATTAGAAACGAAAATTATGTATTATGCTGAGAAATTCCCCAAAATAGAGTTTACACAAAGGTAAATATAAAATGATTGTGTGCAGACATACACACATGCTCATGTCCCATGTAGCTGACAAGCATTCAACACCAGATCAACTTAAGTGATTTGGGAAATTAACTTAATTCAAACAGAAGAAAACTCATAGGGAATACATTTTTTTCTTCACTGCGTTTAAAATTGACCAAATGTTGAAAAAGGATGTAAAGGAATAGTGTTACCCTGCATTGTTGTTTATACTAACATTTTAATTCATGTACAATCTCCATGTCCTCTTTCTCTATGGTGTTTCTCTGTGTCTGTGTTTCTGCATGAATATATAGGTACACATGTGTATGTGACATACATGTGAGAGTGTGTGAACGTGTTTGTTGTGTGTGTTTGTGTGTGTGTGTGTGTGTGTGTGTCTTATATAGTATTTTTAAACATAGGTAACATGTTTATTTATAATTTGGAAATACTGAAATTCACATTTGATATGTGGATCAATCTCCTCACATACCTCTGACATTTCATTATATCAGGTGAATAGAGAGAGAGCCTAACAGGATGGTGATATATCCTTCTCTACTCTTGTCAGGAAAAAGTGGTGTATCTTTTGGCAAGAAAACCCAAACTTCAGCAAAGACATACACACTCCACAAAACAGGAGACGACATCTCATTTGAAGGGAAAAGTTTTCAGACTGGGAGAAAAATGAGTTTGCCTCATTCCAATATTTGAGAGAAATGAGACTGAACTTCAGAAGATATAATGGGAAGGGACAGGCAGAATCCCCAAGGATCCAAAGTAAGCTAAACACTGGAGCTTCTCATTACACGGGAGCTCAGAGATTGTTAAGGATGGTGAACATAATGATAAGAACTTTGCAGTCCATACTCAGTCTCCACATAAGGCTACAATGTGAACAAGATGAGAAGGAGTTAGCACCACAGTGCAAACAGCTACCATAGCAGTCACATTGTGAAAAACAGAGTGTAACTATAGAGAGAAGAGAAGGATGATATTTGAAAACAGACAAGGCTGTGCTGGAACTGAACAGTTTTCCATGTAAGTAACCAAACAAGCACACAGCAGGTGCCATATACAAAAGTGAGCAAAGAGGAATGAAATGCAAAGATACTATGTGCACAGAAATACAGGTAGTTTGGTGGAATTCTAAGATGTTGAGATGAGAGGATAGGAAGGAATTTCTCTCAAGCCAGGCACCATGTCTTGCTCTTAGAATACTCACATTTAAGAGACTGATGGAGAGAAATTAGGAATTTCAGGTTAGTATGGACTACATATCAAGACAATACATCTTTTATTCTTGTTTTCTTTATTGAAATCAATAGTCCGATTGATAGAATATCATGAACAATATTAAGAAAACAGAAATTTAATGCCTATGCAGTGATATGTCTGCTAAGAAAACATATTCTATGAAGAGACAGTAATTATTAAGTTACAAATACCAGCTGTCATATTGAAGGTTGTGGCATGAAGGGGTCTCGTGTTGTTTGATTGATCCTTCTTCACTTTCATGGCTTACTGTACACATCTTAAAATCTTCTCTGACGACCTCGTTACTGTGCAGAAATCGAGATGTGCCTTGCCTTAATTCTATGTATTAAAACCAGTTTTCATTTATTTATCAAATGACTATTTGATTTTACTTTATCTTCAAAAATAATGAGTCTTGAGGAAATGATACCTTTATTGTGTGCGTTTGAATATTCATAATAGCAATCAGAGGACAGTCGGGGCCCAACACACAGACAGGGTGGTTGTAGAGCCTATGCCTGTGTCATCAGGAAAGCATAGAGATGAGTGGGTTAATCAGTTTTTCTGTATAACATTGATAACTAGTTAATGATAAGAATGGGTAAAAATCGAGATACACTCAAGTTTTTCTTTTTCTTCGTTTGAATGATAGCTTATACAACATGTGAAACTGAACTTAAACCCAAGGTAAATCTTCTGACTGAGCTTCATTAGTGCCAGGACTACATGTTTCCACCTTATATTGTAAGTATTTGTACACTTGTCTCAATGCTTAGCACACTTTGAGAAATCCCCTGGTGTTAAGAGAGGAAGTATTAGATATGAAAATCAGTGAGAAAAAAAAATCACTTCTAAGCTTTGATTTTTGTGACTGCAGACAAAGACTTTGACTCTGATGTATAGTATCTATAATTGATAATAGCTGTTCATTTGGCCATGCATTTGAAAATCTACTACATTGATAGTGCAGACATCAGGAAATAGCTTCAAAAATGATCTTCAAAAATTAAATATTCTCCAGTTATCAGCTATCAGCTATCAGCTTGACAAAACTGCAAGAATCCGAGAACAAAATTATCCTTGTAATGTAGGTAGAGAAAATTGATCAGAAAAGAAGGAAAACAGATGGCAACCTTCCTGGATTCAACACAAGAGAGCCTAAGTTCCTGTAGTGTATTCTGCATGAGTATAAAAAACCAACAACAAACCAACCACAAACTGCAATATCTATAAAAGCCAAACATATATGTGGAAAGTATTATTTTCAGCTCTATATGAGAATATTAATGTTTATTAATTTGTATATTAATAAAATTTTAATTTGATGACTGCAAATTATTATTGCAAATTTTTAAATTAATAGATTTTAAGTGACACATGTGATCATTAACCTTAGTGGCTTTGATTGCATTATAGATAAATGAAGTGTTTATTTGACTGTGATCATCACTATGAATATTCACGAAAATCAAATTATTTCAACCAAGGACTGCTCTTCTGTTTTTATACTTTTTGTTGTACATATGTAAGAGTTTTACCTCCTTGTTCACGTGTGCAACACATCCATGCCTAATGCCCAGGAGGTTGAAGAGGGTGTGAGATTCCTTGATGCTGAAATTACAGCCACTTGTGAGCTGTCACTCGGGAGCTGGGGATCGGCCCCGGGTCCTCGGGAAGAACAGATAATGCTATTAAATACTGAATCATTTCTTCATCTTCCACAAACGCCATTTTTTTGTGAATATATTGCTAAGCTGTCCTGTCTTCTGCATAGTCCACTGTTTTCTCAAATGTGATAATTTAATATTAAACACACACCCAACAGCTTCTTACCTTCATATATATATATATATATATATATATATATACATATATATATATATATACATATACACACACACATACACACACACAGACAAATGCATAACAGCTCTTACCTTCAAGTTTACTGACACAGACACACCTGCTTCTTTTTTTTTTAATTTTTTTTCCTTTTCTTTTTTTTTTTTTTTTTTTTAAATTATTAACTTGAGTATTTCTTATATACATTTCGAGTGTTATTCCCTTTCCCAGTTTCCGGGCAAACATCCCCCTCCCCCTCCCCTTTCTTATCGGTGTTCCCCTCCCCAACCTCCCCCCATTGTCCCCCTCCCCCCAACAGACTAATTCACTGGGGGTTCAGTTTTAGCAGGACCCAGGGCTTCCTCTTCCACTGGTGCATCCTGAGTGAGCTAACCCAAACACAGAAAGACATACATGGTATGCACTCACTGATAAGTGGCTGTTAGCCCAAATGCTTGAATTACCCTAAATGCCTAGGACACACCTGCTTCTTACCTTCAAATTCACTTAGTTACACACACACACACACACACACACACACACACACACACACACACTTGCTTCTTACCTTCAAGTAGACTTAGTTTTTTTCATAGTTATTTGTTTATTTACTCACTTTACATGCTGCACACTGCCCCCCTCCAGTTCATCCCTCTCACAATACTTCCCCCAGCCCTTTCTCCTCTGAGCAGGAGGGGACCCCACAGGTATCTCCTCACCTTTCATATCCAGTCTCTGTGATCACATCCTCTGCTACTGAGGCCAGACACAGCAGTCTAGATGGATAGGGGTGGGGAGGTAGAGGTCATATCCAGAAAGAGGCAGAGAGCTGGGTTAAGAGATGCCCATGAATCAGTGGGTGTTTCCTTAGCTGAGAATCACAGCCTCAGTGATAAGGACCTGAAGAAGCCCTCCTCCTGTAGCCAGAGAGTAACCCAAATGGAGAGATAGAGACACCAACTTTAGACCCAAAATTTATTCTGACCACAGGAAATGCAGGGGCCGTGCATAGAGCAGAGAGTGAGGAATGATCAACCAAAGGATAGTGCAGATTGAGACCCACCCCATGGATGAGGACCAATCCCTGAAACTATTAATGACGCTCTGTTATGCTTGCAGAAAGGAGTCTAGCCTGGCTTCCTTCTGAGAGACTCCACTAAGCTGCAGACTCAGACAGATGCAGAAACCCACTATCCAAACCATGGGTGGAGCTTGGGGACTCTGATGGAAGAACAGAATGAAAAGTTTTATGGTCTCTAAGGACATAGGCACTCCACAGGCTTTGTCTTCATGCGGTGTCAAAAAATTAGAATTGTCTTTCCCAAAAAATGTTGTCTGTAGATGGGACATCTACTTCTTTAAAATTCATTTACTTTACTCACTTTTCATCCCAATATTGGTGAACCTCTTCAAGGTACGCCAACACCTGTTTTTGGAGGAACCCGTTAAAAGACAAAGCTACACATTTCCTACCTATGTCCTGGGGGCTCAGGTTCAATCAATGTTCACTCTCTGGTTGGTGGTTCAGTCTTTGGCAAACCCCAAGAATCCCCGTGAGTTGACTCTATTGGTCTTCCTGTGGAGTTTCTCATATCATCTGGGCCTCAATACTTCACCTGTTTTTTTTTTGTTTGTTTGTTTGTTTGTTTTTTGTTTTTTCAAAAGACTACTGAAGCTCCAGCTAATGTTTGGTGGTGAACCTTTACACTTGTTTCTCTCAGCTGTTGGGTGGAGTCACAGAGAGGACACTTATCCTACGATTTTGTCTGCAAGCATGATAGAGAATCTTTAATGTGTCTGGGAACACTGCTTGTCCTCGGGGTAGGTCTCCATCTGCGCTAATCATTGGTTGTACGTTCCTTCCATGTCTGCATTATCTATCTTTGTCTCTGAAGGTCTTGTAGGCTGTGTTCATGTTGGATTGAAGGGTTTATGGGTGGATTTTTTTTTCCTTGTCACACCACTGGGAGTCATGCCTGGCTACAGAAGTGGACAATTAAGGATCTGTATCCCCACTGCTAGAGTCACCCCAATAGACACACTGGGTATTCGCCTTTCCCAGGTCTCTGGCACTTCCTAGAGAAGCGCAACCCACACTTGTAACTTCCATTCTCACTTCCCTGCTTTCCCTATACCGAATTCCTCCAAAGCACACTCCCTTTCCTACATCCCCTCACATTCATACCTCCCTCCATCCTCCTCAATAGTTATTTTACTAAATGCATCTTAAAGTCAATATTTAGGAAAAAACACTCAGTAAGTATAGGAAGCATTTGATAACTAATTTTGGTTGATGTTTTGGCAAGATATGAACATATTAAATTTTATAGAGGAAGATTACTACATATCTTGTTAGAAGAGACACTGTCTTCATTACATACAACACAAAGGAAAGCTATTTATGTATTCTATTAAGTTATACAAGGGAATCAGTTAACAGTGTTACACACATCACAGAACTTTATCAGTTTGAAAGCTCACTTTATTGCTAGTATTTACACAATGAAAAGTACAAGGGTTTAAACTGATGTGAGTGTACTTTGTTGTAAAATTAAAGTTTGATATACAGGTTGATGACAACAGTCATCTCAGATTCACAGGGATAAATACATCAGGGAGTCATCTATTATCTTACCTGTCTTCTTTCCTTTATTCCTGATTAAGACTCATCTCATTTGAAGCTCCTGCTGTGACAGATGGATCAGAAAATGGCTGAGAGTCTACAACCCAGAATACATAGATAGAAAAGATAAAAGACAATATTTCCAAATAGTATACACAATAGAAACTTTCTTGTAGATCTTGAAACAAAATGCAAAGAACAAACCCACATCCTAGGATATTACCACATATAGGAAACGGTAGCTGAAGGAAGCATTCTCAGGGGATTTTAAACGTCTTCACCTAAGACCAAAATTGCCTCTGTGAACATGAAGATTTATTCCTTTGGCAAGAAAGTCAGTCTGTCTCTTGACAGTCGTGTCGTCTGTCCATCACTAGAGCGACGGCCATGCTTTATGAATGTGTACAGATAAACACATACCGGTTTTCATGTCTTCAAAGAATTTCCAGAACAACCTGAAAGAGAATATATAATGTTTTAGAGACGAAATAAGGGATTTTAAATTAGCCAGCACAGGGACGTTGTTAAAATTTTCTGCCTACTATTATATAATAATTTTGTCTATTCCTGCTATGAATGAAAAGATGGTTATGTAATGTCTACCAATCCCCAAAGCCAGAAACATTGTGAAAAACTGTCTTATTTCTCCCTAACTTGGTCTTTGGTCACCAACCTTTTGATTGCTCGTCTAAATTCTGTTTCTTAAATAGATCAGAGTACTACGTGAGGGTGTCCCTCTCATGCAGAAGACCAAGGAACTTTCTGCACTTGCATGTATTTGATCTTGAGGACATGTAAATAAAAATTTCTGTTTCAAGAACCAAAACATGGCCGTCCAATGGGAACCACATGAATGAAAATCTTCCTGCCATCAGTGAACATTAGCACACTGGTAACAGCACAAACAATAATATAATGGAATAATCCTTGAATAATAATAATAATAATAATAATAATAATAATAATATATAATGATGATGATAATAATAATAATAATAATAATAATAATAATAATAATAATAATAATAATGGAATAATCCTCTCAAGGGATCACAGACTAAGGAAAGTAAATATAGAGACGTGTTTTGCAAGGGTTATTGTATCCATGAAAGCAATTTTCACTAGGACAGACTCCTCATACTTGAAAATCACTCAACCTGTCATGACTTCACAGAGAGAGTTGAGAACCAGAGTGGTCTTTTCTTAGGACAAGAGAAAGATTCGCCAACCTTCCAAAAAGAAAAGCAATCCAGACAGTCTGTGTGTGAGGATTGTTAGCTTGTGCATGATTAACACACATACACACACACAGACACACAAACACCCACACACACACATACACACACACACACACAGATACACAGAAACACACACAAAGAGACCTAGACAGTTACACAGACATACACACAGAGAGACACAGACAGAGAGACACAGACAAACACGCAGACACAGACACACATACACAAACACAAACACACACAGATACACAGAGATACACACAAAGAGACATAGATGGTTAGAAAAACAGACATACACACAGACAGACACAGACAGACACAGACAAACACACAGACACAGACACACATACACATAAAGAAACACACAGACACAAACACGTATACACACAGAGAGACACATAAACACATAAACACACACCGACACACTCACACAAACATACACACACATATACACAAACACAGACACACAGACGTTAACCAATATACAGATACACACAGCCACAGACAGAGACAAACACACACAAATACACATATGCACACACACACACACACACACACACACACACACACACATATACACTCATCTCTTGTCTCCTTCCTAGAGTGTCCAGGTGCACAACAGGTGTGAAAGGATGAAGAGGGACCAGGAAACAGTCAGTCTGCCAAAGATTGGTCTGCCTGCAAGTGAATTTTGGCATCTTCCAAGGATTTCCATGTCACAGCTCTGTTAGAAAGTGTTCAGGGACGTGCTGTGTGCATACATTTTACTCACGGTGAACAAGGGCTACACAAACCTTGGAGAGCGGGAAGGGGTTTTCGGGTGCATTTACATCGATGGAGGCTTAAGGTACCAGGAAGGTCTCATTTGCTATATCTTTATAATCTCTGTCCCAGCATCGGTCTGCTGTTCAGGGATCTCCATGTGACCTCCTCAGACACCGACTCCACTGAATGTGCCCCATCCCAAACCCTGAGGTCACACTTAATCGATTTCAAAGGATTGAAGGTTCGGACTCTGTGTTCTCTATCAGATTAAATCCTCCGGAGTTTGCCCTCTACATGCCATGAATTAACCAGCACATCAATCGAGTTTCTGCATTAACCTGTATTTCCCCTAATTCTGTCCGGTTATCTCTGCACCGCGCTATCCCTCCATCTTCCCCACCGACCTTCTGCTCCTGTCCTCAGTCGCCCTCACTCACCCACAGAATCTGTTCCAGTTTTCCTTTCAGAGATGTCGGTGCTTTCCACCTCAGCGGCCTTCTCCTTTCCTGTGTCTTCTCTGCATTTGTGGATCGTAGATAGAATATGAGTTATCTCACAGCTGATACCATCCATAGGTAAACGCCGCCATGTTTGCGTCTCTAGGTCTCAGGTCACTCACGGGCTGACTTTTTTTTTTTTTTTTTCTATTTTCATCTATTTTCCTTGAAGCTTCATGATATCATGCCACCAACCCTATGATATCATTCCCCCAAACCCACGATATCATGCCCCACCCCCACAATGTCATGCCCCAAACCCACGATGTCATGCCCTACACCCACAATGTCATGCCCCACACCCATGATGTCACGCCCCAGTCCGCGTGATGTCATGCCTGCGCCCTTGCTAGAATAGTTGTATGTATTCACCAGGTAACATTCTGAATGGGGCCCTGGCACCACACCCCTCCAGGACCCCACCATTTACAGTCCCTCCTCCTATCCTCTCCCCTTCTTCTCTGAGCGATTGGAGGACCCCTCTGGGTGCATCCTCTCCTCTGGCACATCAAGTGTCTGCAGGACGATTTTCATCGTCTCCCACCAGGTCCTGAAAACGCAGCCGGGTAGGAGAACAGGATCCACAGACAGGCGACGGGATAGTGACCCCACGTGAAGACCATTGTGCTCCTCTGCCTCTCTAAGTCCTTCCGTCAGCTCTTCAGTGAGACTCACTGAGCTCCATCCGATATTTGTCCGTGTGTCTGTGCTTCTGTGTCAGTCGGCTGCTCGGTGGAGCCTGCAGAGGACAATAACGCTACCCTTCCGTCTGCAAACACAAGAAAGGACCGTTAATAAGGTCAGGGTTTGCCGTCTGCCCATAGGATAAGTTTGACATCCGGTCACGTATCCTGTCAACATTCCCTCATTTCCTCTTCCATCTCTGTCCCTGTGTTTCCTATAGAGAGGGCAATTTCTGGGTCAAAATTTTGGGGTGGGTTTGTGTCCTTATCCTTCCACCTTGGATCCTCTGTGAATACAGAAAGTGACAATTTCAGTCTCCGTATCCCCACTGCACCGAGTCTCAGCTAAAGTCACCCTCATGGACGCCAGGGCAGCCTCACCCATCCCAATTGCAGGATAATCATAGAGATAGCGCCCACCCTGGACAGTCACTGATTCAGTTTATTCTCTTGGCCCTCTGTCCCTCTTGCCCGTCTCTCCCAAGAAATGATTCTCAAACCCCATTTCCTTCCCATCCCCTCAGCCACAAAATCCTTTCCTTCCATCTGCCTCCTCTCATTAGTTTATTCCTACTTCTGAGTGAAATTCAAGCATTTTTCATGGCCCTTTCTTCTTGTTTATCCTCCCTGTTCTGTAGATCTTAGTGTGTGAATTCTGTACTTTATGTCTAATACCCTCTTTTAAGTGAATGTGTACATGTTATTTTGGGTCTCAGTTACCTCATTCAGGACAATACTTTCTCATTCCATATACTTGACCGCAGTTTCTCAATGTCCTTATTTTTTATATGTGTGTAGTATTCCATTGTGTAAATGAGCCACCTTGTCTGTAGCCATTGTTTGGTTGAGGGGCATCTGTCTTAATTCTATTTTCTGTTCATTATGAAGAAATCCACTAGGAACATGATGGAGTACATGTCCTTGCAGTATGGCAGGTCTTTTCAGGTATCAGATCAGGTGTGGTATAGCTGGGTCTTTAGGAAAAATATTCCCCATTTTTTCATAATCCACTGGATAGATATGGAAAGCATTACGCAGATTTCCTCTTCCCCCAGCAAATGCAATTTATCTACTTCCTCAAAGGAGGTTTCCCCCCCACTGGCACTCTATCATGGATCTGGTGATCGCATATGAACCTTCTTCCCATTTTAACTGGTCAGTAAATGCTAGAGCCTATTACTGAGAGCTGGAGGGGAAAGTTGTACCTGGAGGGTTGACCGTGGGGTTAGGTAGAGAGGCAGAAGAGGGTAAGAGGGGAAGGGAGAGGACTGAAAAAAAAGAGGAGGAAGGAATGATGGAAACAATCCATATGGCCTGGAGAAAGCAAATGTAGCAAGGTGTTTTATGGTTGGGGAATAAGTTATGATTGTGTTAGATCTACCCAATACACGTTTATAGATTATAATTATAATAACCAGATTGTGTGTTTTCTTTATGGGCTCATTGGGTTTGGAAATACCAACAAGCTTTCCTCAACAGTATGAATGAAAAGATGTTTTCCATCACTATTCCCCTTAAACTATAAGCTGAATTTGTATCAAATAAACCTATATAAATACACTTTGAAGGCTTTTCTGTGATTAGCTAAAGGGTTTTTATATTGTGAATGAAGAATGGTGGATTTCAGGCCAATACCACCTGCTCTCAGAAGATGAGAAACAGAGAAAGATAAGGAAAAATGTGTGCTAAGGAACAATGAACTAGGAGAGAGTATTCTATGGAATATATAGAACAATAAATTTGACCCGTCTGTTACTGGTTAGCTGGGGACTTCAATACATACATCTATGTATTTAAAAATGTTTTCTTTTCCTTCTTAAGTTTGAATGGTTGCTGTGAAAACTCTGGGTTTTGTGTTAAGAACTTTGCATATTTAATGATAGTTTTGAAATATTAGTGTTATAATCAAAATCCGTGATTTGTACATACTTTTTAAACAACAAAAAAAGAAGTGTCTGCTTGGGTTTTATGAAGTAATTTAGTATGTTAAACATGAATATATTTTCTGATTTATACCTTCTCTTTATATACCATATTGATGAAACCTTAGCACATAGGAATGCATAGTAACCATCTTAGTAGAGTTTTAGGATTTTATTGTATCTTGTTTGACATGTGCATTTCTATTAAAATGCTATCTCTTTTCTGAGTCTCTTAACTTAACTGGAGAGGTTTTCAATTACTTCTAGTCCGTTTTTAATTCATATAACCGGTCTTTGGTGTTGTTATTGAATTTTATGACAGTAACTTCTTAATGTTCTTTATTTTGAATATATATATATATATATATATATATATATATATATCCAAAATATTTTATAAAAAGATTAAATTTTTAGTGGAAATATCACTTAGTGATGGATAATTTTATAAGCATTCTCTAAAGTATTGAATATTCTACAATTTTAATTAGTATTAAAACATTATAAATACCACATCCTTTATTAACGTTAACATAGAATGATCTAGTTAACATAGCCACAAATATTTATCTTTGAAAAATTTTTCTTAGTATGTCAGTAATTAATCTTGACTTCTCTATCTGAGCTTTCTCATCATTATTCACAAAGAAATCTATTGCTCTTTTATTGAGAATAGTAAGGAATGCTCTTTGATACGTAGATACATAAGAATGTGACAATATACACAATGTTATTTCATTCAGTCCAGGAAAACTAAACTATGATGGGTTCAGGAAAATAGATGTAACTAGAAAATATACCGAGTAAGGAAACAAAGACTCAGAAAGCCAAATACCATGTGTTCTTTCTCATATAGATCAAAGAATCTCCTTTTAATATACTTGTATTTATGTGAAGCTGTGGGTGGTTTGAGTGCATTTAACTGGTGTAGGTCACAGAGATTAGAAAGTAGGGTTTTAAAGAGTGTGGTATGGAAGATATTGGACATGAGGGGTATGAATGTAGAATTAAGAATAATGAAGAGACACTAACGTAAGTGGTGAGGGACATAGGTCAGAAGGGAACAAAGAACTGAGGAAGCGAGGATGAGGTTGAATGTCTACAAAAATAGCATAAGGCAGCCTGTTACTTTATAGGTTAGGTTAAAATAATTATTAAAATTTAAAACTAATACCATAATATATTATATATTATATATATATTATATATCATATTTGAGGAAAAATGCCAACAAGTGATATCAAAATGAAAACAATATATTTATCTTATTTGATCTTAGTCATATTATCCATAATTATTTGGTAAAAGCATCAGTTGCCTGCCAAATTTTGGTATCATTTAAAATATCACCTGTGAGACAAAAATTACTCATGGCAGTAGAGTATTATTATTATAAGAATGTCAACTGGTAAAATTTGTGATTTGATTTATGTTTTAAGTTACTTTTTACTTAAATTTGCTCCTCCTGAAATTCACTCATACTAAATTATAATTTTCAATGTTGACATGCTACTATAAAAATATGATCCAGCAGGGTTGTTGAAATTGCTCAATTATAAGTAATATTATCCATAAACTATAGGACACCCTCCACAAAGCTCATAGATACAAAGAAGATAAACAGAAGAATGGCCCAAGTGCATATGATTGACTCTCACATAGAATGGGGAATAAAATAGTCTACGAGGCAGATTGAGGGAAGGAACTAGGTGGGAGAAAGAAGGAAGAGGAGAATGGATCCTGTGTGGGAAGGGACAGGAGATATGACCCAATAGTCAGGAGAAGGAAAGGAAATCTTGAACTTTTAGAGATGAGGAGGTGGGAGAAACCTCCAGGAGGAGAAAGAGACCTGGGATAAGGGAGGTACCCATGAATCAATGGGGTGACCTTAGATGTGACTAACGTTGGTGATATGGAACATGAGGAGGCCAACTCCTGTAGCCGGGAAGGACACAAGTGGAGGGATAAAGACACAAATACACCCACAAAACTTTCTACGCAAAATTTTTCAAGACTAACAGAAATTCAGAACCGCATTCTAGGCTCCATGTTATCCTTTGCTTTACTGATGGCTGGTGATTTTTGTATAAAATAAGGATTTGGAAGATTATCATTTGAAGTAGGTATACAATATTTATATTGTTATATTCACGCTTTAGCTGGGCCCACTTTTTTGCCAATATCATCGCAAAAAATAAAATTGGAAAACAGAATTTTTGAGTTCACATTCAGGAATATATATAAAGTCCTCTTTCAAAGAATGTACAATAAGAAAATGTGATACAATATTCATTCAACTAAACGTCTGGAGGGAAAATATTGGACTTTGGGAAAGAGAGAAAACCTAGAAACTTGAACTGTCTGTTACAGGAATGGACCTGGGAGTGGAATTATTATCCAGAAGAATCTCCTCCACCCCATGTTCCTAGATCTTTTTTATACATACCGAGCCCCGACCAACACTCTCTATTCCGATCATGTAAGTGCTAATTAAGCAAAGAGAGGCCTCTAGCTTTAGAGATATATAGCATGTAAAGTATTCCATTGTGTCACAGGAGAAACTCCTGGAAAGGGCACCCTTGAATCTGGTCAATGTAAGGAAAGCTGTTCAGCAGGTAGGCCATGGCGGTTCTCAGTGACATCACCATTAGGGCCTCCCTGAAAACACTCTTGTTACCTGGAGAGCACTAGCTTCTTCTGTGATGTCACAAGTGTTGTCATGACTGCAACTGCCTCTCAGGTATTCCTTCAGTAACTCTAGGGTTTACTAATTGGCCTCTAATTCAGAGCAATTTGGGGAGTGATAACAAAGAGGATTAAGAGATCAGAAATAGGGAGAAAGAAGCTGGCCCTCTGTCTTGGTTAAAAAAAAACAAGGAATAAATATGTGGTCTTATGGAAAGCTCAGTGAATCCTTTATAGAGGTTGAGTGCTATCGCTGAAGACATAGCCTTGATCTGAGCCTCCCACATAAGGGAATCAGGAGTTGGGAAACTCTCAGAAGCATCTTGACTTCCCTGTTCTTATGGTTCCTGGAGAGTTTATATCATTCATTTCTTACTTCCAAAAGCCAAGTGTTGTAAAGGACACAGTTGTTTTCCTGAGAGCTCATGACCTTTACTCTTTTTGTCAAGAAGAAAAGGTCCTAAGGAAAAAATGAAAAACAAGTATTGTGTCCCTAGCTCCGAGTAAACTCCTCCATGCTTTGGATATCTATACTGCAGTTTGTGTCTGACACTGATATTTGGAAGAAAGAAGTGCTTCTAGTTGAGACTTCATCATCTCAGACTTTCCACTAGTATTACTCTGACTTATCACTTCAGATTTCTGAGTCAATATGTGTGATTACTTGGCAGCTTCCTTTTCTTTTATATCATTCATTTTTTTAGCAAAAGTTATTGGTTTTTTAATTGGATGTCTCTATATGTAAATTTAAAATATTATTTCCTTTCCCAGTTTCTTGCCCATAAGATCCCTAACCGTTCCATTTCTTTCTTCTCTAACCAGCCTTTCTGCTGCATGACATTCGCTTAAACTGTGAGACAAACTAGGAAGGACAAGGGCTTCTCTTTCCAATGTTGCTCAAAAACTCATCTTCTGCCACATATGCATTTGGAGCCATAGGTTCAATGTACGTTCTTTGTATATTGGTCTAGTAAGAGAAAGTGGTGGTTCATTGGCAATGCTGTTCCTATGGGGTTGAATGCATCTTCAGCTCTTCTAATCTTTTTTCAAAATTTACCAAAAAGTGGTCCGTTTTCAGTTCACTAGTTTGCTACTTCCAATCACTTCTTCATTTGAAAGGCTGTATCTGTATCTCTTGGGAAATATCTATATCCAGTTCCTTGTAAAATGCATGTTTTACCTTCATCAATCTTATCTAGTTTTGTTGGCTGATGTATATATGTATACTTTTGGTGGATCCTACACCTATGTAGTTAAGAAGAATTTTAACATGGATTCTGCCAAACTATTTCAAGAAGGTAGAATTCACAAATGACATTTTTTAAAAGAATCCCTCCTGTTTTTATAACCTTTTGAAGAAGATCTTTAATTGGTCCTCAAGCCATTCTTCTCCCTGCACATCATCTAGTATCTTACTTTTGGCATTCACAACACTGGAAGATAGATAGTGTAGTACTGATATCAAATGGGACAAGAAACCTAACTCAATGGTCCATGTTGTCCTTTGCTTTCATGATGTCTGGTAATTTTTCAAAAAAATAAAAATTTGGGAGATAACCATTAGGAATAGGTACACAGTATTTACACTGTTATACTCACTCTTTAGCTGGGCCCCATTTGTGACCAAAATGATTGCAGAAAATGTAACTGGAAAACAGAATTTTTGAGTACACCTTGAGAAATATTTACAAAGTCACCTATCATCGAAATTTCAATAAGAAATTGAAATACAATATTCATTCAACTAAATGTCTGTAGGGAAAATAAACTGGCCTTGGGAAACCGAGAATACCTAGAATATTGAACTGAGTCACAGGAATGAACCTGGTAATATCAGTATTATCTAGAAGATTCTCCTCCACTCCATGTTCCTAAATATTTTCTACCCATGCCAAGACCCTGACTAACTTTCTCCATTCAGAGCATGTAAGCACTAATGAAGTAGACAGAAATCTCTAGCTTTAGAGAGATGGTGTATATAAAGGTTTTCTCTGCATCAATGGAGATAGAACTGGAAAGGGCACCCTCAAACCTGTCAATGTAAGGAAAGCTGTTCAGGATGTAAGCCAGGGCAGTTCTCAGTGACATCACTATTAGGCCCTCCCTGAAAATTCTTTTGTAACCTGGAGAGTCATAACTTCTTCTGTGATGTCACAACTGTTCTCATTATGGCAACAGCCTCTCAGATATCCTTCAGTACCTCTAAGGTTTACTATTTGGCCCCTAATTCAGAGAAAATTCGAGAGTGATAACAAAGTGGATGATGAGATTAGAAATGGGGGGAAGGAAACTGGCCTTCTGTCTTGGTATAAAAAACAAGGAAGAAATACGTGGTCTTTTGGAAAGCTTAGTGACTCCTTTGTAGGGGTTGAGTGGTATCGCTGAACAGATAGCATTGGTCTGAGCCTTCCACATATGGGAATAAGGAACTGTGAGGCTCCCAGAAGCATCTGGACATCCCTGTTCTTATGGTTCCTGGAAGTCAAAGGGTTTATATCATTCATTTCTTTACTCCAAAAGCCAAGTTTTGTGAAGGGCACAGTTGTTTTCCTGAGAGGTCATGACATTTACTCTTTTTTTCAAGAAGAAAAGGTCTTAAGGAAGAAGGGAAAAACAAGTATTGTGTCCCTAACTCAAGGTAAACTCCTCCATGCTTTAGATACCTATAGTACAGTTTGTTTCTGACACTGATATTTGGGAGAGAGAAGTGCTTCTATTTGAGATTTCATCATCTCAGTCTTTCCACTAGTATTACTCTGACTACAACATCAGCTTTCAGAGTCAATATTTGTGATGACTTTGCAGCTTTATTTTCTTTTATATCATTCATTTTTTATACGTATGCAATTTTTTTTGATTTTTAACTAGATATTTCTGTATATACATTTAAAATATTATTTCCTTTCCCAGTTTCCTGCCCACAAGATTCCTACCTGTTCCATTTCCTTCTTCTCTAACCAACCTTTTTGCCACATGACATTGCCTTGAACTGGGAGACAAACTAGGGAAGACAAGGGCTTCTCTTTCTAATGTTGCCCAAAATGGCCATCCACTGCAACATATTCATTTGTAGCCATAGGTCAGTCCATGTACTTTCTCTGTATATTGGTCTAGTAATAAAAAAGCTCTGGTTCATTGGCATCATTGTTCTTATGGGGTTGAAAGCACCTTCAGCTCTTCTAATCCTTTTTCAAAATTTACCAACAAGAGGTCTGTTTTCAGTTCATTGCTGTGCTACTAGCATTCACCTCTTCATTTGAAAGGCTGTATCTGTGTCTCTCAGTAAATATCCATATCCAGTTCTTGCAGAATCCACTTCCTACCTTCATTAATCTTACCTAGTTTTTTTTTTTTTGTCTGATGTATACATATATACTTTTGGTTGCTCTTACACCTATGAAGTTAATTGGAATTTTTACATGGATTCTGACTAACTGTGTCAAGAATATAGAATTCAAAAATGATAAAGAGACTCACCCTGTTTTTATGAACCTATTGAAGAAGACTTTCTTTTTTCTTTTTTTTTTTTTCGGAGCTGGGGACCGAACCCAGAGCCTTGTGCTTGCTAGGCTAGCACTCTACCACTGAGCTAAATCCCCAACCCTGAAGTAGATGTTTAACTGGTCCTCAAGCCATTCTTTTCCCTGCACATCATCTGGCATATTACGTTTGGACTGAAGAAAGAATCATGGTAAATCATCCTAAAACCTCAAGTCACGCCATGGGAACACTGGAAGCTATATAGTGTAGTACTGATATCAAATGGAAAAATAAAAATAATTCAATAGTCCATGTTGTCATTTTCTTTCCTGATGTTTGGTAATTTTTCGATAAAATAACAATTTGGGAGATTACCATTTGAAGTAGGTACACAGAATTTACACTATTGTACTTACTCTATAATTGGGCCCCATTTGTAAACATATCATTGCAGAAAATGGTATTCAAAAACAGAATTTTTGAGTACATTGAGACATATTTACAAAGTCTCCTAACAAGGATTTTACTATAAGAAATTAAATACAATATTCATTCAATTATACATCTGTAAGGAAAATACTGGCTATTAGGAAACAGAGAAACCCTAGAAAATTGAACTGTATGTCACAGGAATGGACATGGGGATAAAAATATTTTCTAGAAGAATCTCCTACACTTCATGTTCTTAAATCTTTTTCACCCATGCCAAGCCTCACAGCATGTAATCACTAGTCAAGCAGAGAGAAATCTCTAGCTTTAGAGAGAAGGAGTATATAAAGGTTTCCACTGTTTCACAGGAGACATACCTGGAAAGTGCAAATTTGAATCTGGTCAATATAAGGAAAGGTGTTCAGCAGGTCGTCCATGGCAGTTCTCAGTGACATCATCATTGTGCCCTCCCTGAAAACTCTCTTTTAACCTGGAGAGCACTAGCTTCTTCTGTGATGTCACAAGTGTTGTCATGTCTTCAACTGCACCTCAGATATTCCTTCAGTACCTCTAGGGTTTACCAATTAGCCTTCTCTTCAGAGGACACAGCCATTTGGGAGGGAGAACAAAGAGGATGAAGAGTTCAGAGATGGGGAGAAGGAAGCTGGCCTTCTGTCTTGGTATAAAAAAGGAACAAATACATGATCCTTGGTAAAGCTCAGATATTCCTGGGTAGGGGTTGAGGTTCCACTGAAGGGATAGTCTTGATCTGAGCCTTCCACATACGGGAATTGGGGGCTGTCATACTCCTAGAAGCATCTGGACTTCCCTCGTTGTAATGGTTCCTGAAAGTCAGAGAGTCTAAATCAATAATTTCTTTATTCCAAAACCCAGGGGTTGGGATGGGCACAGTTTTTTTTTCCTGAGAGCTCATGGCTTTTATTATTTTTGCCCTGAAGAAAAAGGTGATAAGGAAGAAGGCAAAGACAAGTATTGTGTCTGTAGCTCAGTGTAAACTCCTCCAGGCTTTGGATTCCTATAGTGCAGTTTGTGTCTGACACTGACATCTGGGAGAGAGAAGTGCTTCTAGTTGGGACTTCATCATCTCAGTCTTTCCACTAGTATTACTCTGATTACCATTCCCTGACAGTGAGCCTTTAGATTTCTGAGTCAATATGTGTAATTAGCTGGCAGATATCTTTTCTTTAATTTCTTTCATTTTTTAATTTTTTAGCAAATTTTATTGCTTTTTTAATTGGTTATTTCTATATTTGCATTTCAAATTTTATTTTCATTTCCAGTTTCCTGTCCATAAAGGACCTAATAGGTCCTCCTACCCTTCTTCTATAACCTCCCTTAGTGCACCTTGATATTCCCTTGAACTGAGAGTTAAACTTAGGTTGGACCAGGAACTTCTCCTTCCATTGGTTCCCAACCTGGCCAATCTCTGCTACATATGCAGTTGGAGCCATAGGTCTGTCCGTGCACAGTCTTTGAATATTGGTTTAGTACCAGAAAGCTCTGGTTCATTGGCATTGTTGTTCTTATAGGTTTGAAAGCCCCTTCAGCTCTTGTAATTCTTTCCCAAAATATCCCAACAAGAGGTCCGTTTTCAATTCACTGCTCTGCCACAATCATTCACTTCTGTATTTGACAGATTCTAGCTGTGTCTCTCAGGAAATGTCTATATCAGGATCCTGGCAGCATGCACTTCTTAGCTTCTTCAATCTTATCAGGTTTTCGTGGCATATATATATATATATATATATATATATATATATATATATTATAATTTTTATTACATAATTTTATTATATATATTATATATAATATGTATATTTTCCATGTGGACGTAATGTTCGGAATTGAATTCCTTCAGTGTCTCCTCTAAATTCTTAGATATTTTTGTTCCCCCTTTTAAAAAGAGTGAAGCATGCACATTTTGGGTGTCCTTCTTGGGCTTCCAGTGGTCTGTAGTCTGCATCTTCGGTAATTTGAGCTTTTTTGGCAATATCTATTTTCGGTGATTTCATACCATGTGTGTTTTTCTGTGGTTGTGTTTCCTCAGTTAGTATTATATTTTCTGGTTCAATCCAATTGTCTATGAACTTCTTGAAATCATTGCTTTTGATTGCCGAATAGTACACCATAGTGTAGATGTACTACATTTTCTGTGTCCATTCCTCTGATAAGTGCCATTAGGGTTCCTTCTAGCTCCTAGTATCATGAATAAGACTGCTATGAACATAGTTGAGCATGTGTCTTTTTTGCATGTTGGAGCGTCCTTTGGTTACATGCCCAGGATAGGTATATCTGGGTCCTCAGGTAGTGCAATTTCCAATATTCTGAGGAATCTCCAGACTCAGTTCCAGAATAGTTGAACCAGTTTGTAATCGCACCAACGAAGAAGGAATATTCCTCTTCCTTGACATCTTTATCAACATCCGCTGTCTCATGAGTTTTTTATCTCAGCCATTCTTACATGTGTGAAGTGGAATTCAGGGTTGTTTTCATTTACATTTCCATGATGACTAAGTATGTTGAACATTTTTTTAGATGCTTCTCGGATTTTTTTTTCCTCAGTTGAGAAATCTTTGTTTACTTCTGGAACATAATTTTAATAGGGTTATTTGTCTCTCTGAAGTCTAAGTTTTTGAGTTCTTTGTATGTATTGGTAATAGCCCTCTATCAGATGGAGAATTGGTATAGACCTTTTCCAAATCTGTTCCTTGCTGTTTTTTTCCTAACAGTGTCCTTTGGCAGGCAGTTTTCTACTACAGTGAAGAACTCTCAGTTGGTAAACTAGAACAGGGACTGGCTCCTCCCTGACTTCCCTACGTGTTCTGAACAGTAGTTGGGGAAACTAAACAACCATGTTATAACCCTAAAAGTCATGCCTATCTATAATTGTGGATCTAGAGAGATCTATCAGTGATTCTGGGCATCTGTCAAAGAAATGTAGGCTGGTGGAGTTTGCAGTTTTCATCCTGGCTTATGTAACTACAGGCTATGGTGTTGGGAAGCCAAGATACACCATGTGCAGCTGTGAATAGGCCTGAGGAGGCTGACTCCTTGGATTTCTGAAGCATTGCTAAGGGATCCAGAGGAAATCAGCACTCCCTGCTCAACAGAGCTTTGGGAATGCTGACACTCTTGCTTCATCTCTATATGAAGGTAGGTCAAAAGATCACCTGTCAGGTATGTTCTTGAATATCCTGCAGTGTGCTAGCATTGGGGTGCAATGAAATACTATGCAGGAGACGTGTGGGATACACCTGAACTCTTCCATTAGAAATCAGAGAGATGAGCTGTATTCACATTCAACTGACTGTGTATTTTCCTGGTCTTTGGCTTTGATCATGCAGATCTTTTCTCTCATAATTCATTGTTCATGTGGCTACGTTGTGGGGAAGCACGACTCACATTTGTTTCCCATTTTCCCATCCTCCATTCTAGGGTAATAGATTTTATTGAAACCCTTCACATTTTATATTGTAGACCAACTGACCTAACTATTCTTCAATAAGCTCTTCTCTATTATCCCTACACTGTATGTGTGTGTGTGTGTGTGTGTGTGTGTGTGTGTGTGTGTGTGTGTGTGTGTTTCTGTTTGTGTGCTTAAATGGTTAGTTTGTATGCAATTTTACAGAAACCTTGTCACTGAAAGGAGTCCATGTATTAAATCTATAATATGTGTATGGGGCAGCATCCAAATGTTCTCCTACAACATGACCTTCTAGAAAGAGGAGCATAATCTGCATAAAATAATACACTTGAAAGTAAAACTTGGAGGAAAGGCCCTGGCATGGCTACATTATCACTGTTAGCTGTGACATTTTCTCTTGGCTTCTGAGGCCAGACATGAAGGCTCTGAAGCAAAGTCGCTTCCTCTTGATCTAAGAATAAGCTGAAGAAGGCTGTCAACTGGGTCACATGAAGGATATGAATGGCGTGACAAGACAGTATCAGGCCATTGTGACACAGCCCTCCCAATGGAAACATGGAAGTGTTGAGGAAACATGGAAGTGTTGACAATCACAGAGTGGGGTCTCATGTCTGAACTTGGACACCCAGCTTAGGCAAAGTGTAACCTGTCAGTTAGCTTCCTGAGTACCATCCACAAGCCAATGGTGGGCTCATATGAAGCACCATTGAAGATAGCTGCTATTTCTTGTGAGCTGCATCTCAGGGTATGTGGAAACCATTCAGCCTCCTGTGACATGGGAGATCAGAGTAATGAGATGCAGACAACGGGACAAAACCGTGGTTTTTTTCTGGACCACCATAACTACATTTTCCAATCAAAGGATTTCATGGAAGTCTAGTGTCTCACATTGGTACAGGCCAATATGTATGCAGTCTCAATAGCACAGCTGGCTCCAGAGTTCTTTCTTAGTAACTGGGATTTACAGACAGAAATTTATACCTTGTCTTCAAGATTCACAAATTATTTTCTGGTTTCATATACACAAGGCGTATTCTTTCACTCTCTCTATCTCTGTATGTGTCTTTCTCTGTCTCTCTGTCTCATCTCTCTTTCTCTGTCTGCCTCTATGTCCTATTTTTCAGCTTTCATACAGCAGTCTTTACTAATGATAACATATTTCATGTCAGTTTAGGCACTTGCTTCTCTCATAAACCCTAGTGTGATTTGAACTTGCTGGCTACTGGAGAACCACAATTAAAAATAGAATTGATGTCCAAATCTACTAGACTAGAACTTTAACAACTCAGAAGACGTAGAATATTCAACAACACCCAACAAGCCTAGGGGCCAAGGCTCATGTATGGAAGGAAAATTTTCAGCGAACCAAGATATGTGCCAGGCTGACCATGGATGGCTTCTCTTTACAGGGACAGCCAGCATCAGGAGAAAGGTAACATGGGGATATAATAAACATGCATCGTGTAACAATACCTAGTCTCTTCCCTTACTTTACCCTTCCCTGTCTGTATTTTCCTAATGGATGTTGTACATAAATGTAGTAGTGACTGCCTTTCCGGAGTATAGAAGTTGTCACATGTGTCAACCAAATGAAGAATTTGACTTTTCTTCCCTGGCTGAAGCTCCTTACCAATGATCTACAACAACTTTTTTCCCTATGACTGCTGCTTTGTTTTGTGTTTGTGAGTGTGTGTTTCTGTTTGTGTGTGTGTGTCTGTATGTCTTCTGTCTGTCTTTCTGCCTTTATCTCTGTCTGTCTGTTTCTTCCACATGATACCTCTCTATACTTCAGAATGACTTAATTGCTCATTCCAAGATTGACTCATCATGCTTTCTGTGAGTGTTTGCTTTTGATGACTCAAATTAAACCTGTGTTAATCAATGCACCTGTAGCCAGAACTGTGTATCGCTGATCACATCACAACCAGCCTCATGGCTAAAATAAGTAATTTTTGATGCTCTGAGGGAAGTTTTATCAGAATTTATGTTTTCTGTATTTTTACCCCCTATGCAAATTGTTGTAATCTGTGGATTTACCCCAAGACTTTACTTAATTGTATTTAACTATGTACATGGCCTACTTGGAAGACATCATCCCAAGCCTCCAACATTACTTAGCAGGAGGAATAGAAGAAGAATTTGGAGTAATTGGTCATTCAGCTACAGAACATGTCCCCTTAGATGGAATAACTGTGTTGAATCATCACATCACTGACAAGCATTCTGAACTATGATCTCAGTTTATTTTCTTCTTTGCCATTTTGAGTGTGCTACCTAAGGTGGGGAGGACCATTTGTGGGCTGTGTTTGAAAATTGAGTTCTTCACTATTCATGCATGAAGGTGGTAAAAATACGATAGATCAGTGATATCTCTGGGTTAGAAGGGATAGTGATAGAAAGTTTTCCCTTGTGTCTCAGGCAAAGCTCCTGGAAAGGGCAACTTGGCTTGTTTATTTGGATAAGATCTAGTTAATTGGTTGTTATATGGTGTTGAAGGGGAACCTCTTCTGGATACTCTAATGTATGCTGGAATTTCCATGGGATTCTCTGTGGTGTCACTAGTGTTATGGAAAAAGAAAAAGCCCTTCTGGCATTTAGTTAGTACTTATTGGTTTACACACAGACACGTTTTTCAGGATGATCAAGCTATTTACAGAGAAAACAGAGAGGATGGAGAGACAAGAGAGGGAGAAAGAAGAAATTAAAATTCTTTCTTGTTATAAAAGTGCAAAGCATAAATTATCTGGTGGAAAGCCGAGAGTGTGAGCCTGGGCTGGTGCTGAGAAGCTTCCTAGAGGACGTTTTCTTGGCTCAGGTCTTTTGGAGCAGGAATTACGATCTGAAACCTCTGGATTCCTAAAGAAGAGACCCAGAGTCAAGAATAACTGATGAACTTTTGCCAGAGAGACAGGAATTGACAAGCATGCAGCTGGTCTACTACAAGATTCTTTTTTTTTCTTTTTTCTTTTCTTTTCTCTCTTTTTTTTTTTTTTGGAGCTGGGGACTGAACCCAGGGCCTTGTGCTTGCTAGGCAAGTGCTCTACCATTGAGCTAAATACCCAACCCCTACTACAAGATTCTTAATATCATTCTGCATGAGGAGGAATACCAATAAGATCCACAGAGGTAAGAAGCTTTGACTCTCAGGGAAGAGTATTGAACTTCATCCTCAGAGGATTCCTTTACATGTCTTTGGATTGTTATTCCAAGAATGGACAGAGGGCTACTCCCCTGGACATGCATCAAATTCTATGACTCTTTTTGTCTTGATAATACATGATTAAGGCTTGGTGTTCCTAATCACTATGGACTCCAGAACTTACCTGCATCCCATCATATATGAACTGAAAATGTCCTCCATTTCTTCATGTCTTGACCACATTTTGTTGTTTAAGGCCAGTGGGACTGCAGAAGGGAGTGAGGCATAGGACTAGGAATCATGGTTGAGAGAAAGAAAGCAGCTAATAGGTCCAGCTTAAAGAGGGCTTTGCTCCTCTTTCAGTGCTTCCAAGTGTCTGTAGACTTCCCCTTTCATCAGGGTTCATTGGAGGACTAGCATTTTCTCTCCTGTGTCTGGGCCATAACTATGCATGTTCCCTTGTGTTTATCTACAGGGTCTGCTGGGAAGGCATCATCCCAACCTTCCACCATCAGTGATCAAGTACAACAGATTAAGAAGTTGGAGAAATTGATTAATGAGCTCCAGAAGATGACCTGTGAGTTGGGTAAACTCCCAGGAATGCTGACCCATTGCACCAACAGCATTTGGACAAAAGATAGCCATTATGCCCACTTCTTTGTGGACAGTTCTGTTAACATTAGTTTTCTCACACCACAGGAAAATGCAACTGTAATGTCCTCAAGTACAAACTAATTTTCTTATGTGCCTCTCAGAGGCAGGACTTGAAGAAAGGATAGGAGTGTGATAGGAAGCTATTTCATTTCTCAGAAATACAGAAGCTGTGGTTTGAATAACTGTCTTGGGATATGGCAAGTAATGTGAGAGCGCTCACCATGGATTTTAATAGACAGAGAATGCATTTTCTGTCCTCAGATGAACACAGAAATCTGTTCAGCTACAGAAGCACAGTAACTTAAACTTAGATAAGTAAACTTTTATTTTTTTTTATTTTAAAGATTTATTTTATTTGTTTTGCATGAGTATTTTGTAACTGTCAGACACAACAGAAGTGGGAGTTTGATGCCTTTACACATGGTTGTATGCCACGATGATTTTACAGGGACATGAACTCAGGACCTATGGAAAAACTGTTAGTGCTCATAAATGCTGAATCATCTCACCAGCCTAAACTACTTTTGATGGTAATGGTGGTGGTGATGCTGTTGCTGCTGCTGCTGCTGATGATGATGATGATGATGATTACTATTATTAGTATACTGAAACTCTAAAGGGATCAATATTTACCCTCTTCCAAAGACACCATCACAGCGGCCCATCCTCCCTAGCACTAAAGAAAGAAAAGTTTTACTTTTCTTGATTATGGAGATTTTCTTGTTGACTGAGCTCATTGCTTCAGATCTGAAGCAGGGAGACTATGGAAATGGAAGCTCCTTTTGGAGGAATCTGCTTACCTTGGAGGAAAAGGGAAACAGTGAGCAAAAGTAAGATGTTGTTCCACCACCTTATCCCTTGCTGAGAACAAAGTCTCCTCTTCACAGCTTGGGCACCATGTAAGCAGGCTAAGCAAGCATGGCTAAGAGCCAACCAATGGGTAAAAATTTGTCCATTGGGTATACAGGGGGAGCATTTCATTGACTATACTGACTGTATCTCATGTCCACTGTGTTCTAATCCCATGGAAGGGAAGTTTGGTGGATTTTGTCTGTCCTGTGTCAGAACAATAGCATTTCCCATTCTGAATGCTGTTTCTTCACTGATATGAACCTTGAGAGAATGGAAGGAGCCAAGGAACGCCACAGCCAACAACATTCTACATTCTAGAATATCAAGGCCTTCTCATAAGAAACACTTCCTTGAAGCTGTGAATTCAGCAGGGAGGAAAATTACAACCAACCTCTGATCATGCAGCATAAAAATTAGCATGAGATAAAGAAAGACTTGAAAATGAGTCAGATCTTTGATATATAACAAGAAGTGGACCTGGACACGGTCACAAATGACATGAAGGTTATTTTGTTAAGCAAGAGTTACTCTCCTGGAGTCCTCACATGTTCATATGTGCTTGAAAATCTGTCACGGAAGACTGTATTGATATCATACTCTAATCCAGAGAGACCATACAAAAAAGTATATTATTCCTTCTGCAGTATTGGTTGAAATTAATTCACATCACACATTTGTATGTGAGGCTGAATTTAATGTTCTACATAGATAAAAGCATTATCTCAATCCTTGCCTTAGTAATATGTTTTGTTTTTTAATTTGGAAAATAGCTGAGTATTCTTCAGTTCCACGCATGAACTGAAGTGACTTTTCCTCAGACTGTATACATAGAGGACACCTGAGTAGTAGTTGACATTTATAGCCGGGGCGTCTCCCCATGGATCTCTTTGCGTCAGAATAAGCATGTATAGACTTATTTCAGTTCAAGGAATCATGTAGTATGCAAAACATTACAGGATCTATCTGCTGTAAATATTTTCATTTACACAGGAGAAAGAAGGTGTATTAAAGGCTGTTTATCAAAGGTTGTAGATATTACACCATCCATTGAAGATAACATATCAAGAAGAATTCTGTAGGGCTACACAGATTGATCAAAGTATCCCCACACAATTCTAAGACAGGACGGACAAGAAATCACTTCACGTGGAAACTTAAAATAATCTTATGCTATGGTTATGTTGAGTGTTAATAGATAAAGAAAAACTACCTAAAAAGCACTTGCATATATACCAGATGCTATTCAAAAATTATGCAGAGGCAATTTGCAACCTACATTTAGCACAAAGAGATTGATTCCCCACCTCACAGATTCTGACCAGAATCACTGAGTATTAAGAAATCTATATTAGAACTCACTTGTATATCACATGTCTGTATAACTAGGTAGTCACAGCAAACATGACATTCAGAAATCAAAGCTTGAACTTGTCAACAGTGGAGGGTGTGCATGTAGTGGATGAGGTTTGGGCATGAAACTCAAAAGTCCAAAATACCACTGAGATTTGAGTTTTGAGAACAATAAATACTTAATGCGTTTTGGGACAAAATTTGAAACTAAAGACTCCAAAAATTATTTGTCAATCAGCTCTGAACCCCTATGGAGATTGCAACCTACATTAAGCACAAAGAGATTGATTCCCCACTTCACAGATTCTGATCAGAATCACTGAGTATTAAGAAATCTATAATAGAACTCACTTGTGTATTACATGACTGTATAACTAGGTAGTCACAGCAAACATGATATTCAGAAAGCAAAGCTTGAACTTTTAAACAGTGGAGAGAATGCATGTAGTGGATGAGGTTTGGGCATGAAACTCAAAAGTCTAAAATACCACTTAGATTTAAGTTTTTAGGACAATAAATAATGAGTTTTGGGACAAAATTTGAAACTAAAGACTCCAAAAATTATTTATCAATAAGCTCTGAATCCCTATGAAGTTTGGTGGATATTATGAATTTAGTCTGTGCCCCAGAGGTATAAGTAAATGGTGCAATTTGGAGTGATTAGATATGCTAAAGAGGTATGCAAAACAAAGGAGGCCATGGTATCTTTCAATAAGTGTGATTCTCCAAAGCGTAGCACGATTTACTGTGGAGTGACATAGACACTAGACACACATATACACACACACACACACACACACAAACACACACACACACATACACACATACACACACACCCACACACACACACAATAAAACAGAAATAACTGACTTCCTCTGTGCTGTATGTGGCATGCTGGATTTATCCAAGATATGAAGTGTATTCTCCACAAATAAGTGAAACCTGAAGTCAATGAGAAATTTAGAATTCCTCCTCCTTTCCTGAGAAAGCATTCTGTGCATAATAATGCTTACATTTTAAAGTTTAAGAGGGATGAATTGAAAACAGTAACTACTGAATCCCACGTTAAAACAACATTTCAGAGATGTGTGGTTAATCAATTTTGATTTTATGGAACTGTAGTTGCTCAGTTCTCATGATTGTAGCATTGAACCAGGTCATTACTAGACATAACTCTGTAGGGACAGTAAGAGCTTGGATAATTCTTCAAGTTGAAAAACCTAAGAAAGCATATTGGCAACTGCTTAATTCAAAAGGGAGAAACTTGTGCTTGGGTAAGGTCCTGTACCTAAGACTGAGCAGCGGGTTCAAATCCAAGGAAATCATTGCATGTAAATAAGCACTACTGGGTACAGAACCTGTTACTAAAATGAAGAAAGCTAAGGGCTTCAGGAAATATGCATGAGGAAGACTTTGAATGGTAGAAATTATATACAATAAATTTAGTGGTACACATTGAGAGGATGAATTTTTGAAATATTTATTTTCTTAGGAGTATAAACATTTGAGCTAAGTAAATGCTGTATCCTAGTTAGGAAAGGGAAGTGAGTTTCCATTCAGATATTGGAATTCCCTTCATGCCGAAAATGAACTTGGGAGGGTTTCAAAGAAATGTGGAAGCACATCAAGAGCTTCTGACCATCCAGGAGGAGTCTCAGAGAATTAATTTGTTCTTGTTATGAGGGATTTTCCAGTTTATTATTGGAAATCAGTCAAGAGAATTTCAAAGTCTAGAAATCAAATTCTGTACAAGTCTCATATTAGCTTTGGAAGACCGTGACCTGTAAAGGCACCAAAAAGGCACAGCTAGATTCACCTTTTAAAATGTATTACAATTGGTGACTGATTGTCTTTCCACTATGTTCCCAAGGCCAGCCGCAGGGTACGACTGTGGTGCTAAACCTTCAGCAAGAGAATTCTGCTTAGCTTAATTACTGTGTTTTGTTTTTGGTTTGAGTTGTGTTTATTTCAGGTATTAGTACTGTTGGTTTGGTTGGAAGTTTTGTTATTCATTCTTTATTAATTTTTGTTCTTTTTGTGAATTTTCAGTCCTGTTAATGTCATGCACATTACATTATGATTGTATCATTTAAGCCCTTTTTGAAAAAAAATAATATATATTTTTCAGAGTAAAATGTGTTTTTCAACTCATAAGAAACAAGTTTTTTTCTTGGGTAGTATTGTATCTGGTAAACCAAGAAACCATATGCAGATATAGATCATTGAAATTTGCAGGGTCTTGGGATTCACAATTGTTCCCAGCAAACCAGAAGTACACATGTGGATTAGCCTTTCGATGTGTCTAGTGTTGCCTACTCTGTATACCAATTTCATGATGGAAAAGATATCCATACTGTATCCTTGTCATCATATATTTAGCTACTCCTAATACATAGTACTTTAGGAATGATCTCATAGAACAAATTAATGAGTAAATCAACATTATTGCTCTAATGAATCTCAGGAAATGAAAACATTCACCAATGTATTTGAAATATAACTCAGGAAAATCTGACCTAATCTATCTCTGATTTCTTGAAATATAGTCTCAGTGGAACCACATAGAAGAGGTAATGAATTCCATGTTTTTAAAACAACTTTTTTATATTTATTTTTTATGTTGTTGTCCTTGAATATGTATTTTGTGCCTATTTTGGATAGTTGTTTGGTTCAGATTATTATCATTACCATTATTATTGCTATTATTTCTATTATACCTAAGTGTTTCGCTTGATGTATGTGCTATGTACCACATACATGCAATTCCCACAAAATCCAGTCATGGTCCATGAATTCCACATAAACTGGGTTATCCTTTTGGTTCTATGTTAAGCGAATGCTCCAAATGGATGAACTATCTCTCTAGGCCCTGCCCATGACTTTTATCCTTCCTTTTGTACTGTATTAGTTGAAATGGATCAAACTCAACCAAAGAGAGAAGTTTTGTGAGAACTACAGGAATACATATATGGTATAGGAATGCTTATTGTCTAACCTGCCAGTCATCCATGAGGGCATTATTGAATGCAGCATCATACCTCAGCATCTCTTATTGTAAGGTTCGGAGCAGAACTGTCAAATCTCATCCTGTGTTACGATAGATTAGACTCATCAGATTAAATTAAGAATTTAAAAACTATCTTGTGTATGAAAGCGGTAAGAAAATGATGCTAATGCCTCATAAATGCAGTGCTAAGAGCAGGATTCAAACTAGTCTGGGGGATGCAGCCTGCAGCAGAGACCACAGATCTTTGGTGGAGAATGATTCATTTCAAAACTGGGAAGGGAGAAGGATGAATGATATTGTTCTAGATGATCTCCCAACATTTAAAAAGTGTTTCACTCAGATCAGTGAATGATTCTTGTAAAGCAACTCCTGGATTGAACTTCTGAGACCAACCATCAGCCAGAGAATTAATGTGTGAAAGAAAAAATTCTGTGTCTCTCCAGATTGTTGCTTTCAAAGCAACAGCCAAAAGTGCCCATCCTATGAATGATACATAGATACATATACACATTATAGCAGGATGGATACAGAGCTTCTTCAGGTCCATGAGGGAGGTATTCAGCAGTTGACCTGGTGCAGCAATAAAGGTAACTTTTCCCAACTCTTGAGACCTGAGCTCCTTCACTAGGAGCCCCATGATTGAAGAAAAGAACAAACTTCAGACAACTTGTGTCCGATTTTTATGTAGTTGGGGTTTCCTGGTCTTGGTCCACAGAAGGATGGAAATCTAGTTTTCCAATTCTTGTTTATCCTATAATACTTCCTGATGCACTCATGCAAATATATTACTGTGCATTTCATTGATAGATTATGTTTGTTATTTGAATTCTGTTGCCAATAATTATAGGAAATAAGAAGCACTGTATCAAAGCATCATATGAAAATCATGCTAAGGGAATGGGGCCATTGGTAATTTGTAACTGAGCTGAAACTCTTACTAGACACAAACTGATGTAAAAGGTCTTCTCTAGATTCCTGGTGTAGAAGCTGGTTTTTCCCTAACAGAGAGTGGATGATGAATCTCTCTGTACAGAGAAAATGGATTTATAACAATGATCACAGGTGTGGACCATATTTTTAACAATGGATGGATATTAGGAAAGTCCAAGAATCCAGGAGTTTAGCAGTCCACAAGCCTAGATGTCTCATCTGGTCATTATTATATGGTTAAATCCTCAGTAAGCAGGTTCTATTGTCTGTGAGGGTTTGGTAGCAATGTGAGTGCAAGCTAGAAAAAGTAAAAGCTTCTTTCTTCCATGTTTTCTATGGGTTTCAAGTAGAATGCATTGTTAGGAATACATCAAGATTGCCATTTTTCAATAGACCAGTACCTTAAACTGAACGTACTTTTCAGCGCAGCTGCAGCCTCACAGCACGGCTCAGGAGTATAGGAACTGCAAGACCCACTCTGGGAAGATGTTCCTGTTCATCGATCCCACCTTCCAGTATTGCAGAAATACCCAAGAAATCCTCAATCAACTCCCTTTCAAACATGGTCTTCTGGGATTTGTAGACCTCACAGCCACTAACAACACCAATTCAATTTAAGATTACTTACACCAGCTCACTGGAGTGAGAACGTTCCTTGGGTTTTTATAGGTAATCAAACGCAGTGATTTAATCTGCCGGGCAACACAATGAGGAGCTGATGACGTGGCTGAAACAGATTGGAGCTCTGCTTTTATGAAAAGGGTGTCCGTAAATCCCATGCTGACAGCTGTCATCCAGGCATGCTGAAGGCCAGCGCACCTGAGAATTGATTTGCATCATGGAGGAGGAGAGTATTTTCTTGTGACTTGTATTTTCAAAACATTGGCTTTTATTCTATTCCTCGGTGCTTAAATATGATGCTGTTTGCATGAAACCATGCGGTAGGGAAGCTTAACAGATCACACAGGATTGAGTATCCATTCTTCATGTGCTGACATGTCTCTAACTCTAAGCCCATGTTTAACAATCCAGTGCATCTAAATCTCCAGTGAATCAGTTACTGTTTTTCTACCATGCTGTTCTGCTGAAGTCATTTTGCAAAAGTCCACTTCCTAATGATTATTAAAACAGTGAATACTGTGAAGTTTTTTATGATCTACACAGTGGTCTTTCCCTCCCTCAAACATGTACTTCTGCATTTACAGCTCTCAGCCACTGTTCTCAACCTTTCCCTACCACAACCCACAGAAGTCCACACTTGTATGAGGATGCTGTCTGAAAAGCAGATGAAGAGCTTTAGCATTGTTGTTCCTCACTGTATTAATATTAACAAATACAGCAGACCATATGATGAATTCTGCTCTGTTCACAAACTGGTTAATTGCCAAGAAAATCCCAAACAGTTGTGAGTACATTCTAGTCAGACTCCCAGAATACTCAGATATGAAATGCAAAATTTCAGAGCTCTCCTTTAAAGACTGCCTATGAAAGAATTTGCTTGCAAAACACTGTCCTAAAATATTTATTCCATTCACAATTTTACATTTTGCTTTGATGTCTTGCAATGACGTTTATTAATCATAGAACTGCAGGTTTCTTCTCTGGTCTCCAGTGAGAAAGATTCATTCAAAAAAAGGTGTATCTGTAGATGACTAAAAAAATAAAAATAACGAATAGATCTTGATTAAAGTTCTGGGATAAAGATGAAACATCCTACCCAAAAAGTCAGATTAAAAGTAGATTTGACATATATATATTTGACATATATATATTTATTTTTGTTTTTTTTTTTTTGTGAGTTTGTGTGTGATTTGGTTGCGGTATGTGAACTGTATGTTGGGTAATTCAAGCTTTTGTGGTATTGAGTGTGTGTGTGTGTGTGTGTGTGTGTGTGTGTGTGTGTGTATGTGTGTGTGTGTGTTTTGGTTTTTTTTCCAAATAAAATTTATTTTTATTCATGATAATTTAAATGATGTGGAGTTACCCAGGCAGGGTTACTTAAAAATAACAGTGGATGAAATTTTGAAGAAAAAAAAACAGGTTTAAAGAAGTGTGTTGTGTATGTCTTTCTGTCTTAAAGAATACAATATATCCACAAAATAGTGTTTCTCTTTAGAAGTTTGTATTCAGAAATAGCTTTCCATGGCAAAAGAAATCAAACTGCTGAATAATTTAAAATATGATTTCTGTATATTTACATCTGCTGGGAGTTGCAGCCCTCATTAGCACTAATCTGGTGTTATAAGAACTGTCTAATTAGTTCTTTACATCTAATTCTTCTTATGTTGCAAATATACCTAGCTCATTATTTGACAAATGGACTGTCATCACTGTGTCTTCATGATCACTAGAATGATGTGTAGTTTTCCTTTATATCCATGCTCCTGTGCCTTGCCTCACTTAGCTATGAGTGCCTAGAGATTCAGCATGGATTCTTTACCAGTCCTCTTAGCTCCTGCTCAACCTCTCCTCTATATTTCAACCATGTTTTCCTAAACTCCAAAATAAACTTTGACCTTCCCAAAGCTCTTACCTTGTGTGCTCTTACCTCAATCTAGTTCTTCTGTGCATCTCCTATTGCTGGTGGGGAATATCCAATTTTCTGTTTTGGAGTTTACACTAAAATTAACCTTTTTTTTTTAACTTGAGTTTTTCTAATTACATTTCGAGTGTTATTTCCTTTCCCGCTTTCCAGGCAAACATCCCCCTAGTCCCTCCCCCTCCCCTTCTTTATGGGTGTTCCCCTCCCCACCCTCCCCCCATTACTGCCCTCCCCCCAACAATCACGTTCACTGGGGGTTCAGTCTTAGCAGGACCAAGGGCTTCCCCTTCCACTGGTGATCTTACTAGAATATTCATTGCTACCTATGGGGTCAGAGTCCAGGGTCAGTCCATGTATAGTCTTTAGGTAGTGGCTTAGTCCCTGGAAGCTCTGGTTGATTGGCATTGTTGTTCATAAGGGGTATAGAGCTCCTTCAAGCTCTTCGAGTTCTTTCTCTGATTCCTTCAACAGGGGTCCCGTTCTCAGTTCAGTGGTTTGCTGCTGGCATTCGCCCCTGTATTTGCTGTATTCTGGCTGTGTCTCTCAGGAGCGATATACATTCGGCTCTTGTCGGCCTGCACTTCTTTGCTGCATTCATCTTGTCTAATTGGGTGGCTGTATATGTATGGGCCACATGTGGGGCAGGCTCTGAATGGGTGTTCCTTCAGTCTCTGTTTTAATCTTTGCCTCTCCCTTCCCTGCCAAGGGTATTCTTTTTCCTCATTTAAAGAAGGAGTGAAGCATTCACATTTTGATCATCTGTCTTGAGTTTCGTTTGTTCTAGGGATCTAGGGTAATTCAAGCATTTGGGCAAATAGCCACTTATCAATGAGTGCATACCATGTATGTCTTTCTGTGATTGGGTTAGCTCACTCAGGATGATATTTTCCAGTTCCAACCATTTGCCTACGAATTTCATAAACTCGTTGTTTTTGATAGCTGAGTAATATTCAATTGTGTAGATGTACCACATTTTCTGTATCCATTCCTCTGTTGAAGGGCATCTGGGTTCTTTCCATTTTCTGGCTATTATAAATAAGGCTGTGATGAACATAGTGGAGCACGTGTCTCTTTTATATGTTGGGGCATCTTTTGGGTATATGCCCAAGAGAGGTATAGCTGGATACTCAGGCAGTTCAATGTCCAATTTTCTGAGGATCATCCAGACTGATTTCCAGAATGGTTGTACCAGTTTGCAATCCCACCAACAATGGAGGAGTGTTCCTCTTTCTCCACATCCTCGCCAGCATTTGTTGTCCCCTGAGTTTTTGATCTTAGCCATTCTAACTGGTGTGAGGTGAAATCTCAGGGTTGTTTTGATTAGCATTTCCCTTATGACTAAAGATGTTGAACATTTCTTTAGGTGTTTCTCTGCCATTCGGCATTCCTCAGCTGGAAATTCTTTGTTTAGTTCTGAGCCCCATTTTTTAATAGGGTTATTTGTTTCCCTGCGGTCTAACTTTTTGAGTTCTTTGTATATTTTGGATATAAGGCCTCTATCGGTTGTAGGATTTGTAAAGATCTTTTCCCAATCTGTTGGTTGCCATTTTGTCCTAACCACAGTGTCCTTTGTCTTACAGAAGCTTTGCAGTTTTATGAGATCCCATTTGTCGATTCTTGATCTTAGAGCGTAAGCCATTGGTGTTTTGTTCAGGAAATTTTTTCCAGTGCCCATGTGTTCCAGATGCTTCCCTAGTTTTTCTTCTATTAGTTTGAGTGTGTCTGGTTTGATGTTGAGGTCCTTGATCCACTTGGACTTAAGCTTTGTACAGGGTGATAAGCATGGATCGATCTGCATTCTTCTACATGTTGACCTCCAGTTGAACCAGCACCATTTGCTGAAAATGCTATCTTTTTTCCATTGGGTGGTTTTGGCTCCTTTGTCAAAAATCAAGTGACCATAGGTGTGTGGGTTCATTTCTGGGTCTTCAATTCGATTACATTGGTCTATATGTCTGTCTCTGTACCAATACCATGCAGTTTTTGTCACTATTGCTCTGTAATACTGCTTGAGTTCAGGGATAGTGATTCCCCCTTAAGTCCTTTTATTGTTGAGGATAGCTTTAGCTATCCTGGGTTTTTTGTTATTCCAGATGAATTTGCAAATTGTTCTGTCTAACTCTTTGAAGAATTGAGTTGGTATTTTGATGGGGATTACATTGAATCTGTAGATCGCTTTTGGTAAAATGGCCATTTTTTCTATATTAATCCTGCCAATCCATGAGCATGGGAGATCTTTCCATCTTCTGAGGTCTTCTTCAATTTCCTTCTTCAGTGTCTTGAAGTTCTTATTGTACAGATCTTTTACTTGCTTTGTTAAAGTCACTCTGAGGTACTTTATATTATTTGGGTCTATTATTAAGGGTGTCGTTTCCCTAATTTCTTTCTCGGCTTGTTTCTCTTTTGTATAGAGGAAGGCAACTGATTTATTTGAGTTAATTTTATACCCAGCCACTTTGCTGAAGTTGTTTATCAGCTTTAGTAGTTCTCTGGTGGAACTTTTGGGATCACTTAAATATACTATCATGTCATCTGCAAATAGTGATATTTTGACTTCTTCTTTTCCGAACTGTATCCCCTTGACCTCCTTTTGTTGTCTGATTGCTCTGGCTAGAACTTCAAGAACTATATTGAATAAGTAGGGAGAGAGTGGGCAGCCTTGTCTAGTCCCTGATTTTAGTGGGATTGCATCAAGTTTCTCTCCATTTAGTTTAATGTTAGCAACTGGTTTGCTGTATATGGCTTTTACTATGTTCAGGTATGGGCCTTGAATTCCTATTCTTTCCAGGACTTTTATCATGAAGGGGTGTTGAATTTTGTCTAATGCTTTCTCAGCATCTAATGAAATGATCATGTGGTATTGTTCTTTCAGTTTGTTTATATAATGGAGTACATTGATGGTTTTCCGTATATTAAACCATCCCTGCATGCCTGGGATGAAGCCTACTTGATCATGGTGGATGATTGTTTTGATGTGCTCTTGGATTCGGTTTGCCAGAATTTTGTTGAGTATTTTTGCGTCGATATTCATAAGGGAAATTGGTCTGAAGTTCTCTTTCTTTGTTGTGTCTTTGTGTGGTGTAGGTATAAGAGTAATTGTGGCTTCGTAGAAGGTATTCGGTAGTGATCCATCTGTTTCAATTTTGTGGAATAGTTTGGATAATATTGGTATGAGGTCTTCTATGAAGGTTTGATAGAATTCTGCACTAAACCCGTCTGGACCTGGGCTCTTTTTGGTTGGGAGACCTTTAATGACTGCTTCTATTTCCTTAGGAGTTATGGGGTTGTTTATCTGGTTTATCTGTTCCTGATTTAACTTCGGTACCTGGTATCTGTCTAGGAAATTGTCCATTTCCTGAAGATTTTCAAGTTTTGTTGAATATAGGTTTTTATAGTAAGATCTGATGACTTTTTGAATTTCCTCTGAATCTGTTGTTATGTCTCCCTTTTCATTTCTGATTTTGTTAATTTGGACATACTCTCTGGGTCCTCTCGTTAGTCTGGCTAAGGGTTTATCTATCTTGTTGATTTTCTCAAAGAACCAACTTTTGGTTCTGTTGATTCTTTCTATGGTCCTTTTTGTTTCTACATGGTTGATTTCAGATCTGAGTTTGATTATTTCCTGCCTTCTACTCCTCCTGGGTGTATTTGCTTCTTTTTGTTCTAGAGCTTTTAGGTGTGCTGTCAAGCTGCTGACATATGCTCTTTCCTGTTTCTTTCTGCAGGCACTCAGCGCTATGAGTTTTCCTCTTAGCACACCTTTCATTGTGTCCCATAAGTTTGGGTATGTTGTACCTTCATTTTCATTAAATTCTAAAAAGTTTTTAATTTCTTTCTTTATTTCTTCCTTGACCAGGTTATCATTGAGTAGAGCATTGTTCAATTTCCAAGTATATGTGGACATTCTTCCTTGATTGTTATTGAAGACCAGTTTTAGGCCGTGGTTGTCCGATAGCACGCATGGGGTTATTACTATCATTCTGTACCTGTTGAGGCCCGTTTTTTGACCAATTATATGGTCAATTTTGGAGAAAGTACCATGAGGAGCTGAGAAGAAGGTATATCCTTTTGCTTTAGGATAGAATGTTCTATAAATATCCATTAGGTCCATTTGGCTCATGACTTCTCTTAGTCTGTCTACATCTCTGTTTAATTTCTGTTTCCATGATCTGTCCATTGAAGAGAGTGGGGTGTTGAAATCTTCCACTATTATTGTGTGAGGTCCAAGGTGTGTTTTGAGCTTTAGTAAGGTTTCTTTTACATATGTAGGTGCCCTTGTATTTGGGGCATAGATATTTAGGATTGAGAGTTCATCTTGGTGGATTTTTCCTTTGATGAATATGAAGTGTCCTTCCTTATCTTTTTTGATGACTTATAGTTGGAAATTGATTTTATTTGATATTAGAATGGCTACTCCAGCTTGCTTCTTCTGACCATTTTCTTGGAAAGTTGTTTTCCAGCCTTTCACTCTGAGGTAGTGTCTGTCTTTGTCTCTGAGGTGTGTTTCCTGTAGGCAGCAGAATGCAGGGTCCTCGTTGCGTATCCAGTTTGTTAATCTATTTCTTTTTATTGGGGAGTTGAGCCCATTGATGTTGAGAGATATTAAGGAATAGTGATTATTGCTTCCCGTTATATTCATATTTGGATGTGAGGTTATGATTGTGTGCTTTCTTTCTCTTTGTTTTGTTGCCAAGACGATTATTTTCTTTCTTCTTCTAGGGTATAGCTTGCCTCCTTATGTTGGGCTTTACCATTTATTATCCTTTGTAGTGCTGGATATGTAGAAAGATATTGTGTAAATTTGGTTTTGTCATGGAATATCTTGGTTTCTCCATCTTTGTTAATTGAGAGTTTTGCAGGATACAGTAACCTGGGCTGGCATTTTTGTTGTCTTAGGGTCTGTATGACATCAGTCCAGGATCTTCTGGCCTTCATAGTTTCTGGCGAGAATTCTGGTGTGATTCTGATAGGTCTGCCTTTATATGTTACTTGACCTTTTTCCCTTACTGCTTTTAATATTCTTTCTTTATTTTGTGCATTTGGTGTTTTGACTATTATGTGACGGGAGGTGTTTCTTTTCTGGTCCAATCTATTTGGAGTTCTGTAGGCATCTTGTATGCCTATGGGTATCTCTTTTTTTAGGTTAGGGAAGTTTTCTTCTATGATTTTGTTGAAGATATTTACTGGTCCTTTAAGCTGGGAGTCTTCACTCTCTTCTATACCTATTATCCTTAGGTTTGATCTTCTCATTGTGTCCTGGATTTCCTGTATGTTTTGGACCAGTAGCTTTTTCCGCTTTACATTATCTTTGACAGTTGTGTCAATGATTTCTATGGAATCTTCTGCTCCTGAGATTCTCTCTTCCATCTCTTGAATTCTGTTGGTGAGGCTTGTATCTACAGCTCCTTGACTCTTCTTTTGGTTTTCTATATCCAGGGTTGTTTCCATGTGTTCTTTCTTGATTGCTTCTATTTACATTTTTAATTCCTTCAACTGTTTGATTGTGTTTTTCCTGGAATTCTTTCAGGGATTTCTGCGATTCTTTCAGGGATTTTTGCGATTCCTCTCTGAAGGCTTCTACTTGTTTATTAATGTTTTCCTGTGTTTCCCTAAGGGAGTTCTTCACGTCTTTCTTGAAGTCCTCCAGCATCATGATCAAATATGATTTTGAAACTAGATCTTGCTTTTCTGGTGTGTTTGGATATTCCATGTTTGTTTTGGTGGGAGAATTGGGCTCCGATGATGCCATGTAGTCTTGGTTTCTGCTGCTTGGGTTTCTGCGCTTGCCTCTCGCCATCAGATTATCTCTAGTGTTACTTTGTTCTGCTATTTCTGACAGTAGCTAGACTGTCCTATAAGCCTGTGTGTCAGGAGTGCTGTAGACCTGTTTTCCTCTCTTTCAGTCAGTTATGGGGACAGAGTGTTCTGCTTTCATTCGTGTAGTTTTTCCTCTCTACAGGTCTTTAGCTGTTCCTGTGGGCCTGTGTCTTGAGTTCACCAGGCAGCTTTCTTGCAGCAGAAAAGTTGGTCTTACCTGTGGTCCCGAGGCTCAAGTTCGCTTGTGGGGTGCTGCCCACGGGCTCTCTGCAGCGGCAGCAACCAGGAAGACCTGTGCCGCCCCTTCCGGGAGCTTCAGTGCACCAGGGTTCCAGATGGCCTTTGGTGTTTTCCTCTGGTGTCCGAGATGTGTGCACAGAGAGCAGTCTCTTCTGGTTTCCCGGGCTTGTCTGCCTCTCTGAAGGTTTAGCTCTCCCTCCCACCGGATTTGGGTGCAAAGAACTGTTTATCTGGTCTGTTTCCTTCAGGTTCCAGCGGTGTCTCAAGCAGGGGTCCTGCCACTCCTGGGCCCTCCCAAACGGGAGCCCAGAGGCCTTATACAGTTTCCTCTTGGGCCAGGGATGTGGGCAGGGGTGGGCAGTGTTGGTGGTCTCTTCCGCTCTGCAGCCTCAGGAGTGCCCACCTGATCAGGCGGTGAGGTCTCTTTCCCACAGGGTCTGGTAGCAGAGAGCTGCTGCGGGCCGGGATCCGCGGGCGTGGGTCCACCGGCAAACACAGGACGTGCCCAGTCCTAGATGAACTCTGCCTCTGTGTGTCCCGATCTCACCAGGCAGCTCTCTTGCAGCAGACAAGTTGGTCTTACCTGTGGTCCCGAGGCTCAAGTTTGCTCGCTGGGTGCTGCCCACGGGCTCTCTGCAGCGGCAGCAACCAGGAAGTGTGTTTTGTTTTTGTTTTTGTTTTGTGTGTGTGTATTTGGTTGCCTCATTCTGGGTGGTATTTCATAGTTTCATTCATTTGTTATGAGTTTCATGATGTCATTGTATTTGATTACTGAGGGGCTCTCCATTACGTAGATGAACCACATTTTCTGTATCCATTACTGTGGTCAAATCCTCTGGGTTCTTCCTAGCTTCTGGCTATCATGAATACAGCTGCTGTAAACAGAATACAACGTGTGTCCTGGTTCTGTGTTTGGACATCATTTGGGAATATGCCCAGGAGTGGGGTAGCTAAGTCCTCAGCATAGACTATGTCCAATGTTCTGAGGAGAGCCCAGAGTAATTTCTGGAATATTGTAACTCATTTCGATCCTATCAATAATGGAGGAGTCTTACCCGTTCTCCACATAGAGACCAGCATCTGCTGTTAACTGAATATTTGATCGTAGCCATTCTGCCTGCTGTTATCCTTTGATTTGCATTACCCTGATGAATAATGACGTTGAACATTTCTTTATGTATTTCCCAGCCATTCAAATTTCTTCTGCTGAAAATTATTTGTTTAGATCTGTACCCCATTTTTAATAGGGCTATTTGACTTTCTGAAGTATAACTTCTTGAGTTCTTTGTACATATTGAATATTAATTCTCTTTCAGATATAGGAAGGCAAAGATCTTTTTTCAAGGTGTTAGTGGCCATTTTGTCATAATGACAGTGTTCTTTGCCTTACAGACACTTTGCAATTTTACAAGGTCCAATCTGTCAACTCTTCATCGTAGAGCATAAGCCACTGGTTTGGGGTTCTGTTCAAGTCATCACGTGTTCAAGCTTTTCCCCACTTTTTCTTCTATTGATTTGTGTTTATCTCTTTTTTTCTCGATGCCCTTAATATGCTTGGACATCAGCTTTGTACAGCGTGATAAGAATGGATGGATTTACATTAATTTACACGCTGACATCTACGTGAACCAACACAGGTTTTTAATTGCCTGTCTCTGTACCAATACCATATAATTTTTATCACTATTGCTGGGTATTCAGCTTGAGCTTAGGGATGTTGATTTACCCAGAATTTCTTTTATTTTGAGAATAGTTTTCACTTCCTAGTTTTTTTCTTATTCTAAATGAACTTGCATATTTCTCCTTCTAACTGTATGAATAATTTTGTTGAGATATTCTTGAGGATTGCATTGAATCTGTAGATTGCTTTTGGCTAAAGGCCATTTTTACTGTATCAATACTGCCAATCCATGAACATGAAAGATCTTTCCATCTTCTCAGACTTTCTTCTTTTAGAGACTTTAAGCTCTCGTCATAATGTGCTTTCACTTGCCTGGTTTGAGTTGCACGGAGGTATTTTTTGTTACTTGTGATTATTGTGAAGTGTGTCATTTCCCTAATTTCTTTCTCGGTATGTTTAGTCATGGAAGGTCACTGATCTGTTTGAATTAATTCTATATCCAGGACGTTGCTGAAGTTCTTTATCACATGCAGTAGTTTTCTGGTGGAAATTAAGGAGTCACTTAGGTATACTATCATATCACCTGCAAATAGTGATATATTGGCCTCTTTCTTTCATATTTGTTTCCCTTTGTCCTCCTTTTGTTGTCTGATTGGTCAGGCTAGCACATTGAGCACGATATTGAATAAGTAGGGAGAGAATGAATAGCTACTTCCCTGATTTTAGAGGGAGAGCTTCAAGTTTCTCTTCATTTAGTTTGATTTTTGGCTACTGGTTTGCTGTCCATGACTTTACTATGGTTGAGTATGGGCCTTGAATTCCTATCATTGCAAGGCTTTGGCTAAGAAGGGGCGTTTTATTTTGTCAAATGCTTTCACAGCATCTAATGAGATGGAAATGTCATTTTTTTCTTTCAGTTTGATTATCTGGTGGATTATGTTGATGGAATTCCGTATTGAAATATTCTTGCATTCCTGTTTTGAAGTCTCCTTGATCGTGATGGATGACCATTTTGATGTGTTCATGGGTTTGCTTTGCAATGATTTGATTGAATATTTTTTGTCAATATTCAAAAGGGAAATTGGTCTGAAGTTCACTTTCTTTATTGGGTCTTTGTGTGCTTTAGGTATAAGCATAACTGTGGTTTAATCGATGGAATTGGGTAGTGGTCCTCTGTTTGTATTTTGTGGAATATTTTGGACAATAGTGGTATTTGATTCTAGGAAGTGCGGATAAAATTTTCCACTAAAATCATCTGGTCCTGGGATCTTTTCCCAATTGGGAGCCTTTTAACAATTGTTTCTAATTTTTTAGGATTCATGGTACAATTTAGAAATTTTTCTGACCCTGACTTAACTTTGGTAACTGCTTCCTGTATAGAAAATTCATCATTTGATCCAGATTTACTACTTTTCTTGAATATAAATTTCAGTAATACAGTATGATGATGTTTTGAATTTCTGCAGATTCTGTTGTTTTGTTTCCCTCTCATTTCTGATTTTGCTATTTGGATACTTTCTCTGTGCCCTTTTGTTATTCTAGCTCAGATTTGTATATCATGTTGATTTATCTTGGATCCAGCTCCTGGTTTTATTGATTCTTTGTAGAGTTCTTTTTGTTTCTCCTTAGTTGATTTCAGCCTTGAGTTTGATTATTTCGTGCCTTCTGCTCCTCTCGGGTGAATTTGCTTCTTTTTGTTTTGAGCTTTTTTATTTGTTGTCAAGTTGCTAATGTATGCTCTCTCCAGTTTCCCTTTGGATACTCTCAGAGCTTTCAGTTTTCCTCTTAGCTATACTATCATTGTGTCCCATAAGTTTGAGTTTGTTGTGCATTACTTTTCCTTAAATTCTATAACATTTTTAATTTTTTCTTTAGTTCTTCCTCTACCAAGTTATCACCGAGTGAAATATTGTTCGACGTCCATGTGTATTTGGGCTTTCTGACATTTTTGTTGTTATTGTAGTCCAGCCTTAGGTCATGGTAGTGTGAGAAAATGCATGGGATTATTTCACTCTTTTGTATCTGTTGATGCCTCTTTTATGACCAACTGTATGATCAGTTTTGGAAAATATGCCGTGAGTTCCTGAGAATAAGGTGTATTCTTTTGTTCAAGGATGAAATATTCTACAGATATTTCTTAAATCCAGTTGGTTCAAAATCTGTTAATTTCACTGTGTTCCTGTTTCCCATTCCATGATCTGGCTATTGCTGAGTGTGGGTTGTTGAAGTCTCCCACTACTATTTCGTTAGCATGGGCTTTTCCTTTATACATTTAGGTGCCCTTGGATGTAGCGTATAGATATTAAGGATAGAGAATTGACCCTGGTCGAATTTTTTTCTTAGATGTAAATGAAGTGTCCTTCCTTATCTTTTTTTTTTTTTTGATAACTTTTGGTTGAGTTAGATACTGGAATGTTTGCTCCAGGATGTTTCTACAGACCATTGTCTTGGAAAATTGTTTTCCAGCCTTTCATTCTGAGATAGTATCTGACTTTGTCACTGAGCAGTGTTTCCTTTACGCAACAAAATTCTAGTTCTTCTTTATGTATGCGGTTAGTTAGTCTATGTCTTTTTTATTGGAGAATTGAGCATTGATGCTAAGAGATATTAAGGAATTGTTATTGTGGTTTTCTGATATTATTTTTTGGTAGAGGTGGAATTATGTTTGTGTGACTCTTCTTTTGTGTTTGTTGCAAGAGGATTAATTTCTTGCTTTTTATGGGGTGTAGAATCCCTCCTTATGTTGGAGTTTCCCATCTATTATCTTTCATAGGGAAGGATTTGTGAAAATATACTGTGTAAATTTATCTTATCACAAAATATCTTGGTTTCTCCAGCTGCGCTGATTGAAAGTTTTGCAGGGTATAGTATGCTGGGCTGGCATTTATTTTCTCTAAGTGTTTTATAAAATCCACTCTGGATGTGACTTTCATAGTCTCTGGTGAGAAGTCTGGTGTAATACTTATAGGTATGCCTATATATGCTACCTGATTTTTCCCTTAATGCCTTTAATATTCTTTCTTTGTTTTGTGGATTTGGTGTTTGACTATTATGTGAAGGGAGAAATTTCTTTTTGTTCCCATCTATTTGGAGAAATGTATGATATTTTTATTATTATAGGCATTTCTCCCTTTAGGTTAGGGAAGTTTTCTCCTATAATTTTTGATGATATGTACTGGCCCGTTTATATGGGAATCTTCGCTCTCTTTTATACCCATTTTCCTTTGAGTTGATCTTCTCATTGTGTCCTGGATTTCCTGGTTGTTTTCCATTAGGAGCTTTTTGAGCTTTACATTTTCTTTGATGGTTGTGTAAATGATTTCTACAGTATCTTCTGCCCCTGAGATTTTTATCTTTTATCTCTTGTATTCTCTTTCTGATGCTTCTGTCTATGACTTCTGATTTCTTCTCTAGGTTTTCCACCTCCAGGGTTGTCTCTCTTTGTGCTTTCTTTATTGCTTCTGTTTCCACTTATTGATCCTAAATTTTTTTTTTAATTCTTTGATCTGTTTGACTGTGTTTTCCTGTAATTCTTGAAGGAATTTATTGTTTCCCCTTTAAGGGCTTCTACTTTTTTACCTGTTTTGTTCTGTATTTCTTGAAGAGTTTTATTTGTTCCCTACTCAATGTCCTCTATCATCATCATAAAAAATGATTTTGAATCCACAACTTGCTTTCTCAGTTTGTTGGGATATCCAATATTTGCTTTCTTGGGATAAGGGAGCTCTGATGATGTGAAGTAGATTTGATTTCTGTTGCTTAGGTTTCTGTGCTTGACTCTTGTCATCAGGTTTTCTCTGTTGTTTCGTGGTCTTGCTGTCTCTGACAGTGGCTTCACCATCCTGTAAAACTCTTTGTCACCATTCCTATATACTTCTTTTCTCCCACCAAGATGTGGGTACAGAGATATGTAGGACCAGATCAGCAATGGGTGCAGGTGGAAACAGGAAGTGTCCTGTCCCAGACTGCTCTTTTTTTCTGTGTCCTGAGGCCTCAAGCCTGGTTGCTTGTAGCAGAAGTGTTGGTTTCGCCTGTGTTCTCAGTTGTGTTACTTTTCCTGGCCACTGGCTTCCATCTCTGGCACAGGTAGATACTGGAAAAATCCCCTCCCTTACTCTCCCAAGGTTCATGTATCCATAGGGCTCTAAGCAGCTTCCTCTCAGCACAGGAATGTGAGCAGAGGTAATGGTTTCCCCTAAGTTCTCAGATTTTTCCATGATTCTGGTAGTCCACCTTTCTCACCTTCCGATTTTGGGTACAGTGAGCTATTGTAGTATGTCATCACTGGGCATAGCCAGAAACAGGAAGCTTGTATCTTCTTGATAGTTTCATCCTAATAAATGGAAGTATCAGGATATGAATTGCCAGTATATGAAATATGTATTGAGGGGGTTGTCATGGGGAGGTGGATACAAATAGATACAAAATACACTTGAATAAGCGTGTTGTATTAAGATACATCCTGACTGGAATCTGTGGAGAATGATGACAGAGTCTGTATTATATAATATGGATTATGAAATGGAGTGGAAAAATTCCTCTAATAAACATAATATAATTTTAAATTGAATCTTTTTCATCATTTATTTATATAACACATTTTCACTAGGCATCTAGAATTTCATCAATTATGATACATTATTGATGCAAATAAGAAAAAAAAAAGAATCTTCCATAAACAGGCATTTTAGATTTTTTGTTGCATGTTAACCAGAACCATGGATAATTCAGAGAACATAGGGGAAATCATTACATCTGCTCCCTTAATGTAAAGGGAGAGAAGGAACTTAGAGTGTTGTCAATCCTTTCCTCACAGGTACTTACTTATATAATGGGTTCATGGTCTTTATTTTCAGTGAGCTGGGTTTTGGTGGGGGTAATCTGAGTTTGAATTTTGTAATTTATTTCCGTGTTTTATAACTTATTTTACTATTTCATTAATCTTTTATAAAGATTTATATTTTATTCAGTTTGTTTATTTTATTTATATTTCATTTCAGCATTTCTGTTGAGATTAGATCTCTCCAAAGTAAATGAACTAAAGACACCGATTTTGATATTTTACTAACATACCAGATTACCGCAGAGAATGTGGCTATTTGATTATAGGAGAGCATTAACTATGCTTCCTTTGGTATAGAATATGAAGTTGAAACCAAAGCACATGTTAAATAATTCAAATAAGGTATTAACTATAAAGGTGAATCTTGTAATTGGATAGATTCACTATCATTATAATTAGACCTGATATGATGTAGAGAATAACAAAGAGTTAATATGTGACTATTTCAATACAAACACCTAATATACAGTGACTAATTTCAGTTTCATTGACCTTTTGGTTTGGTCACAAAACTTTAATGGCTGAGGTATTTTTTTAGCCTCTTATGTGGAGTTCTCATGCACAGTAAGTGTATTAACTCTATAGTATGCAGGAGAGTTCAGAAAGCTCATGGCTAAAGTATTACATCTAGATATTATAAGCATAGAAAAACTATTTTTCTTAAATAATTTTAATTAATTTGCTAATTAGTTTTTCCACAAGTAAGAGTAAATCCGAGGAAGAGAGAGACTTCTTTGTATCTTACTTGAAAATAAGTGAAAGATAAAAAGAATACAGGTGGTCAATTTTTTAAACACCGTTTGACTTTTACTTCACTAGAGATTATTATCTGCTTCACCATAAATGGTATAGTCAAATCACCAGATAGAAATATACAGTATGAATGTAAATATGTGAATGTTCGGTAAGTGTTTGTGTCCTCAATGAAATAATACCAGGGAAAACACTATCATCCAAAGAGCCAAAACAGAAGGGTCTCCATGATGTGCATTATAAACATAAATTAAAGAGAAATCAGTTGCCAAAACAGTGAGCATAAAATGATGTAGAGACATAGCCATCGACATAAGGGAGCTATATAATATTTTCAGAAGAGGTTGTGCGTGTTGGCTAAGCAGGGTTTTTTAAAACACATATACAAATGTAATGAGTAGTGCACAAAATAGAAGAATAGGTAGCATTATACCACTGTGGCTATAATGAACTAAATTAATTCCCAAATAATCACTTTCCTCTAAAATAATCCAGGTACTAATTCTGAAGTCATAGAAATGCTCACGGATAGTATTAGGAAATATTAAATTTGGGGATTGCATAAAGGTTCCCTGGCTAAGAATGGTTGTTTGCCAAGCTGAGCTTGAACTGCTGAGATCAATCCCTACATGAAAAAATCTAGCAATGGTGTTGATAAATCTGACCTACACGTGAGAAAAGATGATGATGCATCTTTGTTCAGAGGAGATACTCAAGCTTAGTTTGCCTTTCACAGTAAGGTAAGTTCTTGTCCCAACTTTATATTTATAACTGACTTAATTTCTAATCAACATACAGACACAAAAATTTTACCTATATGCTATTTTATTCCTCATGAGAATGTAGAATATTCAGGGTTATGTATCAGAAGGTAAGTTATTTTATTTCCTTGGAGTTAAAGAATAATACATTCTTTTTCTGATTCCACATAATCAGAAATTAAAAATTGGCATAAAATATTGAGAAATAAATAAAAATGAATATTTGATACAAAATTAGTGGTGATCATTTCAGGACATATCAGAGCTAAGTTGCATGGTTAGATAGTTATGTCCCTTTTTCAATATGCTTTTATTTCCTTAGGAGTTATGCGGTTGTTTAACTGGTTTATCTGTTCCTGATATAAATTCAGTGCCTGGTATCTGTCTAGGAAATGTCCATTTTTAATCGGTAAGCTCACGAACACACACACACACACACACACACACACACACACACAAACACACACACGGAGGTCAAAGGACAACTTGCAAGGGTCAGCTCCCTCCTTCCACCACGTGGGTCCTGGGTATCAAACTTAGGTTGTCAGGCATGGGACAAGCCTGGGTCAAGCATATTCAAACCATGATGATGCCTTTATCACTATAGGCTAGTTTTTGCTTCCTGGAATATACACAAGGACTCAGGATACAAGCTCTTGTCCCTACTGTCTTCTTTCATGATTTCAAGTTCAGTCCTTGCTTCTGCCTGGCTGTAAGGTGGCTGTGAGCTTTCTTTTGGCTCCTTCCAGGCAGAGTCATAGAGGAGGATCAATAACAGTTAATCAGTATATTCCACACATTACTGTATTAACATGGGTCTCCAGGGCAAGGTCCAGCATTGCAGGGCAATAACCAGGCTAGCTTTTACTTGCTCCTAAGAAATGTTTTTTAAAGATTCTCTTCTTATCAGCCTTGTATACAAAACAAGTTCCAGGCCATCAAAAGATACATTGTAAGATCTTGTCTCAAACATAATGCAACAAAATACAATAAATACAATAAAATATAATAAACACAAGAAAAATAAAATTTTATAGCTATGATCATAGAAAGATTATTTGTCCTCAACATTTATGCTTGCATGTCAGAACAGGATTCGATGTAAAAGTGTCTTAACACTCTTCCAGGCAAGCCACACATCCACGGAGGGGCTGATGTGAGCAGATCCACACTGAGTTGTAATAACCTAAATCTGAGCTGTTCACGCCATACTGAACGTGTTATATGAACAACCCAAGAAAGCTAGGCTCTCCTGTTCTGTCTTCCACTCATTAAGACTCTCAGAAACCACGTTAGGAACCACAGTGTGTTCCGTTACCATAGCCTTTCCCTGCCTGAGGCATCTCATCTGTAAAATAAGAATAAAATGCCCCTTTTCTTTAACAAACACTTAATGTGGCTGAGACCCGGGAGTTGTCCTAGGTGCTGAACACAGAGAACAGCCAGACACAGGTTCAGTGCTCATGAGAGTTAAAAGCTGAGCTGGGAGAGATGCATAATCAATACGATCATATATTTATATAATGAAGAACTTGGTAGTGGAAAAAGCTTGAAAGAAAGAAAAATAAAACAAGGAAAGAACAGAGATTCAAAACAGAAGGTACATTTGTGGTTAGACTGGAAACCACGCCCACTGCAAAACAGGCAGGATGGCACAAGTTCACTTCCAAAATAAATAACTCTAAAGTTCCAATTCTGTGCTCAGAAGAAAAAAAGTGACTATTAAAGATAAAACTTTTAAAAAGTTTTGTTTTTTTCCCAGACTACATCTAGTGGAATTGCTAACCAACTGGACTAATTGGAGAAATGTTAAAAGGGTGCCACCGAGCGGACATAGTAATTAAGAATGCAAACTGCTTTTACAGAAGATCTGAGTTTGGATTCAGGCTCCCACGCCCTGTGACCCACAACCCCTTGTTATTTCAGCTCCAGGGGATCTACCGCCCCCTACTCGCTTTCTTGGATATAGTGCTCATATGTGTACACAGACACACACACACACACACACACACACACACACACACACACATATGCACGGACACACACAGAGATAATTAAAAGTTAAAAAGTAGACTTTGAAAAAGAATGTTACAGAAGAATCATTTAAGGAGACGAAATAATGAGTCAGAAATTCATATCCATACACAGAACTCAGTGCATGAGGAACAGGGTAATTAAAACAGGACTAAAATTAACATTTTCAGTCATGATTGCTCTGTAACATGAAATAACAGCAATATATATTCACATCTGAAGTAAATATAAAATAGACAGCAACCTAGAGCCGATGGGAAGGAGTAATTGGAAATATAAGATTCTACAGGCTATGTATTAATACAACTAAAGAAGTATTTAATTAGGGGTGAGTCTGGATTCTTTGACACATATTGTAAATACCAGGTGTGGTGGGAACATATAAATCAAGTGTTTTAATTTTTTTAATACATCTCGATGCTGAGGACTAGGGATACCAGAACATCTGCTTACATCCTGCTACTAGAAAAAAGTGGCCTCATCTTTAGTTCCCCTTCTTGGAAAGGTGAAAAAAAAAGTGGGTTATGTCTACTGGGTTTGAAGAATATGTGGACTGTGACGAGTTAGTAGCCAGAATGCCTGCAACATCTACAAAACAGAGTAGTGGAGAGAACAGTGAAAAATTCAAATAAGATCACACTGTGCCTGGGCCTCCTTCTGCTGACTCTTCTACTGACAAACTGGGACAGGTAATGTCCCCACACATTCCAGGTTCCCAGCATCCTTCCTTATCTAGACATGGAGAACTTGGATCTTCCACTTTTCCAGGAGTTTCTGGAACTATCCAAATGTTTCCAATGATCTATAGGTCATTCCACATTGGCCCAGGTGTCCAAAGTCTTCCCACAGATCCTGAAAAGAAATAATACATTCTCCTCTTCCAGAAGGAGTGTCTTTTTTTATTCCATCTTTATTAAATTGGGTATTTCTTATTTACATTTCAAATGTTATTCCCGTTCCTGGTTTCCAGGCTAACATCTCCCTAGCACCTCTCACTCCCTTTTTTGGGGTGTTCCTCTCCTGATGAACCCCCACATTCTGCCCTTTCCCAACAATCCCATACACTGGGGAGTTCAGTCTTGGCAGGACCAGAGACTTCCCCTTCCACTGGTGCAGGACTCCCAGCAGCCGAGATGGTTCTTTTCTATGCATGTTCATACACATGTGCTGATGAGCCCGCAAACCCTCTATTCCTCTGGGAGAACATTGCGCTAGAGATATAACAGCCAGAATATAGGCATCGAGGCCCTGGCAGCCTGAGAGTTGTGCAGAGACTGACAGTCTCCACTGCCCCTTCTGTGACAATCAGTGTTGAATGTCTGGGAATTCTGAAGTGGCTTTTCTTGTATCGACTGACTTGTTAGTAGAAATGTGAGAGCATCAGTAACCCACACAGACGTGGCTCACATCTCACACGTGACAGGCGTGGCACTTGTGCTTGTCCAGATGCCCTTTTTTTGGTGTGGATCTGCACATCTCACACGTGACAGGCGTGGCACTTGTGCTTGTCCAGATGCCCTTTTTTGGTGTGGATCTGTTTCTCTCCCTCTCCAGGCAGGCTTCGGTGCAGGGAAAAATCCCGTCATCTCTCTCTCCATAAAAGGATATTCAGCTCTGGTTTGAAAGTCAAAACAACAGCCATGTGTGCCGTGGAAAAGAAATGAGGACAGATTCCTTTACGTATGCAAATGTATTCCGAGTGATACTTTGGATTTATAATTGTAAGATTATTACCAGCAGGTAATGAAATTAAGATTTAAATATCGTGCTCCATTTAAATGGCAGGTAAGCTTTTGACTGGATCAGAAATCAGCACATTGTTGGGTAAATACTAATCGGGCTGTGATGACATCCCGTAATTAGTTAGGACTTGGGAGGGGGGATAAGATTTCCTTTGCTACCTGCCATTTTAGCTCAAGGAAACTTTTAGGCTTCAGGGTTTCCATTAGAAGGAGTAGATGGTGGAAGCCGTTCTCCCAGCTCCAGGTGAGAGTCTAATTCTAGACCTGGGTAATTAGATCAACAGTTAGATCTAACTGCAGACACACAATAAGATGCAGTTCATGCTGATTAGCCACACAAAGCCATTAGGTGGATCAATGAAAAGTCAGCATTTATTTTCCTGAGCAGAACAATCCACACTGCAGCTGAGCGTGGGTGGCTGCAGGCTCGTGTCTCTACAGGTGCTCTCTGAGCCACCTGCAGGTATAGGATGGTATACAGTCTTTATCCCAAGCCTACAGTGAAGAGGTCCTCATCCTGTCTCTGGGCTAGAAGGAACTGAAGTTCAGAGATGTCTTTGTTCAGGTCCGCACAACAAAGGGCAGGGCAGAGAGATATTCACTCTCGGTATGTCTGATGCTTTAAGACATCCTCAGAGACACTGCTGCAAATCTCCACCCCCACCCATTGATCCCAATGCAAGAGTCACATCAAGATATCTTAGACTTGACTTCCACTGTGCACGGAGAAAAACTTCTGTACGAGTTGAGGTCTCTTCTAGGGTGCACAAGAAAAACCTTCCTCCAGTCCCTCCCACCAGCTCTGGGGGGGCTGGAGAGGGAGCAGGCAGGGTCCCCCCATCTTGATATTTGCAAAGCTGTTTCAGGCTCTGTCCCCACCTTCCGGATTTAGGGTGGGTTGGGGCTGGGGGTTTGGAGAGCCCTGCCTGGACTATCCGAGATTGAAGAACACACGGAGGGGCTCCAGGCCACATGCGACCTCTAGCGCCAGTCAGAGGGACGATATCTCCGTGAGATCTCACCTGGGAGACCTGCATCCACCTCTGACCTGGGCACAGCCGTATCCCTCCAATTTGAGAGAGCCACCTGCCCTTTGTAGGTCAGTGAGCGCTTAATAGGGCTACAGGAAGAGCATTTAGCTGCACAAGGTCATGGATTGGGTCTTCAGCGCTTCTTAAAGAACAAAACAGGTCATTTCGACCAACCCCTTTCTTTTATATCAAAAACGGATAAATGGAGCCTAATTGCAGTTCAACTTATGTATTTTATCTATCCATTTCCTCCTCTCTTTCTCCCTTTCTCTCTTTCTCTCTTTCTCTCTTTCTCTCTTTCTCTCTTTCTTTCTTTTTGTGTGTGTGTGTGTGAGAGAGATATGTATGTGTACTCATGTGTTTGAATCTATATTGTGCAGACATGTATGTATGTGTGGTATGATGTCATAGATTTTCATTGCTTCCCTATCATATTCTCCGCAGCAATGACTTTCAGTCAAAATCAGACTCATTGATACGACGAGCTCTGCTTGCCACTTTCCTCTCTGGATTCCCTAACTCTGCCGTCCCAGGCTTTAATTATAGGCAACGTCCACACCCACCCCCTCTGACCCCTCCCCCCATTTATGTGGGTTTCCAAGGAGGGGAGTTGTACCTAGGTCTCTGTGTTTCCATGAAAAGTGCTTTAGTTGTGGATCCATTTCCCTGGCTTCTGTAGTGTATGTCGGATGCTCATATTTGACAGAGCGAGTGTTTTGAAATTGCAAAGGAAATATACCTAAGACATCTCAGGCCAGGGGGCCATGGCTCTTGGTGCATTTGCAATGTAGGTGGTGGTCCTCAGCCTCATCAGTATCTCTGACGCTGAAATTGTAACCTTTTCTTTTTCTTTTTCCTTCTTTTTTTTTTTTTTTTTTATATCCGTGTCTATTCATTATACACAGTGCTGGGTTGCATCAAGACAAATTCCTTTAACCATGTCATGTGCTTTACCCTATCCGAACTTCCTGCTCACCCCCATCCCCAACCCCCCCCCCCCCGGCCTAGTCACTTTCCTTCTCTAGACCTTTGTCTGCCTTCGTGACATATGGACATATTTGTTTTTTTTTTGTTTTTGTTTTTTGTTTTTTTTTTTTGATATGTTAAGAACCCACAAATATTCTGTAAAGAATTACAGGACTTGGGGTTGGAGATTTAGTCAGTGGAGAGCGCTGGTCTAGCAAGCGCAAGGCCCTGGGTTTGGTCCCCAGCTCCAAAAAAAAAAAAAAAAAAAAGAATTACAGAACTCACAAACTTGACAAAAATTACACTATTTGCTTCTCGGTGTCTTGTTGATTTTGCTTAATGCGGTGGGCTCCAGTTTTCCTACCAAACACTAAATTCAATCCCTTTTGTGGCTTGATAAAATTCCATTGTGTATGTGTACCAGGACTTATTCAATGGACTATTGATGGATGCACAGGCAGATTCCATATCTTGGCTACTGAGAATAGTGCCACAGTAAGCATGGTGTGCAGGTGTCCTCTGATGTGTTGCCTCTGAGTCCTATGGGTATGGTTGCCAAATGCTCAGGTTGACTGCCATTCACCGAGAGGCTCTGAGCCTAAGCTGTGTGCTCTCTTTGGATGGTACCTTTGCATGAGATGACTGTGTGTGTGTGTGTGTGTGTGTGTGTGTGTATGTGTGTGTGTGTGTGTGTGTGTGTGTGTGTGTGTGTGTGTGTGTGTGCGTTCGGTGAATGGCTATGCACCCTTACGTTGGGACTCTTCATGGAGTTTATGAAGCTAGAGCTGTGTTGGTGAGCATTGGAGGTAGATGTTTACAGCACCCCATCCCTCTATCCCTCCTTACCCCTCTGCTTCCTTCTGCTCCTTTTCCCTTCCCCTTCTTCCTCCACTCCCCCTTTCAAGACAGTGTCTCACTATATAGCCTAGGCTGGCCTCATGCTTGCAATGATTCTCCTGCCTCAGCTTTCCAAATACGAAGAAGTCCTTTCCTTGGAGGAAGAGAAAGACTTTCAGAGGTGCAGTTGTGGGCATGAGTTGCCAGGAGAGGAGTAGACACCAGACTATCTGTCTTTGTACAAGGAAACTAGGACCAAAGCAGGTAGCATTGGGAACAGTGACATTGGCCACTGTGCCCACTCCCTGTCCCCTGCACCTAGAACCAGAGCTCTGGCAAGTCATGTTTTCTAACGCATCAAGTCATGTCAGTGGTCAGATAGAACATGGCACAGGGATCCTTGGGAACATGTAAAGCAGAAATTATTACCTTCAATTTCTAGTCTAGGACAAGAAAGGGCAGCCAGATTCTGTGTGTGTGTGTTTGTGTGTGTGTGTGTGTGTGTGTGTGTGTGTGTGTGTTCATGTGTTGGGTCATAGCAGGGAACAGGGTGGATAGCTGGATTTCTAGATTTTCTGAAATTTGAGTATTTTCCTGAGATTCTGGGGAGAGATATGGCTGTGTGGGTCTGTTTTGTATCTGATCTTTTAAATAGAGAAGGGCTTCCATGGGGAGGGCCCATCCCAACAAAATGGACAAATACCACATGGTTTCACTCATTTTGGGGGCCCTAAAATTCTTTAAAGACTCATTTTGCTCATAGGGAATGGGAGAAGCAGGTCTGGGGCTGGACGGGGGTTGAAAGGACCTAGCTGGATGCAGAGGAAGAGGTGCTGCTCCTCTGTTAGCCACCAGACTGGCCAGGACAGCATCAAGTGAACAGGCAAACCATGTTGTCATAACTTGGGGGAACCATGATGAATTAGAATGAAAAGCATCTCTCCTGTCCCAAGCCAGATTCCCCAGGCCCTCTGGGCCATCTCAGACACTAACAAAGGCACCGGTATCAGAGCTGAGAGATCCACATCAGAAACTAGTCACATTCCTCAGTTTCCCCTCTGGAAGGAACAGATCAATTACCATCAGGACCAGCTTAGGCACAGCCTAGGTTCCAGCTGCCTTTTCCACCACCACCACTCTTGTTAGTGAAGGTGATCTGTCACTGATGAGTGGGCTGCATTCTTGGGTTATGGTTATTCTAATACAACCACTATAGGAAACATCTGTTGCTGGACATAGCACCATAGGCATGGCCATGCCTGGTTGGTTTCTATTAATATCATTCATGAATCACAGACTTAAGTGGATGGAGGGGTGAAAGGGTTTGTGGCTGTGGGACCACTTCACTACTGTGGACTTGGAAGAACTTGGTCTACCCTGGACTTTCTCCAGCATCCTCACGTTATGTCCTTCCAATTAAGGTGTTAAATCAGAGAGAGAATGGGTCCAGGTGGTGTCCTGGAGACCGTGGCTCTGACATCACGGAAACATTGTGTGATCAGGCTGAATTAGCACAAACTCGATGTTCTCATGCTCTTCTTCAAGCCAGTGGCCTCTGCACTGAACACCATGATTATTGATAACTGAGGTAATGTGAGACTGAAAGGGGGTGGGGCTGCAGTATTGCCCTGTACATGGCTCCCGGATGTCTTCCTGTTGGCAGAGCCCACATCGGAATGACTGCGGCTCCAGACAGAGTACCCAAGGTTGAGAATTTAAATTATGATCCTTGAATCCCTAACATAATGAGCCATCTCCCAGGCCCTGGTGTTTTGTCTGATGAGTCTGAAAGTTGCATATTTAATATATAAGGAATGGGAACCATGAGGAATGGGAAAAAGAGTGTGTTTGACTCCTCTGGCCACCCTCTGGGCTCCAAGGGAGGTTGTGAAAATGGCAGGGTGCCCTCATCTTCTCACTGAACTGGACTTCGTGGATGTTCTCAGGACCTTGGAGAGGGCCAGGATGCTGCTTTGTTCTGCAGGATGTTTCTGACTCTTGAAGGTTCTGGATGAATTCCAGGTGAATGGATACCTTTACCTCACAGAGAGGGAAATCAAGAGACTCGATCATTGGACCAGCATCTGGAGTCTGTAGGACGCGTGGGGAGGGCTCTGTCCTTTGTCAGCAGTGGGGGGGTCACTGGATTCTTCAGTCACAGCCTGAGCAGTTCCTGTCCCACTCAGGTACTTCCATTCAGGTAAAGCTGGATCCCCTACTACACCACAGGGGGAAATCAGTGAGTTTATTACACAGAAAAGGTGACTGTCACTGTTTCTGATTTGAAAATGGGCATTTTGAGAGAGCTTTACACACAATTCTTTGCCTTTTCAGGCACCATTGTTCTAAAGATATAATTTACAGCGAGGTTGAAGGACAAACTTAAGTTTAAAAATTAGGTAAAATATAGTGATTGAATATACTTGTTTTTTTAAATTTTTTTTTAGATTTATTTTGTTATTTTATATGTACCTACACCTATGGGTATGTGCTATGTGCATACGGTACCCTTAGAGATAATAAGAGGCTGTCTGATCCATTAGAACTTGACTTATGGATGGTTGTGAGCTGTCACGTGGGAGCTGGGAATGGAACTCGGGTCCTCTGCAAGAGCAGCCATTGCTCTTTAGGACTGACCCATCTCTCTATCCCATCACTTGTTTCTCTTAGGTGATTTTCTTTTTGTAAATATAGTTCCAAGATGGTTTTATGAGTTACATCATTTGGATCTAGGGATGAGAGTGGATTAGTAACAGCATGAACCCAGAGGCCATATATTCCCTGACCCTCAGTAAGAACAGTTTCAATTGTGTATGTGTTCACACACACACATGCACGTGCATGCATATTGTTTGTAGATTCCCTTGGAGGCCAGAAGAGGACCTCAGGTTCCTGGGAGCTGATTTACAGGCAGCTGTGAGCTGCTTAAATGGATCCTAAGAACAGAATTTAGATTCCCTGTGAATTTGGAACATGCTCTTAACTGATGGGCTCTCTCTTCAGGGCCATGTGTTTCTCAGCCTCGACTTTAGGAAAATGTGCACTATCTCCGCAGGCAGCCTTGGCTGGGTCGGTTGAGTTGATGTTTCTGATGCTCAGCCATCAGGAGACAAAAGCTACCCCAGAAGATAGCTTCTCTCCATTTTAGCATCACCCTTAACTCTGCAGTTCCTCTATCCTGTCTTGTTCGAACCACAGGCACAATGCTGCTTCCTCCAGGACTCTGGAGGTGTGTTCTCCTCAATTGAGAAAGACGTGAGGCTATAAATAAAGGTCAGCATGACTCAGTGCCTTTTGCTGTACTACATATGAAATGTTTTGGCTGGAATTAGGGCCGGGACTGGTTCAGGTGTGTAAATTAGAGACAGCCTCAAAGTCTCTTGAGTTGAGCCTCCTTTATACCCTTAGAGGCTCTCTGGGGAGCACGTCACCAACCAAACCACCTTTACCCCTGAGCCAATGGCTGAACACAGGCTTTGGGGCCGAAATACTTCTGTAAGCTGTGAGACTGTGGAGTCAAACTGCTGTCGGGTCCTCACCTTCCCACCTTCTGTCACATGCAGCTCTTCAGCTTGACATCACAAACTGGAGGGGAAGAGAGCTGGGAGCTCATTACCATGGGTGTCTTGGAAAGTTTGGGGGCTAGTTATGCATTAATTAAACCTCATTTGAATAATGAGCACATGCTATTTATTTTCTTGGAGAGCTGCTCTGAGGGAAGCAGAGAGGCTTCTCCTACAGGAAGCCTGGTGGCCCGTGTGCCCGCCGGCCATCACTTGGGGAAGGAGGGGAAGGAAAGGGTGATATTTTAAACTCTCTGTTATTGAAGGAAACACCCATAACTGGAACATTGTGGGGCGATTGTCAGCTGTTTCTGTGAGAAAAGGCCTGGGGTCAGCCAACTTCTTCTTCAGTCCTTTCCACTCTGCTCTCTGCCATGCATAGGAAATGGTCTAAAATCTGCCCATCACATCTCCCGAAATCATGTGTTCTTCTTCATCTGTTATGGGGCTGAGAAGAATGGTGGTGAACTTGGCGTCATATGGCCACCTTAATGGTCAGGAGGGGGACTCCACGGGAAGAGAGATGTTCTCACACCACACACCCAGATCTGCCTGATCTTAAAGTGGGTGCTTAAAAAGGACGGCATCTCTGCACCAAAAAACAATGATTCTTTTGTACATATGGATATTTAAATCTGATCCTGGCTCATGATCTTTTCTAGGTAAAACAAGCATCCTATGTGCCTTTTCTCTGTGATTTTTTTTTTTTTTTTTTGCAATTGGCTGGACAGAGTGACTTCATCTCTCATGTGGTACAGGAAGAAACCAGCCAGATTCCTCCAGCTCTGTAATTAAATAACATACCTTCATGCCTTTGGCTGCACCCAGCAATCTTTCTTCCCGGAACTACTTGCCCATCAGTCTAGGCCAGAGTTCAGAGTCATAAACAAAAGAGCAGAAAGCACAAGCCTGATTCTGTTGCGAGTGCGGCTGAAGAATTCACACATGCCGGCACTTATGAGGCTGCACACTGGAGCTGCACACACTTAACATTACGATATTGCAGAGGAATGGAGGGGCTGTGCACACATGCCAATTTCATACTTCAGGGTGATAAAGGACTTCATGTTCTTGGGGTTTTGGGGCCACTGAGACCCAATGAATGTTCTTCACCCAAAAATCATGAGTCTTTAAGCAAGACTTTAAAACAAGGGTGCAATTATCATATATGGGAAGAACACTGTTGTGGTTTGAATGTGCACTGCCCAGGAAATGGCACTATTAGGAGGTTGGCCTTCTTGGAGGAGGGGACTCCCTGTGGGGGTGAGTTCTTGAAATCCTTCTCCCAGCCATGTGGGAGACAGTGTGCTCCTGGTTTCTTTTAGATGAAGATGTAGAACTCTCAGCTCCTTCTCCAGCACCATGTCTGTCTGCACACTGCTATGCCCTCTGCCTTGATGATAATGGACTGACCCTCTAAACCTGTAAGAGAACCTCGATTACATGTTGTCCATGGTCATGGTGTCTCTTCTCCACAGTGGAAACCTAACTAAGACCCCAGACTGGATAGTTCATGGGATTGCTCAAATGTCCTTGGCACCATCACTCTTTTATCTTCTTCAATGGCCCAACCCAATCTCTATCCAGTCCAGGGTGCTCCTCCAGTCTTGGTTCTCACAGGACTCCCCTATACAAGTCACTTTCCCTCAGAGTCTCCTAGTATCTACAATACCACCAGCCATGGCATCCTCTTCATTGATAGGGTGAAGTCTATTCCCTTGGACGGGGACCAAGTCTCCCATGTGGTTTTGTAGAGTAGCAAAGCATCTCCAGGGACAGGGCACAGACTCTGGGGCTTTGAGAGAGGACTCAGCCACGAAGAACACTTGTTACTCTTGCAGAGGACACAGGTTCTATTCCCAGCATCCAAATGATGGCTCACAGTTGAACTGTTTGCCAGTTTCAGAAGATCTAATGCCCTCTCTTGGCCTCTTCAGACTTCAGTCAGGCACGTGGTGCACACAGTTCTTTGTAGTCAGAACATTCACACATGTGATAATAAAAACACATCTGATTTTTAATAGGTATGAACTTTGGGTTATGGGCATGGGTGATGCTGAGCCTGGATGCCAACAGCTCTCTTTTAAGGGGAGGAGGGACACCAGGAGTGTGGAACACGGTGGCTGTATGTGAGGGAGCAGCGTATGGTCATGTCAGTATAATGCCTCCTGATTTGGAAGTGCTCATCTCAGGGCTCTGATGGTGCCCATGAGGCAGAGGTCTCAGTACTGAACATGGGAACAGTCAGCACTGGGGGAAGGCGGCATGTGAATGACTATGTCTTTCTTCAAATACAATGAAAGAGGTTCTTTTCCCCGTCTTTTCTATCATCATAGAGTTCTAAAAACCCCCATGGTCCAGATGAACTTAATTTGAAAGTCATTACAATGGAGATGGGGGGGTGTGAGCTGACAGTTCATTAAGGAAATATTTGATGAGCCAAGAAAAAAGTGCCAGAGTTAATATTATGAACAGGATTAATGAACAGGGTGGCTCCAAAAATTCATAAAAGAAAATAACAACACAACACGCAGGCCCTCATCTCTGTTTGCCCAACAGGCTTCTGACAGTGTGTCCTGATTTGTTTGTGTTAAATGGTTGATGCTCTACGCTTGCCCATATGGCCGTTGTTGTCTCTCATCTGAACTTGACAGGAATAACTTTATATTTTTGTGTAAACACATTCCTAATGCCTTAATCGCTTTAGCTGATGTGGGCTTTGCCAGCCAGTCAGTGATGAAGAGGCTTAATGTGTTTCTTCCTAAAAAACAAACAGAACAACAATGACAACAACAGCAGCAGCAACAACACAACCCCATAACAAACAAACAAAAAAACAAGTTTGTATTTTTTTTTTAAAAACCACAGCAACTTCATATTCACCAAAAAAGTAAATTGGAATTTATGTTGTCTGGTGGGTACTTGTTCCTCTCTCTAGAGCGCTATTGTATTAGGGTTTCCAGAGAAACAGAAATGGCAGAATGAATACACATTGTCTTAGTTAGATTTCCATAGCTGTGAACAGACACCATAGGCAAGTTAACTCTTTTTTTATTTTAAGGATTGTTTTATTTTAATGACTGATCATGTGAGGCCACATTGAGGTCACTATGCACAGACGTGAAGGAAGCTTTATTTCTTGGTCTCCTCGTCCTTGGACAGGGTATTGATGATCTCCTCCTTCTTGGCCTGGGGGCGCTCCTCCCACGCGTTTTTGTGCTTACTTGGTCTTAGACCTGCGAGCCTCAGCCTGGTCAGCCTGTAGCTCCTTGCGGCCCTCGTCTGCCTTCGGTTTGAGGATCTGCTCTATAAGAATTCATTGGTTTTTGAATACATTCCTTTTGACCTTTAGGTACAGGCTATGATACATATGTTGGTCAATCTTCTTTGATTCCCAGTATCTCCTGAGAAGCCGGTGCAGGATCCTCATCCTTCTCATCCAGGTCACCCTCTCAGGCACCCAAGTGTTGGCAGTACCCTTTCCCTTCCCTATGACCATATTCCTGCCCTTCAAGGTGTGTTTCTAGCAGCGAGTCTGAGGATGGACAGTTACAGGCTTCCAGATGATCAGGCCTTCTTCAATCAGCTTCTTGATCAGCTGACTGGAGTTGGCATTGGAGACTTTATTGGTAGCATTGGGGTCCAACTGGACCTTCTTTTTAGCACAGTGGAGGACACTAGAGGCAAGGCTCTTCTGTAGCCTGAGCATGCTCATGGATGCAGACACAGCGGCCAAGGTAATTCTTATAAAGGACAAGATTCCACTGCAGCTGGCTTACAGTTTCATTCCATTATCATCATGGCAGGAATCATGGGAGCATCCAGGCAGACTTGGTGCTGGAGGAGCCCAACGTTCTGGATGCACAGACAGCAGAATGTGATTGTCTGTACCACTGAGCATAGTTTTAGTATATACAAATCTCAATGCAAAGCCACCACATTGGCACACTTTCTCCAACAAAGTCACACCTACTCCAACATGGCCTCACCTACTCCAACAAGGCCACACCCACTCCAACAAGGCCACACCTACACCAGCAATGCCACACCCACTGCATCAAGGCCACACCAACTCAAACAAGGCCACACCTACACCAAAAGATCACACCTACTCCAACAATGCCACACCTACACCAAAAAGGCCACACCTACTCCATCAAGGCCACACCCATTCCAACAAGGCCACACATACTCCAACAAGTCCACACCCACTCCATCAAGGCCACACCCATTCCAACAAGGCCACACATACTCCAACAAGTCCACACCCACTCCATCAAGGCCACACCTACTCCAACAATGTCACACCTACTACAACAAGGCCACACCTACTCCAACAAGGCCACACCTCCTAATAGCATCACTCCTCATGTGTCAAGCATTCAAACACAAGAGTCTATGGTGGCCCACTCCTATTCACACCACCAAACACAACAAATGGTAATTTGACTTCCAGGACACTGGATAATCTAACAATGACTGTCCCATACAAGGGTATTGAGAACCACATTGTATGCTCAGTCTATGATGATTGATGCCTCAGACATCTTAACCTCGTGCTGAAGGTACGTGTGTTTCCTGGAGGCGTTGGTCTTCAGTCTACAATGAGATATCAGAGAAGGTGGTTCGAATAATAGCAAAGGAATGCAGCAGCCACAGGAGAGATGAACTTGCCAGTGAGAGTGAAGGCAGGCAGACAAAAATCAAAGCCTCCTTCTTTCACATTTTTAAATCTGGGTTGCCACCAAAAGGTCCCACCCACATTAGGGCAATCTTCCTAATTCAAATAACCTGATCAAGAAAATCCCTCACAAAAGTGGCCATATGCATGCATTTTAATTGAGTAGAGACCACTCAAGTCAGCAACCAAGATTAGTAATCATGTCTACCAACTCTCTCATACAATTTATTTTTCTTGTTTGCTTTATATTTTGGGCCTGAGATTAACCAAGCCGTGCCACTCATATTGCTTAGCCTTGAAGCATTCATCTGCATTCTGTTCTGACTAGAAATCAAGAAGCACATTGTATGTCCACACCTCTCCTGGCAGATCCCTGCCTGACCCAGGAACCAGCCAGCTTGCTGTCCCTCCAGTCTCAGAGACTGGATGGCTGATAAAGAGGCTTCAAGTCCAAGATCAGAGCCTGGCAAATTTACTGAAGCCTGCTACCTGGCATGTAGATGGTGCATTCTGAATATATTTTCCTGGGCTGAGAAGGTCCAGCAAGCTCTTTGGGGGTTCTTTTTAAACATAAGTGCACCAATAACACAGAGGAGGAGTGCATTTTTATGACTGAAGTCACACCCTCCAAAGTGCTGCTTCCGAATGTTGTCATCTTTGGTGACATCTTCCTAGGGATGGGGTAGGGGAGACATTTAGATCACAGCAACCTCTACCGATGGAGATGGCTCTCCTCCAGCTTGCACCAGCATCATCAGGCTTCTGTGTGGAAGCAGCACAGGCAATGTAAGTCCCAAGAATGTCCCTGTTATGTCTCCTTGGCCCTAATGTACCCTGTACCATGACCCTCACCCTGCAACAGCTGCCCTTGTGTGCCCCAGAGCTCAGCTTCCCTGATGTCAGGCACCTGGGATCTACCTCTATCTCCTTTTAAACACATTTGTTAGCTAAAGGATATGGGTCAGTAGGTAAACTGCTTGCTGTACTTGCATGGAGACCTGAGCTTGGATCCCCAGAGCCAACTTACAAGTCTAAAGAGGTAGCATCCACTCTGACACCAGAATCAGGGAGACAGAGACCTGGGAACCTCTGAGGTTCACTGGCCACCCCATAGTCAATGTTTTACTTAGGGTTATACTGCTATGAACAGACACCATAACCAAGGTAACTCTTATAAATACAACATATAATTGGGGTTGGCTTACGGGTTCAGAGGTTCAGTGCATTACCATCAAGGTGTGAACATGGCAGCATCCAGGCAGGCATAGTGCAGGAGGAGCTGAGAGTTCTACATATTCATCTGAAGGCTGCTAGGAGAATACTGGCTTTCAGGTAGCTAGGATGAGGGTCTTAAATCCCATACCCACAGTAACACACTAACTCCAACAAGGCCACATCCACTCCAACTGTGCCATGCCCTCTAAAGCTGCCTCTCCCTGGGCTGAACATACACGCACACGCACACAGGCACACACGCACCCAAACCATCAAAGGCAACAGTTCCCACATTCCAGTGAGAAAAGCCTACCTCATAAACTAAGACACGCACTGGCAAGATAGCTCAGCATGCAAGGGCACTTGCCACCAAGCCTGAGGATGTGAGTTCAATCCCCAAGACTCACCAGGCGGAAGATGGGACTGAATCCTACAACCTATTCCTTGGTCTCTACATATGTGTTGTAGCATGTATGTGTCTACCCTGACTAAGAAAAACTATTTCAAAGAGGAATGACACCCAAAATTGTCCTCTGACATCTACATGCATGCACATACAGATGTCACGAGTGTACACACACACACACACACACACACACACACACACACACACATACACACACACACCACTTGTCTTGGAGACAGTCTCATGTAGATGTTTTTCAAGATAATACAGGTCTTAGTGCAATTCTTGTTCTAGTGTCCAAAGAGAGAGACATCTCTAATAGGGCCGGGTATGCACAAGATTTCCCATCTAAAGAAATAGAAAACGGGAATGTTATGTTTCCCAATTTCTGGTTGAAAATCAATGAATTCTGCTCTTTGACCTTGCACGTTCCTGCTTATCTTCAAAAGTGGTAGCCAGACATTGCTGTCACCTGGTCAATTTGAAGTGCCAATATGACATTGGGGTGGGACAGGGATGAGAGACATTATGGTACTGGTCTACGCACAAACCCACAGCTGTAGGGAGCCGTTCCCTGCTTCATTTGGCATAGTAGGGACAGCATCAGAGGGAAAGGGATTATGCCTCTTAAATAAGAAACAAGCTTACGCAGTTTCATAGGATATAAGCTGACACAAGCTTGGGTTTCTGTTGATTCTTGTCTTGAGTGAGTGAAGACATAGTTTTCAGCTTTTCCTAATAGGCTCTGGGTTTCCTTTTAACATTCTCATCTCAATGCTCTGAAATCCCACTCTTTGTGTGTAATCCCCTTATGGTGCTTGAATCACTCTGGTCAGTCCATTAGACCTAATAGTTACTTAATGTTCCCTTTTCAAATACACTGCTTGGGATGAGGGAGACAGCTTGGGGTGGAGCCTGAGGAACTGGACACAAGGTAAAAAACTAAGCATGGGTTTACGTTCTTGGACCAAGACATGGAGAATTCCGGGGATTTATTGCCTGCCCTTCTGGTCTATACTGGTTAGATTCAGGCCACAGAGAGACACTGGATCAAAAACAAGGTAAATTGGTCCTCTGGCCTGCATGTTACACACATGAGCACATACACGCATACCACATATGCATATATGCATACACACAAATGGTAAAATATGTTATTAAACATCCATGCATGTAACGAATTTTCTTCAGAAAACCCCCAGAGCACTTTCTTTAAAGAGGAGATAGTTGCAAAAACAGATGCAAGGGAAAAGAAGTTGTAATGGAAACGAGTCTGACACCCCTTCGTTATATGGGGATTCATGTAGACTTAGATTTTTTTTCAAACCTATTTTAATAAGGGTTCTCAAATGCTTAGAGCCCCCTTCTAGCCCACTGTCCAAAGGTAGGGGAGAAAAGATGATAAATAGGGCAAGTGGATGTGGACCTGTTTAGAAGTAGTTCTTTGGGGCAAATCCCATCTGAGCTGTCAGGACACCAGCAGTCCAGTCCCGTAGTGTCAGGATACCAATAGTCAAGTTTAAAAAAAATGTCACCAAACACAAATCAGCACTGGTAGCACAATCTAGCAGAAAGGGTCGGGCCTCCACCAAACTGGCACTAGTCAGCAGGAGTGACCAGAACCAGCTGGAACACCAGGAGCTCTTTCCACATCTCAATAAAGTGAAGGTCAGTGAGAATCAAGACCAAGGAGGGATTGCAGGCAAACAATGCAAGCACCTAATCAGTGTCTACTGAGTCATACTTGTAATCTCTCCAAATATCACGTGACTTGCCTTAACGAAACCCCACATGAGTCTGCATCACAGGACAACCAGAAATTTCCACTTCAGACACCAGAGTGTGAGGAACAACAGAGAGACTGAGACATATGGAACAAAAAAGGATGTCCCTTGAATTGTAACATGTCCCCAAATGACTGGGAAGGGAAGATAACTCTTTGCCGAGCTGCTAAATTCCATTTAAATTACAGTGGCCTCCAACAGGCCTGTTTCCTAAAATTGTCTCTGTTGTTACCTGATACACACACCTTATACTTTGGGACTGATGATGGACCTTCATTCAATAGCTCTAGCCATCCTTTTGCTGCTTTGTAGGTTCTCCTTTCTTTCACATTCAACCCTGTAATACTAGATATGAGAGAAAAGAGGAGAGAGGGAAAGGGGATCTATCACCATTAGACGACCTCCTGTTGGTTAGGGGCATCGAGTTCCTTGGGGGGCAAGTTTGATCTTCATTGTCAGGATGTTTAGTTTCTTCTTTGGGCCTGACTATTTAACAAACTGCAACCAACAGCAGCCCACCTCTGGGGCTCTAGCATTTATATGTTCTCTGAAAAGTCTCCAGCATCCCATTTGTTACTCACTTGCAAAATCTATCTGCTGCTGGCAAAATCACAACCCTGCTAGAGCATGAGGCAAATCATAGTCGGTCACTGTTGACAATCGGAAGCAATCCCATACCCCACAGCCTGGATTAAAACAAAAACATACTCTTATAATATTTCTATATTTTTAAATACACCAAAATTCTCACTGCAAATAGCCAGTTTCATTTGGCTATTAGTATAACTGACTTTCTATCCTTTAATCCACAGAGGGCATCCAGATTTGCTTGAACCAGTCATGCTAGCTTTGTTCTGTGCATGTCACTGGTGTTGAGGTGCATCAGAAGACTCACTGAGACACACCAAAAATCTTCTGAGGAAAGATTTTTTTTCTGCCTGTCACAAATAGGGAGCGATCCAAGACAGTTTCATCTCTCTTCCTCCTCCTCCCATCCAGGGTTGGAGTTCTGCTGTGGAGGAGTGTGATTTGTTCTCTGGGGATGCAGCCCCGATCTTGTGACTACATTATAGACAATCTGCTGAGGGCAGTAAGATGAGAAAGATGGATGAGCCAAGAGTCCTGTGGGATGGCTGGGCTGTTGAACTGATGCTGTGTGTGCTTTGGTGTTTCTTCCCAAGTAAATCACACTCTTGGGATTAGGGGATACTGATTGGTTTTATATTACTGTGACCAGACACATTCCCATCAGATATATTTATTGTGTTTGCCCTTCTAAGGCAAGAATTATTGCCAGCCTCATTTGAACTCACCTTCTGCCCTATTGGAACTCCACATTGCCAGCCCCTCCCCGGGATCTCCTTAGCAATTAGCAAACACACACTCAAATAAGGGCCAATGTCCCAGGAGGTGGATGTGATACAACAATAATTACACACACACTAGGAAGTTCAATGGAATATTATTTAAAATGTTTCTCCCCAAAGAAGAGTGAAGTCAATATAATTATAAAGTGACATTCTTTTATCTCCCCCTCTCACCGTTAAATGTTTGATAAATACCTGCTAAATATCTGACCTTTCTCAGGACCACACAACACAGATGATATAAACCCCTGCCTTCCTCATGATGACTGTGGGTGTTAAGTTATACCTCATGGACTAAAGGTATTTCTTTTTTTTTTTTTTGTGCAGCATAAGGCAGATGAGGTTTCTTCCAGAAACTTCACATTTTACAAATGCAAAATGATCCCCTATTGAGAAACAATGCAAAATCCTTCATAGCTCAACGTGGCTTCCTGTCTTCTGATTAGAAATTTAACCCACATCGCATTGTCATGGAAGGAATGTGCACCTTACAGAGAGACTGTGGTCTGACAGAGGAATGGCTTTCAAAGTTTCTGAGGTGGGGTTCTCGGGCTAAGGAGCTTGCTTAGCCAGTAAAGTGTTTGCCATGAAAGTATGAGGATCTGAGTTCAGTCCCTAGAACCCACATTAAAAAATAAAAGTCAGACATGGTGGCCTGGAATCCTGGTAAAATAGAGGTGGACAGATGCATCCCCGGCGTTCTCTAGTCCACCAGCTTGACTGGTATGTTTGTGGTATAAGTGTGAGACTTTATAGCAAGAAAACAAAGCAAGGCAGGGTGGACCTGTCGCAGTTCCTTCTCTTTGCTCTGATGAAATACTGTGTGAACTATCTCAGGGAGGAAAGGGTTAACTTCAGCTTGATCAGTGCCCATCAGGAAGAAAGTCAGGGCAGGAACTCAAGGCAGAGACTTGAAGGCAGCAGCTGAAGCAGAGGCCGTGAAGGAACAATTTCTTACTGGCTTGTTGCTTATTGCTTAGTCAACATGCTTTCTTCTCTAACCAGGACCGCCCAACCAGAGGTGGTGCCATCCACAGTGGACCTTCACACACCAATCATTATTCCAAAAGGTGCCTCACAGGTCTGTCCACAGGCAAATGCAATGGAGGCAAATACTCATCTGAGGTCCCCTGTAGTAAAAAAAAAAAATAATAATAATAAATCCCATCGCGGGGTTACTCACCACAATGTTTTCTGTTCCTGAATGAAAGAAACACGCCCAGCCTCTATATCTACAGCAGCCCATAGCTGGGCAGCTGCCTACTCTCCATGCTGTTAGAATCCACCTCCCACCTCTTAATCGTGGGAGCTCAGTGTACAGGGGCAGCCTCCTTTTTCTTCTGCCAGGTATTTTGTTACGACAGTAAGGAAACTGATTAGCGCAATTAATAGCAGCTCAACTAACTAGAAGCAGTCTTGGGAGCCAAGGGTACTGTTCTGGCTTTGCGCTGGGTGAGGAGTTTGTGAAGATGCTGTTGTCTCCCTCCAGAATGATGAGTTGACATCTTTACATGCAAATGTCTGTGTGTGTCTTTGAGTGGCAGGCAGGGCCTTACCCATTGTAGCCGAGTGAGCTGATCCCATATGGACTGGAGTTGGCTCCCGCTCCATTGCTGTTGACTTCTGAGACCATGAGGAGAATGGGAAGCAGAGGAGGTCACTAAGTGACAAAAGAGGCAGGGAGGGACAATGTATCCACAAGCAAATGGTGGTGGCATCCTGCAGAAACAAGGAGAGGGGCAGGGAGCTCTCTTTCTCTCTCTCTCTCTCTCTGTGTGTGTGTGTGTGTGTGTGTGTGTGTGTGTGTGCGTGCGCACTTGCATGTGCACGCACAGCCCTACTGACACTTAGGCTCTAGACACTCACCTTCCAGAATGCTGAGAGAAGGAGCATCTGTTGTGATATCCCCCACGTATGGGCATGTGTTGTAGCCACTTTAGGGCACTCACACTGAATAACTTGCTGCTCTCAACTTGGCACAAGCTCAGTGGGGATGAAATGGGCACACAGACGGGGAGATGCTTGCCCTGAGATAACCCCTGTGGATCCTGTCATAGCTCTCAGCACTCTGGGTTGAGTGGGTGTATATCCCAGGGTCCATTTGTAGTCAGGACCCTGTTCTTAAGCAAGTGCTATTCTTGATAGGATGAGCAGCCAACTCTTAGTGGGATGTCCGCTGCTGGAGCCACTGCTGGAGCTTCTCCTGGGACAGTGGTACTTAATGTGTTGGACTATTCCTCTCTTAGTGCTAGACACATGGAAAATCCGCTCATCCCCATGACTGCTCAGTGTGGGTCTACTTCCTCCCCTTCTGTTTATCACCATCTGAGAATTCAGGATGGGTCTTTATGTGCAGAGCTGTGAGGACTGTTCTCTGCTAGGTGAGCCTCTCTTCTCTCCACTTCCCCCAGCTCCAAGTCTTATTCATGTCAACATGGAAGAGACACAGCTGATGGTGTAGGACGTCCTTCTTAACTTCCCTGGGAGCTTTGTCAGAGCTGCTTAGATGGGCAGAACTTGTGTATTTCTGCCTGAAAAGACAGGTCCACTCTGTGGAAAAGGGAGGGGGCAACAGCCTTAGGGGTAGAACTGAGCCCAGCCTGCTGCGGTCTCCCTTGTGTTTCCTGTGCATCTTCATTACACAGTTTTGTTTGCTCAACTCAGTTTTCGGTAGCATCACTCTGGGCCCCTTTGCTTGTGGTTTGAAATTTTGATCTAATGCTAAAGTAACCTCTGGAAAGGGGTGGAGCTGGGAGATGTAGATTCTTCTTGTAGAGGGCTGCAATAACTTTTGGCACCACAAGATGGCACTGGCTTCCATGCACCCCACGTGGAAGGCCGAGATAGTTTCGCCATTACAAGATGGTGCTGGCTCCGCCCTGCCACCCGACTTCCTTTAAGGAAGTTAACTGTGTGCGCACGTGCAAGAGTGCCTTCGTGTCAGGTCTTTGCCCACTCCAGGGCGTTCCTAATGAGATCCTGCGTAAGCAACCAATCAGGTGTGGATGCGCCGTATTAGGGTGTATATAAGCCGCGTCATGCTGGTGTCCCAGGCGCCCCCTCTATTATTAATAAAGAATAAGCATTTTGGCTCCAGAAGGATTCATGTGTTCCCGCGTATTCTTGCTGGCGAGAGGTCGCGCTGGATGTCTTCTGTTCAACTAAATCACAACTTTTTAAGCGGAAGGTGAGGTCGTTGCAAGTTTAGCTCTTTTCCTCTCTTGGTTTCTTGTATCTTCCTCTTTGAGGCAGGGTAGTTGGGCAGGGATCCTGGCTGTTTCACACTGAACACCTTAGGTCTTAGGATGTGCTGCTGGGGAAACAACAGCCATTCTCTACAGCACTCCCTCCTTTAGCACAGGACCTTGGGAGATGTTTGGTATCTAAAGGACAGCACTAGCAAGAACGTTCTTTGCTCTCTCTTTAGTTACATTGACTGAATGAATGTTGCTTCGGCACCTCTGGTTTATTTATTCATGGGTTGTATTGGGAAACCTTTGGAACTGCAGCATTACCTTCTGGAGGGAAGAAGGAAGCACAGAAGATTCAGGAAGCTTAAGAAACCTTTAAGGCTTAGGATTCTCGAAGGTTATGACGCTCAGGTCCTGTTCCAAAGAGCAAGCAGATGAGAACAATTGCCCCGGGGTTCGGGGCAACCATGATGATGGGGGCTTCTTGGGTGGGCTGCCTGCTAGTTGGGCTGAAATCTACAGGATGTAGCTATTTTGAGTGTCACCCATGCTGGAGGGGGTTTTCCACTGATAGAGTTGTCTGAGCCACTCGTCTGCTCCTGAATAGCCATGATAAGGTAGACCTGGCTAGAATCGTTCGTAGTTTGAGGACTACATGAGTTGAACACACATTGTTCAGGTCTACCCAGGATAGGTCACGTAACATAAGCTGCTAGACATTCATGTAGGTTAAAAAGTAGCAGAAGTCACCCTATGTTAACATAACCAGAACCAGGTAGCAAACGGAGCAAAGCTAATGCAGGGTATAGGGCACAGGTTCTAGAGGACCCAGGGGAGGAAGGCTGTTCCTCATCCTCACCCCTCATCCCTGCACCTCTGTGCTGGTCCAGATACCACCAGGCAGGACGCCATCCTACAATCCACATCTACACTGGTTTACCACCCAGATCCAATACTTCAGGAACCTACAGCACTACAATGACCTCACTGGCTGCAGGGAGGACACAGGCAGTACAGAAGTTGCTTAAAGTTAAAGGAGAACTATCACTCGTGTTGGGAGAGGACCTTTTCACTCTCCAGGAGCCTTGCGTGAGAGCTCGGGTCTCCTGGGATCCACAGGTCTTACTTCAGGGCTCAGCAAAGCTCAGGTCAAATGTAGTCATTGGTCGGAGCTGCCTTCCTTGCTAACTGAGGTGCCGTTCTTATATTTTCTGCCACAATGAAATTAACGCTTAATTACGGTAGCATGTTTTTCATCTTGTGATACACAGTGCTGACCCACGAAGGTTTAGGGAAAACATTAACATCTGTTTCCAGCTCTCTGCGGGAATAGGATGCTTGTTTCCTGTGGGGAAGTTGTGAGTTCACCTGGATACAGGTTATGTTCTAAAAGGGAAGGAGGGGACTCCAATCTGCTCTGTAGTAGTTGCATTCAAATACAATACTGTCGTTTTATCTTATCTGTCTGTCTGCCTGGCTGTCTATCTTATCTATCTAATCTATCATTTGTCTATAATCTATCAACTATTTATCCATCAATCCATCCATCTACTTTCTATCTATCTATCTATCTATCTATCTATCTATCTATCTATCTATATATCTTTCTGTCTGTCTATTATCTATCATTTGTCTATCTGTCTATCTATAATTTGCCTATTTGCTATCTATCTCCCATTTGTTTATCTAATTTCTCTCATCTATTTATCTAAGGTGTGTGCATGGGTGTGTGTAGATGCATATGTGTGCAGATGTGTGTATATGTCTCCACACTCAGGTAGAGTCAGAGAAGAACCTCAGGCCTCATCCTCAAGCATGGTCTGTGTTTTCAAGACAGAGTATCTAATTGGCCAGGAGCTTACCCATCATGCCAGCTGTGGTGGTCAGCAGATCCTGGGGATACTGTCCTTGTTTCCCCAACTGGCATTAGAAGCTTTCTCCACTCACATTTCGATGTGGGTTCTGGGAATCAAACCCATGTCTTCATGCTTACGAGGTGTCCTGGTTAGTTTTCACTGACATTTTGACATAACTTAGAAGAGATTTGACATAGAGTCTCCTGGGAAGAGAGAACCTCAACTGAAGTGCTGCCTCAATCAGATTGGCTTGTGGTCTAATGTGTGAGAGACTGTCTCGATTGATAGGTGATGAAGCTGGGCCCACCCACTGTGGGTGTCATCATTACTAGGCCAGGGTGTCTGGGCTTCATGAGAACGTGAACTAAGCATGGGCTAGAGAGTAAGGCTGTGAGCAGTATTCCTTTGTAATTCTCTCCTCGAGTTCCTGTCTGATTGCCCACAAAAGCTGGTGAGCCAAGGTGCAAGCCAAAGAAATGTTTTCCTTCTACAAGTTGTTTTTGGGTAGAGTGTTTTATCACAGCTGTAGAGAGGAAGACTAATATGTGAGGCAGACACTTTACTGACCTAGTGACCTGCTTATTTGCAGTCATGCATTTTAAAAGAAAAAGGTTTAGGAATGGGCACCAAATGACTGACTCTTTCTAGGGTGAATACAGAAATCAGATACCACATAATTAGGATATATATATATATATATATATATATATATATATATATATATATATTTTATAAATATATATATATGTGTGTGTGTATGCATTATATATATAGTATATTGTTTATAAACAGTATAAAGGTATCACATGTGTGAAACTAAGTGCACACATGCTAATATGTATATGTGTATTTATAAAATTATCAGTGCTTTCCATGTATGTATGTTTATGTGTGCATGCATGCATGTGTGCTCATGTTCTTGGTGTGCATATGCATGCGGATATATGTGTCATGCATGTCTGTATGCATGAAAGTGTGTGTCTGTGTTGATGCTACTTAGTCTTGTCCTCCATGCCTTAAACGGCCTGCTTCTCAGTGTCACTTTAGATGGAGCTGGGTGTCTTCTCCATCCGGTGGGATATGGTGGAACAAAAGTGGATACAGTCTTGGACTGGAGACCCCAGCACAGTTCCTACACATATGGTGGGAGTGGCTCTGTACTCAGTTAGAAGCAGGTACTCAGGTCTCTGACTCTTGTCTATGAAACAGAGAAGGACACCTCTCCTCTCTTCTCTCCTGCCCTGGTTTCTATGAAGTGTCCTCGTGCTGCTCCTCAGAGTTGCTGGAAGGACGCTCCCTGCCTGTTGCCGCAAGAGACAGACCTGCACCCGGAGAAGCCCAAGTGGGGACAGCGGGTATCTGCTGGTCCCGAAATCCAGGTTAACTCCAGCACTCCTGCCGATCACGTAAAAGAGCTGTGCAGTAGTCGTGGGGGTATAATTGTTCATTCCCACTTGCCTTGTAAACCATGGCCATTATCTTTCTGGTCCAGGCTTGAGAAATGGCCATACAGCGAGATTTGCTACTACCCTTCCCTGGGAGAAAGCAAAAAAAAAAAAAAAATTAGTAGATATTATTAAAAGGCTTTTAATCCATGAACATATAACCAGCTGAAATGGGCTGAAAGGTCCTGTGACTGAACGGAGGATGTGTGAGGCATCTTTATTTAATAACCACCATTTGACATAATAAAGATTTAATTTAAATCAAAGCTGATGAGTCAAGTTCTTTTCTTTAAATCTGCTTCTGCCAATAACACTACACATCCGTAACCCATTTTAGTCTCTTCTACTGAGAGAGGAGGCAAAGGCTTTCTATTCTCCCCAATGTCCCAACAGACTCAGTACAGATTCCTTTGGGCCCTCTGTGGAGGGTACTTTTAAGCCTAAACCCGCACCTTTGGTGGGAGGAGGTTGTTTGGGGTTCAGTGTCCACATTTGTGTGTCCTGCTTGAGCTCAGTTCTCACATCACGTTCTCTTATCCGCGTACTCACCCACACAGAATCATTTAAGACAAGGTTGTACCCACTTTCTTTTGCCAGGTGGGCTTCTGTTCTCTTCTTGTCTCCTGGGCTTCATGGAAAGGGTCTCACCCACAAGTCCCCTGAAATAGTTGACAAGGTAAAGCACTTCCTTGGGTGACCAGCAGCGATTTTCAGAGCTAACCGGCACAGCGGAAGAAATATGGGAAGATTTATTAAGTCATGAATACTCCCGGGACTAATAATATATGAAAATAAAAGAAAGAAACCCAGCTTAAATAGCAATGCACGCGCACGCACACACACAGAAACACAATCCTTCTACACAAGCATGCACACGCACTCAGGAGTTCACAGTTCACAAACAGGTGTCTTCTTCTTCTGTGTTCTGACTGTGTTCACAGCTGGCTGAACTTACTGTGGTAAAGACCGCCACCTTTTGATTATTAAACCCTGCCTTTCCTCCTGGGCATCCAGCTCAGTGATATTGCCTGGCATCCATGGACTGAGTGCCAATGCAATGGTCTGTGTATATGACTTGATTACAGGCAGCCTCCACTCCAGTCCTTAGTGTTCTTTCTCCCCTCCTTTCTTGGCTAGCTCTCTGGGCTCTCAGGCTCAAAGTTGTGCAGAGCTATGAGGAAGGGGAAACATGGGTCACAGGAGACAATGTGGAGTCATGTTAAGAAGGTAAATGCAGCCAGAGAGGAGGTCTGGTCCCTGGCTTGGCAGCTGATATCTCAAAGGCTCTTGTCTGAGTCATTTACAGACTTCCTCTTCAGAGATAACTATACTCGGAGAAGCAATCCTCTCTATACACCACCAGCTGGAAAGGAGCTTTCTTTATTGAATTTCCACATTTCATTTTTCATTTTTGTAATGTATGCATCACGTGTATTCACTGTTGTGTGCACATGTTTGTGGAGGTTGAAAGACTTGTGTCAGTCTCAGGAACACCACCCACATCATCTGAAACAAGGTCTCCCACTGTCCTGGATCTCACCAGTTAGGCAGGATAGGCTGGCCCCCCAAGCCCCAGAAGGGAGGGAGAGGGAGAGGGAGAGGGAGAGGGAGAGGGAGAGGGAGAGGGAGAGGGAGAGGGAGAGGGAGAGGGAGAGAGAGAGAGAGAGGTAGACAGAGAGGAAGAGGAAGAGAGAGAAAGGGAGAGGGAGGTAGACAGAGAGGAAGAGGAAGAGAGAGAGAGGGAGAGGGAGAGGGAGGTAGACAGAGAGTAAGAGGAAGAGAGAGAGAGGGAGAGGGAGAGGGAAAGGGAGGGAGAGGGAAAGGGAGGGAGAGGAAGAAGGAGGGAGGGAGGGAGGGAGGGAGGGAGAGAAGCCTGGTGTGCTTTTGAAATCTCAAGGCCCCTACCTCCCATTGACACATCTCTTTTAACAAAAACACAACTCCCAGTCCTTTCTAAACAATCCACAAACAGGAAACCAAACACATTCAAGTATTTGAACCTCTGAGGATCACACTTATTCAAAATCCTAAAGTATTTTTTTTCTTTTAAAAGAAATCAAGTAATGAGTGTCCATCCCATTTGGTAGTATATTTTATCATTACATTCATTTCTCAGAGGTTGGGGTTATTTGCATAACAAGTATCCAATCAAGCCATCACTCTCCCATAACCCAAAGGCATCATACCTCCCCCTTTTCTACTTGATTATCCACATAGGTGTTAGGGAAACATATCCCTTCATCCTGATTTAGTTCAAAGCATGGGAGGTTATTGATGTGCAATTAATTGCTATTCATAATGGGATAAAACAGAAGCCAACATGATTGAGTCTATTGTTGCTGGGAGCTGAAGATTTCCCTTCCATTTAATAAAACGTGATAAATATAATTTTAATGTAAGCCTAGAAACCCCAACAAAGCCTTTAGTTTATATTTTTTCATTATTTCCAGATCATTCTCTGTGATACACAGGAACCTAGAGGAGGAGAACTGTGTGGAGTCACTGACACACACTAAACCAAGGATTCCTGTGCACAATAAGGAGATATATCCTGTCCTCTGAGAGTTGGCCCCAGGACTCCCAATGATCTAAATTCCTCAGGTTCCTTGGATAAAACGACACTGCATTTGCATATAACCTATGCAAACCTCTCGTATACTCTAGTCATATTTATATGTGTGCATGTGTGCATAGAGACTTGTAAGTTCAGAGGCTGGGGGAGGGTAGAGCGTGCTGTGCTCCTTCGCTACCTACTTTATTCCCTTGCGACAGGGTCCCCTGCTGAACCTGAGGTGAGGCTCACTGTCAGGAAGCCCCGGTCATCCTCCTGTTCCCATACCCAGCACTGGGGTTTGCATTTGTGACCACAGACTTGGCTTTACCCCTCTGCCATCTCCCCAGACCCTCCTACATTTTAAATAATCTCTGCATTACTTTGGTACATAATGAAATGAAATCATGAGGGGCTGTTATTTAGGAGATGACAAGAAAAATGGTTTGTATGTGTTCAGTACAGATATGATATTTTAAAAACCACTTCTACTAGTTCCTTGAGAACTTCGTACATTATATAATGATAGAATTTACTTCTCACTTCTCTTCCTAACTCCTACCTGGTATATCCCCACCTAATCCCTTCTCCCAACTTCAAAGCTCTCTTTCTGCCCTCTGTAATAACCCACTCAAATCAATATGGTGCCCATAAATTCATGGGCATTGGACAAGCCACTGGAGCCATGCCAGCTTATCACCAGCTATATCTTTGTAGAAAACTAACTCTCCCTTTCCTATCAGGTAGAGCTGAGGGATAGTGGTCCTCATGTTTATAGAAGACACTGCTTTGTTCTGGTTCTCACTGATATCTGTATCTTATATTTCCACTCCTTCTTCATTGAGGGTTCCTAGGACTCAACTCCTTCTTTTTTTGCCTCTCTCTATGAGTCTCTGTACATGCGTGTTTGTCTATAGATATCCAATTTTACATTCAAGCAAACACATGGTGTGGGGCGTCTTTACAATTGACTGCTAATGGTATCTCACCCCAGACAAAATGCTGCAATTCAGACATGGTGTAGCTCAGTCCCAGAAAGAAATAGGAGATGTTGAGAAACCTAACCATCTGTTTCTAGTGTGAGGTGACATTTAGACATCTGACTCAACCTTCTGGCCCTACCCTATGGGTTTAAGATACACATTGTCCCAGTACAGTGTTCAAAGGTGGGACTATGAAAATCGATTGGACCCTGTGGGCTGTGATCAATGAGTTCATCTGTTGATGGATGTGTATGAAGGTGGCGGGAAACGAGGAGATAGGAAAATAAGAGACTTGGTCATTTGGGACATGTCTTGGAGGGTGTTTTTTTGTCCGTGGTCTGTTCTTGTGATGAAGCTTCTTGGATGCCAGTAAGGTTAGCAGTTGAGCTCTACCGTGCCCCTTTCATAGTCACGTGACCATGGACCAAAACCTATGAAATCATGAACCAAAATAAGTTTGTTTACTATGTGAGTTGCTAGGCAACTTTTAAGAGTGATGAATGGGATTAACATGAACGTGGCCAAAAGTGATGCTGAGCATATCAGGTCAGGAACGGATTTGGTGTAGGAGGACTCATGACTTAATCCTTTAAACTCATTTTCTGGAGGTTGCACGCTAAGAGAAGACCCAATGTTTCCCACGTGGTTTTATCCAGAATATTCTGCCAATGTATCTGTCATCTTAGCAAATCAAGAACCTCCTGCATCCCGCTCTGGTCCTTCTCCTGACTTTACGTTGTGTTTTTAATAGACTTCGATATCGTATGAATTAGTGGGAAATGAGTATTAAAAAAAAGAGAAGTAAACTAAAAATTTTGCTGTAAAATCATTAAATTACACACTTAAAATAAATGGACTTTTTGAGTATGTAAATTATACTTCAATAAAGCTGCAGAAAAGGATTGGCCATCTGTGATGCTTGTCGTGTGATTTGCTATTTGTCATAGTTCCTGTGACTTTGAACTTAATAGTAGTGGGTGTTATTACAGATGACCCAGACACCAGGGTAACCATGCAGGGAGAACACTCTGTTCCTTCAGGGAAAAAAAAATCAAGTCCAATTCTTTGGCTTTCTTGATGAGGGTTTTTCTTGTCAAAGCTGATTTGGCTGGAAGTTGGACAGCAATTGGCTGAGAGGAAAGATGGAGAGAGAACAATAGCAATTGGCTGAGAGGAAAGATGGAGAGAGCACAATGTTAACGGGGATAACTGAAGGTTGTGCTCACGAAAGGGGTTGAGTTTCACGGAGTTCAGTTGCAGAAGCTCCAGCGGCTGGTGGAGCTGAAGCCTAGGAGTCTTTCAAGACTGCGATTACACATTTTGTGATGTCACCGCTGAGTGTGAGATAAGGCTAGATGAAGTGGGAAAATTTTGGTTTCTTTGGAAACTCACTTGTGTCACAGGATGTTTTTCTGGACGCTATGTTTGGAGAGGATGTTTTGCTGAAGCAGAAACATGAGAAGGCATGTGGTATTTCGCTGGAGCACACGCTTGAAGGAGGACAGGTATATGGAGAACATAAGTGTAATCCCACAGAGAGGGAGAGGACATTTTTACATTGCTACACCTTGCAAGGCTTCGATGGTCTTTGCTGGTCTTCGTTCCGTAAAGAGAAATGCACAAAAGAACCTGTGCTATTCGGGCTGCATCTGGCTGCTTCTGCTGCTTCTTGTTGGTGTGTTAGAGCCTTTTGGTCTCTGCCAGATCAAGGCTCTGCTACTGATTTGTGTTTTGCATTTGCTACTGGACCGTACTGCACCATGAAGATTGGAGTTGCCTGAAAGAATTACTTCTAAATAGGTCCACAACTCTCTCCCTTTTCCTATCAATTTCTGTCTCTGCTACCTCTGGTTGGTGGGCTAGAAGGTTTAAGAACCCTTAAAAAGTAGGTTTTGAAAAAATCTAAGCCTACAGATAGATTCATGGGTTTTGAGAAAGGGCTATGTCTCCTGATGAGAGGAGATGATATGTAGGTTGTGACATTTTGGTTCTCTGTTCTACTGTGACCCATTAAATGGCCAGTGACTGACAGTCTCCCAGTAAGTGTAGCACACACTAAAATGATTTTGCTTGGCATTGAGAGCTGTAGAATGTATTCATTTCTTGTCACATATGCTCGAGTGTTCATGTTGGTGACGTTAGTTACTCTTCAGTTTTGCAATACAGGAAAGTGAGTCTATACACTGAGAGAAGAGAGTGGTTGGTGGTATGTAACATGGAGTAAGAGAATCACTACGGTGCTGGGTCTCTCGCTATTTTTCCCCCCCAATTTGACAATCTGGAGGCAACTGAGAAAAGAGAACAATTCAAAAACTGCCTCCAATAGATTAGTCTTTGGGTAAGTCTATGGAACATTTTCTTGATTCATGATTGTTGTGGGAGGGCCCACCATTGTGGGCAAGTACATCAGTAGTCATGTGTAAAAAGAATAGCCTTTTAGGCTTTAAGAAATAGTAATGGGAAAACCAGAAGAGACTGCTCCCTGCACACACATCTCGGACGCCAGAGGAAAAAGCCAAAGACCATCTGGAACCCTGGTGCACTGAAGCTCCCGGAAGGGGCGGCACAGGTCTCCCTGGTTGCTGCCGCTGCAGAGAGCCCCTGGGCAGCACCCCATGAGCGAACCTGAGCCTCGGGGCCACAGGTAAGACCAAACTTTCTGCTGCAAGAAAGCTGCCTGGTGAGCTTGGGACACGGAAGCAGAATTTCTCTAGGAGGCACGGTCTGTGTTTACCGGAAGTCCCACACCCGCGGATCCCGGCCCGCAGCAGCTCTCTGCTCCCAGACCCGGTGAGAGAGAGACCCAACCGCCTGGTCAGGTGGGCACTCCTGAGGCTGCAGAGCGGAAGAGACCACCAACACTGCTCAACCCTGCCCACATCCCTGGCCCAAGAGGAAACTGTATAAGGCCTCTGGGCTCCCGTGGGGGAGGGCCCAGGAGCGGCAGGACTTCTGCGCCTGAGACACCGCCGCCGGAACCTGAAAGAAACAGACCGGATAAACAGTTCTCTGCACCCAAATCCCGTGGGAGGGAGAGCTAAACCTTCAGAGAGGCAGACAAGCCTGGGAAACCAGAAGAGACTGCTCCCTGCACACACATTTCGGACGCCAGAGGAAAATGCCAAAGACCATCTGGAACCCTGGTGCACTGAAGCTCCCGGAAGGGGCGGCACAGGTCTTCCTGGTTGCTGCCGCTGCAGAGAGCCCCTGGGCAGCACCCCACGAGCGAACCTGAGCCTCGGGGCCACAGGTAAGACCAAACTTTCTGCTGCAAGAAAGCTGCCTGGTGAACTCAAGACACAGGCCCACAAGAACAGCTGAAGACCTGTAGAGAGGAAAAACTACACGCCGGAAAGCAGAACACACTGTCCCCATAACTGACTGAAAGAGAGGAAAACAGGTCTACAGCACTCCTGACACACAGGCTTATAGGTCAGTCTAGCCACTGTCAGAAATAGCAGAACAAAGTAACACTAGAGATAATCTGATGGCGAGAGGCAAGCGCAGGAACCCAAGCAACAGAAACCAAGACTGCATGCCATCATCGGAGCCCAATTCTCCCGCCAAAACAAACATGGAATATCCAAACACACCAGAAAAGCAAGATCTAGTTTCAAAATCATATTTGATCATGATGCTGGAGGACTTCAAGAAAGACATGAACACACTTAGGGAAACACAGGAAATCATTAATAAACAAGTAGAGGCCTACAGAGAGGAATGGCAAAAATCCCTGAAAGAATTCCAGGAAAACACAATCAAACAGATGAAGGAATTAAAAATGGAAATAGAAGCAATCAAGAAAGAACACATGGAAACAACCCTGGATATAGAAAACCAAAAGAAGAGACAAGGAGCTGTAGATAAAAGCTTCACCAACAGAATACAAGAGATGGAAGAGAGAATCTCAGGAGCGGAAGATTCCATAGAAATCATTGACTCAACTGTCAAAGATAATGTAAAGCGGAAAAAGCTACTGGTCCAAAACATACAGGAAATCCAGGACTCAATGAGAAGATCAAACCTAAGGATAATAGGTATAGAAGAGAGTGAAGACTCCCAGCTCAAAGGACCAGTAAATATCTTCAACAAAATCATAGAAGAAAACTTCCCTAACCTAAAAAAAGAGATACCCATAGGCATACAAGAAGCCTACAGAACTCCAAATAGATTGGACCAGAAAAGAAACACCTCCCGTCACATAATTGTCAAAACACCAAACGCACAAAATAAAGAAAGAATATTAAAAGCAGTAAGGGAAAAAGGTCAAGTAACATATAAAGGGAGACCTATCAGAATCACACCAGACTTCTCGCCAGAAACTATGAAGGCCAGAAGATCCTGGACTGATGTCATACAGACCCTAAGAGAACACAAATGCCAGCCCAGGTTACTGTATCCAGCAAAACTCTCAATTAACATTGATGGAGAAACCAAGATATTCCATGACAAAACCAAATTTACACAATATCTTTCTACAAATCCAGCACTACAAAGGATAATAAATGGTAAAGCCCACCATAAGGAGGCAAGCTATACCCTAGAAGAAGCAAGAAACTAATCGTCTTGGCAACAAAACAAAGAGAATGAAAGCACACAAACATAACCTCACATCCAAATATGAATATAAAGGGAAACAATAATCACTATTCCTTAATATCTCTCAATATCAATGGCCTCAACTCCCCAATAAAAAGACATAGATTAACAAACTGGATACGCAACGAGGACCCTGCATTCTGCTGCCTACAGGAAACACACCTCAGAGACAAAGACAGACACTACCTCAGAGTGAAAGGCTGGAAAACAACTTTCCAAGCAAATGGTCAGAAGAAGCAAGCTGGAGTAGCCATTCTAATATCAAATAAAATCAATTTCCAACTAAAAGTCATCAAAAAAGATAAGGAAGGACACTTCATATTCATCAAAGGAAAAATCCACCAAGATGAACTCTCAATCCTAAATATCTATGCCCCAAATACAAGGGCACCTACATACGTAAAAGAAACCTTACTAAAGCTCAAAACACACATTGCACCTCACACAATAATAGTGGGAGATTTCAACACCCCACTCTCATCAGTGGACAGATCATGGAAACAGAAATTAAACAGTGATGTCGACAGACTAAGAGAAGTCATGAGCCAAATGGACTTAACGGATATTTATAGAACATTCTATCCTAAAGCAAAAGGATATACCTTCTTCTCAGCTCCTCATGGTACTTTCTCCAAAATTGACCATATAATTGGTCAAAAAACGGGCCTCAACAGGTACAGAAAGATAGAAATAATCCCATGCGTGCTATCGGACCACCACGGCCTAAAACTGGTCTTCAATAACAATAAGGGAAGAATGCCCACATATACGTGGAAATTGAACAATGCTCTACTCAATGATAACCTGGTCAAGGAAGAAATAAAGAAAGAAATTAAAAACTTCTTAGAATTTAATGAAAATGAAGATACAACATACTCAAACTTATGGGACACAATGAAAGCTGTGCTAAGAGGAAAACTCATAGCGCTGAGTGCCTGCAGAAAGAAACAGGAAAGAGCATATGTCAGCAGCTTGACAGCACACCTAAAAGCTCTAGAACAAAAAGAAGCAAATACACCCAGGAGGAGTAGAAGGCAGGAAATAATCAAACTCAGAGCTGAAATCAACCAAGTAGAAACAAAAAGGACCATAGAAAGAATCAACAGGACCAAAAGTTGGTTCTTTGAGAAAATCAACAAGATAGATAAACCCTTAGCCAGACTAACGAGAGGACACAGAGAGTGCGTCCAAATTAACAAAATCAGAAATGAAAAGGGAGACATAACTACAGATTCAGAGGAAATTCAAAAAATCATCAGATCTTACTATAAAAACCTATATTCAACAAAACTTGAAAATCTTCAGGAAATGGACTATTTCCTAGACAGATACCAGGTATCAAAGTTAAATCAGGAACAGATAAACCAGTTAAACAACCCCATAACTCCTAAGGAAATAGAAGCAGTCATTAAAGGTCTCCCAACCAAAAAGAGCCCAGGTCCAGATGGGTTTAGTGCAGAATTCTATCAAACCTTCATAGAAGACCTCATACCAATATTATCCAAACTATTCCACAAATTGAAACAGATGGAGCCCTACCGAATTCCTTCTACGAATCTACAATTACTCTTATACCTAAACCACACAAAGACACAACAAAGAAAGAGAACTTCAGACCAATTTCCCTTATGAATATCGACGCAAAAATACTCAATAAAATTCTGGCAAACCGAATTCAAGAGCACATCAAAACAATCATCCACCATGATCAAGTAGGCTTCATCCCAGGCATGCAGGGATGGTTTAATATACGGAAAACCATCAACGTGATCCATTATATAAACAAACTGAAAGAACAGAACCACATGATCATTTCATTAGATGCTGAGAAAGCATTTGACAAAATTCAACACCCCTTCATGATAAAAGTCCTGGAAAGAATAGGAATTCAAGGCCCATACCTAAACATAGTAAAAGCCATATACAGCAAACCAGTTGCTAACATTAAACTAAATGGAGAGGAACTTGAAGCAATCCCACTAAAATCAGGGACTAGACAAGGCTGCCCACTCTCTCCCTACTTATTCAATATAGTTCTTGAAGTTCTAGCCAGAGCAATCAGACAACAAAAGGAGATCAAAGGGATACAGATCGGAAAAGAAGAGGTCAAAATATCACTATTTGCAGATGATATGATAGTATATTTAAGTGATCCCAAAAGTTCCACCAGAGAACTACTAAAGCTGATAAACAACTTCAGCAAAGTGGCTGGGTATAAAATTAACTCAAATAAATCTGTTGCCTTCCTCTATACAAAAGAGAAACAAGCCGAGAAAGAAATTAGGGAAACGACACCCTTCATAATAGACCCAAATAATATAAAGTACCTCGGTGTGACTTTAACCAAGCAAGTAAAAGATCTGTACAATAAGAACTTCAAGTCACTGAAGAAAGAAATTGAAGAAGACCTCAGAAGATGGAAAGATCTCCCATGCTCATGGATTGGCAGGATTAATATAGTAAAAATGGCCATTTTACCAAAAGCAATCTACAGATTCAATGCAATCCCCATGAAAATACCAATCCAATTCTTCAAAGAGTTAGACAGAACAATTTGCAAATTCATCTGGAATAACAAAAAACCCAGGATAGCTAAAGCTATCCTCAACAATAAAAGGACTTCAGGGGGAATCACTATCCCTGAACTCAAGCAGTATTACAGAGCAATAGTGATAAAAACTGCATGGTATTGGTACAGAGACAGACAGATAGACCAATGGAATAGAATTGAAGACCCAGAAATGAACCCACACACCTATGGTCACTTGATTTTTGACAAAGGAGCCAAAACCATCCAATGGAAAAAAGATAGCATTTTCAACAAATGGTGCTGGTTCAACTGGAGGGCAACATGTAGAAGAACGCAGATCGATCCATGCTTATCACCCTGTACAAAGCTTAAGTCGAAGTGGATCAAGGAACTCCACATCAAACCAGACACACTCAAACTAATAGAAGAAAAACTAGGGAAGCATCTGGAACACATGGGCACTGGAAAAAATTTCCTGAACAAAACACCAATGGCTTATGCTCTAAGATCAAGAATTGACAAATGGGATCTCATAAAACTGCAAAGCTTCTGTAAGGCAAAGGACACTGTGGTTAGGACAAAACGGCAACCAACAGATTGGGAAAAGATCTTTACCAACCCTACAACAGATAGAGGCCTTATATCCAAAATATACAAAGAACTCAAGAAGTTAGACCGCAGGGAAACAAATAACCCTATTAAAAAATGGGGTTCAGAGCTAAACAAAGAATTCACAGCTGAGGAATGCCGAATGGCTGAGAAACACCTAAAGAAATGTTCAACATCTTTAGTCATAAGGGAAATGCAAATCAAAACAACCCTGAGATTTCACCTCACACCAGTGCGATTGGCTAAGATCAAAAACTCAGGTGACAGCAGATGCTGGCGAGGTTGTGGAGAAAGAGGAACACTCCTCCATTATTGGTGGGATTGCAGACTGGTAAAACCATTCTGGAAATCAGTCTGGAGGTTCCTCAGAAAATTGGACATTGAACTGCCTGAGGATCCAGCTATACCTCTCTTGGGCATATACCCAAAAGATGCCTCAACATATAAAAGAGACACGTGCTCCACTATGTTCATCGCAGCCTTATTTATAATAGCCAGAAAATGGAAAGAACCCAGATGCCCTTCAACAGAGGAATGGATACAGAAAATGTGGTACATCTACACAATGGAATACTACTCAGCTATCAAAAACAACGAGTTTATGAAATTCGTAGGCAAATGGTTGGAACTGGAAAATATCATCCTGAGTGAACTAACCCAATCACAGAAAGACATACATGGTATGCACTCATTGATAAGTGGCTATTAGCCCAAATGCTTGAATTACCCTAGATCCCTAGAACAAACCAAACTCAAGACGGATGATCAAAATGTGAATGCTTCACTCCTTCTTTAAATGAGGAAAAAGAATACCCTTGGCAGGGAAGGGAGAGGCAAAGATTAAAACAGAGACTGAAGGAACACCCATTCAGAGCCTGTCCCACATTTGGCCCATACATATACAGCCACCCAATTGGACTAGATGGATGAAGCAAAGAAGTGCAGACCGACAGGAGCCAGATGTAGATCGCTCCTGAGAGACACAGCCAGAATACAGCAAATACAGAGGCGAATGCCGGCAGCAAACCACTGAACCGAGAATAGGTCCCCTATTGAAGGAATCAGAGAAAGAACTGGAAGAGCTTGAAGGGGCTCGAGACCCCAAAAGTACAACAATGCCAAGCAACCAGAGCTTCCAGGGACTAAGCCACTACCTAAAGACTATACATGGACTGACCCTGGACTCTGACCCCATAGGTAGCAATGAATATCCTAGTAAGAGCACCAGTGGAAGGGGAAGCCCTGGGTCCTGCTAAGACTGAACCCCCAGTGAACTAGTCTATGGGGGGAGGGCGGCAATGGTGGGAGGGTTGGGAGGGGAACACCCATAAGGAAGGGGAGGGGGTAGGGGGATGTTTGCCCGGAAACCGGGAAAGGGAATAACACTCGAAATGTATATAAGAAATACTCAAGTTAATAAAAAAAAAAAGAAAAAAGAAATAGTAATGGAGCAAGCCATGGGGAGTGTGGCAGTTTGAATAAGAAAGGCTCCCCCAGTTATATATTTGAACATTTAGTTAACAGGGAGTGACAGTATTTTCAAGGATTAGAAGGATTAAGAGTTGTGGCCTCATTGGAGGAAGTGGGTGTGTCAACAGGGTGGGGTTTGAGTTTTCAAGAGCCCCATGCTTTCCCAGAGTCTCTCTCTCTGTCTCTCTGTCTCTCTCTCCCCCTCTCTCACTCCCTCCTTTCCCTCTCTCTCTCCCTCCCTCCCTCTCTCTCTCTCTCTCCCTCCCTCCCTCTCTCTGTCTCTCTGTCTCTCTCTGTCTCTCTGTCTCTCTCTGTCTCTCTCTCTGTCTCTCTCTCTGTCTCTCTCTCTGTCTCTCTCTCTGTCTCTCTCTCTGTCTCTCTCTCTGTCTCTCTCTCTCTCTCTCTCTCTCTGCTTACAGAGCAGTAGCTCTCTACTGCTCCCGTGTTATGCTCACTACCATGAGGATGGACCAGACTTCTGAAACTGTAAGGGAGCCTCCAATTACATGCTTTCAATTATAGTAGTTTCCTTGACCATGGTGTCTCTTCACAGCAACAGAACAATGACTGAGACAGGGAGCAGGCCAACAAGCAGAGCTCCTTGTTACCACTTCAAACTCCTGTTCTGGTTTCCCTCAGTGATGATCTGTAACCTGTAAGGCAAATAACCCTTTCCTCCCCAAGTTAGTTTTGATCATGGCATTCATCACGACGAGAAGGAAGCAAACTAGAAAGTCACTGGTCAGTACATGAGCAAGTTTTACCTTTAAATTAAAACCAAATGTCTATACCTTTCTATTTGTGGTTATGAGGTAAGAGTCTGTGGCTCTACTGGACTCACTGTTTCTATAAGAAATTGTTTTACTTAGGGTTCCTATTGTTGTAAGGAAACACGGTGACCAAAGAGCAAGTTAGGGAGGAAAAGGTTTCTTCAGCTTACACTTTTACATTGTTGCTCATCACCAAAGGAAGTTGGGACAGGAACTCAAACAGGACAGGATCCTGGAGGCGGGAACTGAGGCATTGGCTATGGAGTGGCAGTGCTTACCATCTTGCTCCTCATGTCTTGCATAGCTTGCTTTCTTATAGAACCCAGGACCACCAGCCTAGGAATGGTGCCACTCACAGTGGGCCGGGCCCTCCCCCACCAATCACTGAGAAAATGCTCTACACTTGGATCTTATGGACGCATGTTCTCAACTGAGGCGCCCTCTTCTCTGATGACTCTAGCTTGTGTCCAGTTGGCATAAAATCAGGATGGTGGTTAGAATGTGATTGTCCCATGGGAAGTGTGGCACAAGCAGGAGGAGTGGTATTGTGGGAGTAGGTGTGACCTTGTTGGAGGAAGCATATCACTGTGGGGGTGATATGCTTCTTCTCAAACACCATGTCTTCCTAGACGCTTCCAGGTTTCCTGCCTTGATGAAAATAGACTGAACTTCTGAAGCTGAAAGCCTGCCCTAATTATATTGTTGTCCCCTGGGGTTGGGGATTTAGCTCAGCAGTAGAGCACTTGCCTAGGAAGCGCAAGGCCCTGGGTTCGTTCCCCAGCTCAAAAAAAAAATGAACCCCCCCAAAAAATGTTGTCCCTTATAAGTTGCCTTGGTCATGGTGTCTTTTCGCAGCAATGAAACCGTCAGACAACCAGCCAGTATAAAATCTCCCAAATAGCAGAATTAATCAACGATAGAAAGTATTTTCAAGTCCTGCAGTGAGAAACTTATTCTTGAGAGAAGAAACAGCAATGAATATGTCCAAGATAAGGTTGTCTCCAAAGTAACTCTTGGAGTGTAGATGTGGCTCAGGGAGTCCACATGGAGTGCACAGGGGCTTCTCAGGAGGAGAGAGCTACATGGTCAGGAGCCGGAAAGCATTTTAAAGTCATGGCAAATGGCATAGGAATGAGCTCAGCACCTCTGCATTGGAGGCACCATCAAGAGTTTTCTGAGGATAAGCTTCCATGTGAGTCAAAGACGGGAACTTCCTGGGGCTAGATAGGGTAACAGGGACAACAGGGGTGTAGGAAGCCATCCAGTCAAAGGAGAGCCAGGCAAGACAAGCCAGTGCAGGAGCTCTTTGTGGCCATCTAGGGGCATTGAGAAGAGACCTAAAAAATATTACAGGATGCAACAGAGTCTAACGTGCTCAGGGAAGCTAAACCCAGGATCCACGTAACACCTGACAGAAGCTAACAGCATCCTCATCTTCCCTTTTAAATTACATTTTACTGATAATAAAAAATAATGGGCTTTATGATACTTTCAGGAATCGATAGATATAAACTGAGTTTGGCATTCACTACGGTTGAGTTATCCTCGTCAAAATGTCCTCCAGGGGAAGCCTCCACCTCACATCCACCTTCTGTAGTGATGTCTTGGCTGTTCTTTAAGGAACCAAAGAGAGCAATATGGATGCGGCCCAAGTTCAACTCATTCTGGATCCTTTCTGTTCTTCCTTGTCTCCTGCTTCACTTTTTGAGTACTCCCTCTTGGAATTCATTCATCCCTCAGTGTCCTCTAGTCCCTCACGTGTTCTTTAGTCTTTCTTCCACATCACCATCAATTTAATCTTTCTTACCCTCATCCGGGTCTCTACTCTGCATGTGAGGGAAGGATTTATTTAAAAAGATGATTTTAGGGGCCTGGAGAGATAACCAATGGATCAAGAGCTCCTCTGCTTTGAAAGAGGACTTGGATTTGTTCTTTGAGCTCATGTACAATGGTTCCCAACCACCTTTAATTCCAGCTCCAAGGGTCCTGACTATTCTTGTCTCTTTGGTCTCCTGTATTCATGCCCTGCCCCCACCCATATAATTAAAAATAATACATCTTCAGATGAGAAACAGGTTTCATTAGGTTTTGTTAGTCAAACAATCCCTGATCTTCTCTGATTCTGAGGCTGCTTGGATCAGTTTATTGGGTTTCCCCTTGTGTTCCAAGACCACCTCCCTGTTACCTGCCCCTCTTTCCCCAACTGTCTGTCTCTCCCTCAAACTTCACCTCAGAGAGTCTATCTATGTCTGGCCCCTCTCCACTGCTTCCAAAACATCTGTCTTTTTTTTCCCTGTGCCATCCCTGCTCTTCTAAGCCTCATCTCCAGTTCTTTTCTCTCCCTAAAGACCAGACCAGCTCAGTCCTGTTTGTTTTAGTCTATGTGACATTAGACTTACGGTTCACAGCCTTGACCTTTCAGACTTCCTCTCCATGTTCCATCCAACACATCCCGTCTCCTCCACCAATGTGTTCACACAGAACACATCACATCGCACATTTTAATTTTTAGAGAAAAACAAATTCCACTGGAAAAGATACTGGGGTTGTGAAAGGCCCTTGGGTATCTGAAACAGAAAAACAAACATATTCCCCCCAATCCTATAAATTCCCCATCTATGTCCCCCACACTTTGTGAATTTCACCTTAACGGATCTTTTCCACCAGATTATAGATGTAGATGTGGATGTCAGCATCACACTTGATGAAGTACACAGAAGGCTTGGCTGGAACTTTGTAAATGACGTTGCCGATCTTTTTGGACCCGTCACATCTGGTGAACTGCACACATTTACCTGCTAAGATGTCGCTGTCAACGTCTGACTTCACCTCTTCTGGAGGAGTTTCTAGAATGATACGGAGGTTACCTTCGTGTAATCATTCATGAGCTGGTAGATGTATAGGACTGGATCTTTCTCGAAGGTGATGTAAAACCAGTCCTTCATGATCGGCACCTGGGCTAGGAACACCCTCCTCCAGTTGTCCTTAGAGCCATGTTTCCCTCAAATTTGTGCTCCACAGCTCGGCAAACCATGGCACTTGCGAGATGGGAGTCTTTCACTTGATGAACCACTTCTTTGCGAGTCAAGACCTTAAGCTTTAAAATTCTCTCATCTCTGTGAAGTGCCAGTCCGTAGTCACAATCAATTCCATCATACTGGACCAGATAGAGAGAGGGATTTGTTGGCAGTTGATCTAGAACTATGGCATTCCACTGGGTAACGGGCTCATCACCTTCCTTCCATCCACGAGAAATTCTGCAACCCACAATGTTCCCCAGGGCCTGGGGAGAAGGCCTCCTCCTACTATGCTTCTGGAAGGACGGTGTGCTCATCCTCCTCAGAGACATCCTCTTCTTCTTGGCTGTAGACCTAGTGTGGTAGGCCACGGCACTCCTTGTCCACTGTTTTGTGACTATCGTTCTGTGTTCAGGCTTCATACTTGCCCGTGGCCTGGGTTTGAAGAGCTCGCCTGCATAAACCAGACACAATGCTGCTGCCTCTGTCATGTGAGTGCCTGCAAGAACAATTGAGGGTGGGGTGGGGGAGGGTGCTGGACCAAGGCTTTTGTCTAAGAGAACTTTGGAGCAGGTGAGGAAGGCGATGGTAAACGGGGTTGAGCATCGGAATCTAATTCTGTCATAATCAGGATTTCGTAGGAGGGCTGGGCAATGGTGTAGCACACCTTTAATTCCAGCACTCAAGAGGCAGAGTGAGGCAGACTCTGTGAGATCAAGGGCAGCCTGGTCTACAGAGTTAATTCCAGGATAGCCAAAGTTACCCACTGAAAAACCCTGTCTCAAAAATGAAAATCTAAAGTTCAAAGGGAAATGAAAAAATGGTTCTCTATAGCTCAGAATAACATATTCAGACAAATTTCTTCAGCCCGAGGCACTTTGGCTCTGCTGAGGAACCTCTCCTTGAATGGCTAGGTCAGTGTGGGATTAAGTTTCCCTGTCCCCACTTTAAGCAAGCAGAACAGAGAAAGGATAGCAAAGGAGCCAGAAGGGTGGCCACACCCCTCTTCTACCCTCTAACTATGAGCTATGTGGCAACATCCACAAGTGTCTGCCCAGAGACACAGCACACCAGTCCACCGGCTTTCTGTACTGTGCATCCTGACCCAGGCCCAGGTTTATTCTGCGACGCTGTTGCATCTCCGACCACAACAATAATCTTTTGTGTGGGCAACAACAGCCGTTTAGAAGTAATATCTCCTGGGGTTGGAGATTTAGCTTAGTGGTAGAACAGTTGCCTAGCAAGCACTAGGCCCTGGGTTCGGTCCTCAGCTCCGAAAGAAAAAACAAACAAACAAACAAACAAAGAAATATTATCTCCTAAAATGCACAGGCACAGAGAGGAGCTTTGGCATTTTAGTAGGATTGTGAATTAGATATTGTTGGCAAAGGATAATAAACTCCAGAGACTGACTAGCCTAGACCATCCGCTTAGCTCTCAAACGTGGAAGTTATCAGAACATAAGGTTACTCGCTGTAAGAGGGAAAACTTTTACCTTTCTGGGCTGCAGGGGTCCCAGTTATCTTCATAAACGTATTTACCGAAAGAAAATGCCCTAGTCGTCCAGATTCTGTCTTCGGAAACCGGTCAGGCACCAAAAGGCTGTTGAACAATTGTGGGTTTCAGGAGCTGAACTGGCTTTCACACACCGCTGCGAATATAGTGAACCCACCTTCAAGGGAGTCTAGCTCCCCCAAGTAGAAGAGATGCGCAACCTCCACCCTTGTGCTCTGTGACATCATCCAGGCTCTGCTTACGTCATAGAAGCCCTCTCAGGCCAGTTCCTTCCCTAGTTACGCTTAGAAACTTCCAGTATCTAGGTTTTAGCTTCTCATGTAGCCTCCTGGAGACCCAAAATAAAGTCTCCTCCCAAATATTCTGATGACTCGTGTCACATTCTGCCCAAGTAGCTCTTTTCGTGCATTTTTTTTCTTAAAAAGTCTTTTGTTTCTCAGTCACCAACATCCTTGGTGGTTATTTTCCCAACTCCTATCTTTCCTATCTTTAAGTCATTCTCCGTATCAGAAATATTGCTAGGCTCCCTCTCCGAGGCAACCCACTGGATAGCACACCAAAATTAGCTTTATCAAAACCCACAATTAGAGGAGACCCCTTTTTATTCACAAAAAGCTGGAATTTGACAGGATTAAATACCTTGTATTGAAGTCAATGTCAATCATGAATTATGGATTCTTTGCAAAGAGCGAGGAAAAATTAGCTCCTGGACATGTTTCCAAATTCGGAATAAACTGATGACAAACCCGATATCGACCTGTCATATTTTAAATGTCTTTAAAATTTACCAGCACTTCTGGTTACAAGGAATTTATACACTCTGGTTTCTCTTCAGATCGTATAAATCTTTCGCCTTTTACAACAAGGAATTTATTAGATCAAATGCAGTAAAACAGGATTAAATAGATGAGGTAATTTTATTTTTGAAATATGGGTAGACAGAATACTGGTTGCAGGTAAGTGTGGAATGTACCTGTAAATTACAGGTCACTTTAATTGTTTCTGTCACATAGTTCTTCAGATCTTCAAAATGATTCTTTTCAGAACCCTCCCCTGTCCCCAGTACACTCTGACAGTCCCTTCCATCTTCCCAATAATTCCCTTCCACTTTAACATTATAATTTTTTAAATGTACTTAGAGCTTAACAACTTATGGCAGCTTTTGAAAATCTGTCCACTTTTCTAAGTGCATCGTCTTTCTTTTCTCCCTTCTATCGTAGTTTTAAGCACATTTTCCTTCACACTTTGAGTTTTCCTCTCTCTCTGCTCTTATGACTCCTCTGCCATTATGTGACTTTGGTCTACTATGTGGCTGATCTCAATGTGGGGTTAACTCAAATGACATGATTTTTCCCCCTTTTCTCCCCTTCATCTTCCTTCTCTAGGCACCTGCTGAGATTTACAGCCTTGGGGATTTTTTTTAAGCCTGGAAAGCACACACACACACACACACACACACACACACACACTCATACATACCAAACACACACACACACACACACTCATACATATGCACATACACACAGAAACACTCATACATACACAAACACAGAAACACACACATACATACAAACACAAACACACACATGCACACACAAACCCACACACAAACATACACATATACACACTCAAACACACAAATACAGAGAGAGACAGAGACAGAGACAGAGTGCCCATGAGAAAACATGTAATATCATCTTTCTAAGAACAATAAACACAGACAACTTTCAAAAAAGGGAAGATCAAGTAGGCACCATGAAGAATAATCTCATCAAAGTCGTCAACATGAGGAGGAAAGATTTTGTCTCACTCTATCTTTTAGGTTCCCGTCTGTTTCTGAGCGACGTTGGGGCAGGAACTCAGGCAGGACTCTAGAGGCAGGAAAGGAAGCAGAGACAACTTAGAAATGCTGGGTACTGGATTGGTATCTATGACCTACTCAGCTTTCTCTCCTCATACAACCCAGGGCCACCTTCATAGGGGATGACACTACGCATAGTGGGCTAGACCCTTCCACATCAACCATTAAAAAAAAATTCCTTAAAGATATGGCCAAGTTCAATCTGATGGAGGCAATTCCTCAGCTGAGGATCCTTCTTCCCAGGTTGAGTCAAACTGATAATAAAACTAACCAGGACCCCTGCACATCAATTCTGATTGCCACACTGTGTGCAATAGACAAGCCATTGGAATAACCTTAGCTGTTGATCACTGGATAAATGGCTTAAAAATGTGATATACATTGATGTGATTTTCAACTATGTGTAAGAGGAAAGGGTTTTGTTCTCAGAAAAACGGAAGGAACTGTAAAATACAATATGTTAAGTGAAACAAGCCAGACTCATACAGACGATTGTGAAATTTAGATTTTAATAAGGGAAATAAGTGAAAGGTGGCATTTAGGAAGAGGAAGGGGAGCAGCAGGGTGTGTGTGTGTGTGTGTGTGTGTGTGTGTGTGTGTGTGTGTGTGTGTGTGCAGGTGTAAATGGAGGTGAGTTGTGAGGATGAAGATGGCTAATGTACACTATAAACCTGTACAAGGAGTCACAGCAAGCCCACTGCCTTGTACATTTAAAGAACATCTGTATAAGAGAACTGAATCTAAAACAATATTTTGATTAAATTGGGGGTTTATAGTTTAGAGATACCATAAATTTTATTCGTATTTTCCTTCCCACAGGTAGCTCTTGCTGTTTTGAACTTGATACTGGTGACAGGATAAGGCAATGAGCTTTGGTGTCTGTACCTCATCAATCACCCGGAATTCACTTCATTCAGTGAGGCTACCGTGGGAAGGAGGTAGTTAGAGATCTTACGGGTACACGATGTGGGAAGAATAATGCCCACCCCCACTATAGATATCCAAATATTCTCCGTCATCTCTGGTATGAATGTGATCGCCCAAAAGTAATTTTCTGAAGATTAATCCCCAGTGGAAATGTAGTTGTGAAGAATTGATTAGGTCAAGAGGGATGCGACCTACAAATAAAGATCCATTAATTATGCTATTGTGGACAAAGGTTAAATTATGAAAGGGAGTTTGGCTCCCTCTCTTGTCTTCCTACCCCATTGGATCCCTTCTGTGGTGACAACATCCCACAAGAACTCCTTCCTCTGCCGATGGTCTCTTCATCTTGGATTATACGCTTCTGAATCAGAATCATACAGAATCTGCATCATTATAGACTAGCCAATCGGTGCCATTCTGTTTGTCCATACAAACGTGAACATGCCTCAGAATTGTGAGCAGCTGGGTCATATGGGAAAGTGAAGCTTGCAGAGAGGACTAGGTGGTTAGTGCTGACTGAGGACAAGATGGGTTCAGGGTTAGCGTGTGTGCTCTTCGTGAAAGAACCAGCACAGAGGAAGAGTGTAGATTGGAAAGGTGCAGCTTGGGAGGGACTCAGACATCTACTGTTGACCTTGTGGGGACAAGGAGCCGTTAGGGAAGGGGAAAGATCACTAGGGTTAGCTTCAGCAACTGCTTTTGGCTAGCAGGACCCTTTTTAGAATCCTAATCTTCGAGGATGTAAAAGAAAACTGCCTGGAGTAAGTTGATGCATCAGTAACCATCAATAGTGTGTCCACTATTCCAGCGGGACCCAGGAAAAAGCCTGATCGTGGAAGATCCTTTGCCTTCAAGAGCTGGAGACTCCTCCCCGGCAACACTGGGCAACCCATCTATGTCAGTAAGAGCCTCCCACTATGTCCAGATCAGTGGTTGTAACCCTTGGATTGAGACCCCTTTGGGAGCTCAAATGGCCCTTGCACAGGAGTCACATATCATATATCCTGTACGTCAGATATTTACATTACAATTCATAACTATAGCCAAATTAAAGATTTGAATTAGCAATGAAATAATTTAACAATTGGTGTAGATGTATTAAAAGGTTATGTTAGGAAGGTTGAAAACCACTCTGGTTGACTCCTCTAAAATATGCCTGTCCGTATGGACTGGAGGTACAATCCCTTTTATTCAATCAGGCAAATCCAGAAAAACCAAAACACCACCATAAGTTTATGAAGGATAAACAGCCACTGTACCCACAGTGTCAGGACTCCTGATATCTTAGACAAATGATGTTAAAATGGAAATTACGTCACACCATGACCATCCCCCTAAATGAATAGCATAGAAGAAAAACCAGTTCCCTGGTGGTGGCACCAAGAGAAAACCCTTGTCTGAATGGTCAGCAAGGATTTTAAAGCCAGGATTCAAGCGTCGTCAATGAGAAACTTCCAAAGCAAAAGTATACACATAATCTTGTGTGAGGTAATAGAAGAAACAAGATTAAATCGAATAGGTACTCACTGAATTAAAACAAACACTAAGAGTAGGAACTAAAGGCATGTCTGGGCAAGATGAGCAATGAAGTGGAGTTTAGAGCAGGCAGAAGGGGCTGGGAAGACAGCTCATTGCTTAGCAACACTGGTTGCTCTTGCAGAGGATCAGGGTTCAGAGGATCTGATGGATTCTTTGGTCAAAACACACACACACACAAACACACACACACACACACACACACACACACACACCCCATAGAGATAAATTTTTAAAAAAATTAAAAAAGGAAGGAGCCAGGTATGCCCCTTTAATCCCAGCACTCAAAAGCAAGCTGATCTCTCTGAGTTCAAGGCCTACCTGGTTTATACAGTGAGTTTTAGGCCAGCCCTACCTACATAATGAAAACCAGTGGTGTCAAAATAAAACAGAAAAGAGTGTTATATTTATTTCTGATAATGTAGGCAACAAAGAAATATTTCTACAGAAAAGAACTTATTGTTGAGAGAATCAGTGGGCTGGAAGGGACCCCAATTCTTTGTGTCACTAACTCCATCACAGCCTCAGCAGGAAGCAAGAATGGGTACAGCTAAAAGGAAGCAGGGCGATTATGAGTAAATCTGTGGACACGCATCAGCCCGTCAGCAACAGAAGCAGGCAGAAAAACAGATAGGATAAGATGCCTTCACCAGCCAATGTCTCTGACTGACAGTCCCTAGTAGCACCAGGTTGTTCTTTTCCTTCAAGTACCCTGGACTTTTCAGAAACTCAGAAACCACAGAACAAAGTATGGCAAATGTCTAAGAAAGGATGTCCTGTGGGACATATTTGTTTATACAAGTTTCATGTAGCCCAGGCTGGCCTCAAACACACTATTCACCCGAGGATGATTTTGAACTCCTGGTTCTCCTCCTGGTAATGGGACTATGGGCATGTACCTCCACACCAGGCTTATGAGGTACTGTAGGTGGAGTCCAGAGCTGTGTGAGAGCCAAGTGAGCACTCTATCCACTGAGCTGCATCTCCAGCCCCTCGGGATGTGTTCTGCTAATACAACAAAACTAAAATAGACGTCTTCAATGAGAGACAACAGGAGTCTCCCAGTCCAAAAACGTTAAATTACACATTCACAAGTAATACAGATGTAAAGAAATAATGAAACTATGTAACAGTAAGAAAAAAAAAGAAGAAGATAGGAAAAATACTATCAAAATATGTGAGAAATAACTATGAAGGAGTTAAATAGGAAACTGTATTTACAACACTAATTCTTATATTAGAAAGAAAGACCAGCAACCTAATTTTTATCTACACTAGAAAATAAGAAAATAATTAATTCAATGAAAAAATAATTGTTAAAAGGAACCCCAAAACACTAAAAATAAGAAATTAACAAAAAAAGACAATGAAACACAATTAGTTTTCTTTTTTAAAGCAAAGAATTATATTTCATCGTCTCAGTTAGACCTAGATAGAAAAATATAAGGTCCTTTCTCTTTGGCGAGTTAAAAAAAAGAAAGAATTTGCCGTGTTTTAGGGTTTATGCAGAACACTGAATCTGGTCCCACAGACAAAAATTTAAAAAAAAATTCATCATTTAAACCCTTTTTAATGACAGTGTTTATCCTCAACTTATCTCTCCTATAATCTGTTTAATATCAGACAAGATTTCCAGGGTTGCCATATGGAGATTATGCAGTGTTGAAATGAAAGCACAGCATTGTATTCCCAACACAGACTCTGGTTGAGAACATCATTGTTTTTATCATGAGGAAACTAACACAAGATCCAAGCCCAGTCTCCCGAGGCGTTCTCCCATCTTAGAGCCATTTCTTCAGACAGCACTTCCCATGTGTCATATTTTGCTTCAACAATCGAAGCAGACTTGTTTGGTGCACTTTTTGGTATGCCATGCTGCTTGGGAGATCCTGGACCATCAGACATGATGAAACTTCTCGCCCACACCCCCAAACTACAGCACTGGTATCAGTGTAGAAGAAATAGGAGAGACAGAAAACAAAAAGGAAAAAAAAAACTGTTGTTGTTTGGGGAAGAGTCATATAAGTAGGCCAAGCGGACCTTGGACTTTTTATGTAGCCCGGGTTGGCCTTGGACTTACTATGTAGCCCAGGCTGGCAATGGACTTACTCTGTAGCCCAGGCTGGCCTTGGTTTACGATGTAGCCCAGGCTGTCTTTGGACTTACTCTGTAGCCCAGGCTGGATTTGAACTTGTGATCTTGGCAAGTATTGAGAATATAGGTATGCACTACCACACCCAGCTTTGTCTCTGTTATTATAAGTGACTCAGCTGTGGCCCCTCATTTGCCAGCCTCCCTCATCATCAACTACAGCATCCACAATCACCCACTAGGATAATCCCATCCTTTAACTCATCTGTTAAGGTAGGACATTACAGAACAGAGAGTCAGCAGGGTCCTCCTCCTTATTAGAACACATTTGTGTGGAGGGATTTGAGTGATTGTTTGAGTGAGCCAGTCATACCTTAACCTGGTTCTGATATTATGACCAAGACGGAAAAAAAAAAAAGGAAAAGAAAACAAAAGTAAAAGAGATGGGTCGAACACAGGGACTTGAACCTTAGCATTTGAGGAAATGGCTCACAGGTCTCAGGTAAATGATGGGTAGGCTTTGTGGCCCACACAGTATCCCAGTCCAGGGAGGTAGAGATAGGGCAGAATCCCAGGGCAAGATAGCTGTCAAGACTGTCATATTGGTGAACTCTGGGTTTGACTGAGGAATGCTGCTTCAATGAATAAGGTAGAAACGAAATGGATTAGTCCCTACATTATACACTGCACATGCACGTATGTACACACACACACACACACACACACACACACACACACACACACACACATACACAGGAACAAAACAAAAAACCTTGGACTTAAGGCATTGCCTCCACTGTATTAGCACATAGTAGAAGGTGGGGATCTAAATAAGTGTTCCTTTCCACCCCCACAAAGACCAACATACTTATGAACCCTCAGCCCTGGATCTGTACAATCTGCTGAGGTCTCCCAGATGTTTAGTTTAGTCTCCTCGCTCTGTAATATATTCTGGTGTTCTGTTTCAGGAATCCTGAGCTGGGACTTGGCTGACTTGATCATTACTCCCAGTCTTGCATCCAAGACAACTTTCAGCTGCCATGTACTGATCCTTGGAATGCCCTGCCAAGGTACCCTGACTTGCGTTTCTTACGAGGGCATGCCATTAAGCCAGAGAAAGTGCGGCTTTCTTATTCTGCCATTTATTAGCTTAGAGTATTGGGAAATTGGCTCCAGGTTTAAACCTCACTTCCCTCATGTATAAATGAGCAGGCGAACAATTCCAGTTCATCAGCTCTACATTAGGAGTGAGTTAGAAAAACACATTCAAAACGATTAGTGCCAATGTGTTTTATGAATGATAAGCAGTATTATTTATATGATTTGTGACATTGGAAATTATGGTACATGGAACGTAACGGTTTTCATTATCTTTGCACAGATGATGCGAGGAAAGCATCTAGGATGCAGAAATGCTTCCTTTTTTGCTTTATTTCCAAGAAGCATTTCTTTGTGCTCGAATTATTTTTTTAAAACTTACTTTCCACTCTATCTGCCCTTAGGTGATTAGGTTAGAACAGTGTTTGGTGAGAGGGGTTATAAAACGTTGTGTTACAGAATATATCTACAAGATCAACTGTTGAGTTCAAATGGAGGCAGCCTCCATGGTAAGCCATGCTCCCCCTGAAGCTTTTGATATCTTTTCTTTTTTGTTTTCATTGATTTCTTCTGATGGCTAGTCTTGGTGTAAGGAACCTCCTTGGAGGAGCTTCCTCCATCAGATTGGCCTTGACTATGTCTAGGTGGCATTTCCAAGAATGTTCTCTGATGTTGGAGAGCCTGGTCTAATGTGGGCAGCACCGCCCTATTGGATATCTAGGCTCAGTTCAATGGTTGACTGTGAATATCTGCGTCTGTGTCAGTCAGGTGCTGGCAAAGCCTCTCAGAGGACAGCCACACCAGACTCCTGTTTGCAAGCATATCTCAGCATCAGCAACAGTGACTGTTTTGGTGTCTGCAGATCTCCTGATGGCCTTTCCTTCAGCCTCTGCTCCAAATTTACTCCTGCATTAACATTAGACAGGGATAACTCTGATTTAATGAGAGATGGGTGAGTGGTCCCATCCTTACACTGAGGTCATGTCTATCTACTGCAGGTGGTGTCTTCAGATTCAATTTCACTGTTGTTGATGTTGTCTAATGTCATCCCTGTTCGGTCCAGGGAACCTGTTGCATCCTTAGTATCTGGGACATTCTAGAGGTTACACCATCCTCCACTGTTCCTTCTTTCTATACTCATTCTCCTCGTCCTCTGTTCTTCTCTCGTGTCTCTTCCCACATCTGATCCTACTCTCCTGTTTTTCTATTTCACTCCCCTCTCCCACACAGGGTCCTTCCTCCATGTTCCTCCCATGATAATTTTCTTCCCTCTTCTAATTGGGATTGAAGCAGTCCCTCTTTGTCCTTTCTTGTTGAGCTGCAGAGTGTATATTAGTTTACTGTGGATATTCTGAGATCTTGAGCTAATTTCCACTTACCAGTGAGTGCATGCTATTTGCATTTATTTGTGTTTGTGTTACTTCTCTCAGGATGATATTTTCTAGTTGCATCCATTTGCCTATGAATTTCATGAAGTCATTCTTTTTAATGGCTGAGTACCACACCATTGTGTAAATGGACCCCATTATATGAATCTGTTTTTCTTTTGAGGGACATCTGGTTTCTTTCCAGCTTCTGTCTGTTATAAATAAGGCTGCTATGAATATAGTGGAGCACATGTCCTTGTTGTAGGCTGGAGCAAGTTTTGGGTATGTGCCATCGAATGGTACAGCTGGGTCCTCAGGTAGTAAAAACTATGTTCAATTCTCTCAGGAACCTCCAGCCTGGTTTCCAAAGTGGTTTTAATAGCTTGTAATTTCAACAGTGACAGAGTGTTCCTTTCTCTCCACATCCTTGCCAGAGTCTGTTGTCACCTGACTTTTTATATTAGCCACTCTGACTGGTATGAGGTAGGATCTCAGAATTGTTTTGATTTGCTTTTCCCCAATGACTAAGGATGTTGAACATTTCTTTAGGTGCTTCTCAGCCATTCTGTATTCATCACCTGAGAATGTTTGTTTAGAACTGTAGTTCACTATTAAATAGTGTTATTTGAATCTCTGGAGGTTAGCTTATTGAGTTTTTTGTATATATTGTATATTAGTGCTCCATCAGATATAGGATTGGTAAAGATCTTTTCCCAATGTGTTAGTTGCTGTATGGAAATAATGACAGTGTCCCTTGCCTTACAGAGACTTTGAAATTTTGTGAAGTTCCATTTTTCAATTTTTGATCATAGAACAAAAGCCATTGGTGTTCTATTCAGGAAATTTACCTGAGTACCAATGTGTTCAAGGCTTTTCCCTGCTTTTTCATCAGTTAGTTTCAGTGTATCTGGTTTTATTTGGAGGTCTTTTTTAAAATTTTTTTTATTTACTTGAGTATTTCTTATTTACATTTCGAGTGTTATTCCCTTTCCCGGTTTCTGGGCAAACATCCCCCTAGTCCCTCCCCCTCCCCTTCTTTATGGTGTTCACATCCCCTACCCTGCCCCATTGCCGCCCTCCCCCCAACAATCACTTTCACTGGGGGTTCAGTCATAGCAGGACCAAGGGCTTCCTGGTCCACTGGTGATCTTTATGTGGAGGACATTAATCCACTTTTACTTGAAATTTGGACAAGGAGATAGGAATGGATTGATTTGCATTCTTCTACATTCTGCCCTTCAGGTGAAACAGCACAATTTTTTAAAATTGCTATCTTTTTATCCACTGGATAGTTTTAGATCCTTTATCAATTTTCAAGTGGCCGTAGCTGTGTGGGTTCATTTCTGCATCTTCAATTCTGTTCCATTGATCTACCTGCCTATCTCAATACCAATACAATACAGTTTTTCATCACCATTGCTCTGTAATACAACTTGAGATCAGGGATGGTGATTTCCCCAAAATTCTTTTATTTTTGAGAATTGTTTTCTCTATCCTGGGATTTATTTTGTTCCAAATAAATTTGCAAACTGCCATTTCTATGTTTTTGAAGAATTGAGTTGGAATATTGATGGGGATTGCATTGAATCTGTAGGTTGCATTTGCCAAAATGGCCATTTTTACAATATTGATTCTGCCAAAAACGAACATGGGAGATCTTTCTAATTTCTGAGATCTTCAATTTATTTCTTCAGAGACATGTGTTCCTGTCAAATATATCTTTCCCTTCTTGGATAAAGTCACACTGAGGTATTTTATATGCTTTCTGACTATTGTCAAGGGTGTCATTTCCATAATTTCTTTCTCAGCCTGTTTCTCTTTTGATAGAGGAATGCTACTGATTTGTTTGAATCAATTTTATGCTCTGCCACTTTGCTAAAGTTGTTTATCAGGTTTAGAAATTCACTTGTGGACTTTGAAGGTCACAAAATATACTAGCACATCACCTACATATAGTGACATTTTAAATGTTTCCTTTAATATATGTTTCTCTTTACCTCCATTTGTTTTCTAACCACTCTGGCGAGGACTTCAAACACTATATTAAAAAGATAGGGAGAGAGTGGGTATACTTGTCTAGTTCCTGATTTTAGAGGGACTTCATTAAGTTTCTCTCCATTTAGTCTGATGTTGGCTACTGGTTTGCTGTATATTGCATTTACTGTGCTTCAGTATGGTCCTTGAATTTCTGATATTTCCAAGACTTTTAACATGAAGGGATAGGTTCTGTAAAATGCTTTCTCAGCATCCAATGAGATGAGTGCTTGGTTTGTTTTAATTGAATATGTTTTTATAGTGAGAGTAGTTTGATTAGTGATCAGGTTCTGTATATTGAACCATCCCTGTATCTCCAGGATGAAGCCTACTTGACCATGATGGGTCATTGTTTTGATGTGTTCTTGGATTTGGCTTTCAAGAAATTTATTGAGAATTTTTGCAGGGAAATTCATGAATAAATTGGTCTGAAATTCTCTTTCTTTGTTGGGTCATTGTTTGCTTTAGTTATAAGCATAACTGTGGCATCAGAGATGGAATTGTGTAGTGTTCCTTCTATTTCTCGTTTGTGGAATAGTTTGGAGAATATTGGTATTAGGTATTCTATGAACGTCTGAGAGAATTCTGCACTGAACTCCTCTGGTCCTGGGATCTTTGGTTGGGAGACATTTAATGACTGCTTCTACTACTTTACGAGTTATGGGAGTATTTAGATGGTTTATCTGATACTGACTCAACTTTGGTAAATTGTATCTGTCTACAAAATTATCCATTTATCCCTAACTTTCCCGTTTTGTTAAGTATAGGCTTTTATAGTAGGATCTGATAATTTTTTGAATTTCCTCATTTTCTCTGGTTATATATATATATATATATATATATATATATTTCACTTCTGATTTTTTATTTTTAATTTGAATATAAAGGATTTACCTTTTTCTCGATTTTTCAAAGAGCCAGCTAGTGGTTTTGTAGTGGTTTTGATTCTTTATATAATTCCGTTTGTTTCTACTTGGTTGATTTCAGTCCGGAGTTTGATGATTTCCTGCTGTCTAGTCTTCTTTGTGTATTTGGATTTTTATTGGTTCTGAGATTTCAGGTGTTCTGTCAAACTGCGAGTGTATCATAGTGCCTGTTTCTTTGTGGAGGCTCTCAGAGCTATGAGTTTTCCTTTAGCATTGCTTTTTTGTGTTCCCAAGTTATGCCTTCATTTTCACTAAATTCAAAATATATACATGTGACTTTTAATCACATAAAAGGAGTTAGGATTATATTATTAAGTTATATTTCCCCAACATCAATTAAATACATTTATTTTTACTTGAATTAATTAAACGTGCTATAGCAGGACAAAGATTAATTTCCTTTTGTTAGGTTAAGACTAAATTTAACTTTTACATTCTCCTGCCTATCAGAAAATCTGTATTCTTATACAAAAAGATGTGCCAGGCACAGGTCTAATTTCTAGTATAACCTGTAATTACAATCATCAGTTTTGTCAGTTTCAAGTGTTGTTCACATCATGCCTGTAAAACACAATGAACAACATGGCAGGATAACCATAAGGGCAGTGCAGTGGCATAAATAGCTTGGTGATAGCCAACAGCTCTCTAATTTTGCTTAAGTCCTGTTCAATGAACGTGGATGGTACTGGTAATTTAGCCACATATATAAGGCTATTGAAGCTGTGGTTATGGGGGAGAATGTACAGCCCCTTACTTACTTAAGCCAGTATCATACCTAACAACAATCATAGCCATGTGTCCTTACATAAAGAATTAATTACAGTCTCTGCATCAATCATCACAGTGAATATCACAGCCATTCAAAGTCCAGGATAGAAATTTCAAGTCCAGTCTCAGTGACTCCATCTACAAAACGTCACTTTATTCCAGGCTGAGGAACATTACAGAAGAGGGGGCAAGAAGATTGTAAGAGACTAATGTTTACTATGAGATGGTGTCTCAAAGGAGCACCAGAAATTAAACTTCTCACCAACACGACTGCCTAAACAACTGCTAAGGGAGAGAGGGAATGGGGAAGAATTAAAGATTAGTTTTCTTTCTGTTTCATCTTCTTCCTCTTCCTTTTCCTTTTCTTCTCCTTCCTCTTCCTTTTCTTCTTCTCCTTCTTCTTCTCCTTCTTCTTCCCCTTCTTCTTCTCCTTCTTCTTCCCCTTCTTCTTCTTCTCCTTCTTCTTCTTCTTCTTCTTCTTCTTCTTCTTCTTCTTCTTCTTCTTCTTCTTCTTCTTCTTCTTCTTCTTCTTCTATTTCTTCTTCTTCTTCTTCTTCTTCTTCTATTTCTTCTTCTTCTTCTTCTTCTCCTTCTCCTTCTCTCTTCTCTCTCTCTTCTCTCTCTCTGTCTCTCTCTCTCTCATTTTCTCTCTCTCTGTCTCTCTCTCATTTTCTCTCTCTCTCATTATTTCCTGTTTACACTTTGAATGTTATTCCCTTTTCCAGGTTATCAGCTCATAAGCCCCTTAACCCTTCCCCCTACTCCTCTGTTAGGGAGTTCACATTCCCACCCACAGCCTCTCCACACTTCCCCACAATCCGCTACACTGGGGTACAACCTTGACAGAAATAAGAGCTTCTCATTACATTTTTTTCCAAGCAAGACCATCCTTTGCTACATGCAGTAGGAACCATGGGTCAGTCCATGTACAGTCTTTCTGTTGTGGTTTGATCCCTGGACACTCTGGTTGGTTGGCACTGTTATTATTATGGGGTTAAAAATCCCTTCAGCTCTTTCAATCCTTTCTCTAATTCCTCCAACTGGAGTCTGGTTCTTGGATCAGTGGTTTGCTGATGGCGTTTGCCTCGGTTTTGACATATTCTGGCTGTGTCTCTCAGGAGGGATCAATATCCAGTCATTGTCAGCCTGCACTTCTAATCTTCATCTATCTTATCTAGTTTTGGTGTCTGTATACGTCTGGGCTACATGTGGTCCAGGCTCTGGATGGCAGGTCCTTCAGTTTCTGCTATAAAGTTTGCCTCCTTATCCCCTCCTGTGGGTATACTTCCCCTTTTAAAGAAAGAGTGAAGCATCTGCATTTTGGTCATCCTTCCTGAGTTTCATGTGGTCTGTGTATTGCATGATGTGTAATTCAAGCTTTTTGGCTTATATCTGCTTATCAATGAATGCATACCAAGTGTGTGTTTCTGTGATTGAGTAACATCACTCAGGATGATATTTTCTAGTTCATTTTACTTGCCCAGAATTTCATAAAGTCATTGTTTTGATAGCTAAGTAATATTCCATTGTGTAGATGTACCACATTTCTGTATCCATTCCTCTATTGAAGGGCATCTGGGTTCTTTCCAGCTCCTGGCTTTTATAAATAAAGCTGCTATGATCAGAGTAGAATATATTTCACGGTAGTATGTTGGACCATATTTTGGGTATATGCCCAAGACTGGTATAGCTGGGTCCTCAGGTCATGGAATGTCCAATTTTCTGAGGAACCTCCAGAGTGATTTCCAGAATGGTTGTACCAGTCTGCAGTCCCACCAACGATGGAGGAATGTTCCTCTTTCTCCACATCCTCGCCAGCATTTGCCGTCACCTGAGATTTATATCTTAGCCATTATCACTGGTATGATGCACAATTTCAGATTTATTTTGATTTTAATTTCCCTGATGACTAAGGATGTTGAACTTTTATTTAGGTGTTTTTTGGCCATTTGATAACCTTCAGCTGAGAATATTTTGTAATTCACTGTACCCAATTTTATTAGTATATTTTTTGCTTTCTAGGGTCTAACTTCTTAAGTTCTTTGTATATTATGGATATTATCCTCTATCAGATATAAGATTGGTGAAAAAGTTTTCCCAATCTGTTGGTTGTAGTTTTGCCCTAATGACGGTGTCTTTTGCCTTACAGAACCTTGGTGTTTTATGAGGTCCTATTTGTCAATTATTGATCTTAGAGCATAAGTCATTGGTGTTTTGTTCAGGAAATTTTCTCCAGTGCCCATGTGTTGAAGATTCTTCCCCACCTTTTCTTCTACTAGTTTGAGTGCATCAGTTTTGATGTGTAGGTCTTTTATTCACTTGTTCTTAAGCTTTGTACATGGTCACAATAATGGAATAATTTGCATTCATCTACATGCTGACTTCCAGTTGAACCAGCACTATTTTTGGAAAATGCTGTTTCTTCATTTGGATGGTTTTATCTCCCTAACCAAATATCAAATGATAGGTGTGTGGGCTCATTTCTGGGTCTTCAATTCTATTCCACTTGTACAACCATCTGTCTCTGTACCAATACTATACAGTATTTATCACTATTGCTCTGTAATTCTGCTTGAGTTCAGGGGTGATGATTCCCCCAGAAGTTCTTTTATTGTTGAGGATAGTTTTAGCTATCCTGGCTCTTTCTTAATCCAAATGAATTTTCAAATTGCTCTTTCTATCTCTATTAAAGAAGTGAGTTGTAATTTTGATGGAGATTGCATTGAATGTGTAGATTGCTTTTGGCAAAATGGTCATCTTTAGTATATTAATCCTGTCAATCCATGAGCATGGAAGCTCTTTCTATCTTCTGAGATCTTCCTCAATTTCTTTCTTCAGATACTTGAACTTCTTGTCATACAGATCATTCACCCGCTTGGTTAAACTTACACCAAGATATTTTATATTATTTGGGACTATGTGAAGTGTGTGATTTCATTATTTTCTTTCTCAGCCTGTTTATCCATTGAGGAGAGGGAAGCTACTGGTATGTTTGAGTTAATTTTATACGCTGACACTTTGCTGAAGTTATTTATCAGGTTAAGTAGTTGTCTGGTGGAACTTCTGGGGTCACTTAAGTACACTATCATATCATTTGCAAATAGTGATATTTTGATTTCTTCCATTCCAATTTGTATCCCTTTGACCCCCTTTTGCTGTGTGCCTGCTCTGGCTATGACATGGAGTCCCATATTGAATACGTAGGGAGAGAGTAGGCAGCCTTGTCTTGTCTCTGATTTTAGTGGGGTTGCTTCCAGTTATTCTCCATTTAATTTGATGGTATATACAGGTTTGCTGTATATTTCTTACACTATGTTTTGATATGAGCTTCAATTCGTGATTTTTCCAGGACTTTTATCCCCAAGGGTTGTTGAATTTTGTCAAATGCTTTCTCACCATCTAGTGAAATGACCTTGTGCTCCTTATCTTTGAGTTTGTTTACATGATGGATTTCATTTATGAATTTTCCTATATTAAACCATCCTTCCATCCCTGGGTTCAAGTCTACTTGATCATGATGGATGATTTTTTGATGTATTCTTAGTTTCTGTTTGCAAGAAATTTATTGATTATTTTTTCGTCAATATTCATAAGGGAAATTGGTCTGAAGTTCTCTTTCTGTGCTGAGTCTTTGTGTAGGTTAGGTATCAGAGTAGTTGTGGACTCATATAAGGAATTAGCTAGTGCTCAGACTATTTCAATTTTGTGGAAGAGTTTTGACAATATTAGTATGAGGTCTTCTAAGAAGGTCTGATAGAATTCTGCACAAAACCCATCTCAACCTGGGCTCTGTTTGGTTGGGAAAATTTTAAATTCTGCTTCTATTTCCTTAGGAGTTATGGTGTTGTTTAGATAGATTATTTGTTCCTGATTTCACTTTGCTACCTGTTATCTGTCTACAAAATTGTCCATTTCCTCCAGATTTTGCAGTTTTTTTGAATATAGGCTGTTATAGTACAAGCTGATGATTTTTTTTTAATTTCTTTAGATTCTGTTGTTATGTCTCCTTTTTCATTTCTGATTTTGTAATTTGGATACAGTCTATTTGACCTCTGGTTATTTTGGCTAAGGGTTTAACTATCTTATTGTTTTTCTCGAAGAAACAGCTCCTGGTTTTGTTGATTCTTCTTATCGTCCTTTTCATTTCTACTTCGTTGATTTCAGCTCTGAGTTTTATAATTTCCTGTGTTCTACCCCCCTTGGGTTTACTTAGTTCTTTTTGTTCTAGAGCTTTTACATCTGCTATCAAGCTCCTGACATATGCTCTCCCCTGTTTTTTCTCCCAAGCACTCAGAGCTATGCTTTCCTCTTAGCTCTGTTTCCCTGTGTCACATATGTTTGGGAATGTTTATCTTCTTTTTCATTAAGTTCTAAGAAGTCTTTAATTTCTTTATTTCTTCCTTCACCAAGTTGTCATGGAGTAAAGCATTTTTCAACTTCCACGTATACGTGAGTTTTCTATCATTATTGTTTTTGTTGAAGACCAGTCTTAGTGTGTGGTGATCTGATAGAATGCATGGGATTATTTCTATCTTCCTGTATCTGTTGAGGCCTGTTGAGGGATCGATTATGTGGTCAATTTTGAAGAAGTTTCCCGAGATCATGAGAAGAATGTATATCCTTATTTTTTAGAATGGAATGTTCTATAAATATCTGCTGAATCCATTTGGTTCATAACTTTATTGCTTTCTATACATCTCTGTTTAATTTCTGTTTCCAATATCTCTCCAGTAGTGAGGGTGGATTGTTGAAATCTCCTACTATTATCATGTCAGGTGCATTGTGTTTTTAACTTTAGTAAGGTTTCTTTTATAAAACCTCAGAATTTCTGGTGAATCATTTTTATTGCACAAATGCAAATGTAAATATAACATTCTGGTTCTTGAGTTGACTTTCTGGATATTTAACAGGGAGAGGCAAGGCCTCCCTCTCTAACTAGAGAGCTAACTATACAAATACTGAAACTACTAATGAAAAGAAGTTGCTTTAAAAATATTTCAAATTAGGGCTGGGGATTTAGCTCAGTGGTAGAGCGCTTACCTAGGAAGCGCAAGGCCCTGGGTTTGGTCACCAGCTCCGAAAAAAAAATATTTCAAATTAAAAATGTAGTCATTTTCTGTGCTGTCTGTGGGAAGGTTGTTTATTTGTTTTTGTTTGTAGGTTTGTTTTAATTTTATGTGGAGAAATATTTACAGTAGAAATAATAAGTGTGAAATGCATCACAATAGAATCCTATGCATTCCAGCATTTTTTATACAAAGCAGAGTACACTGAATGGTCACGTCTGTACAACAGCACTCATGCTTCATAATTGTCAGAGCTTTAAGTCTACCCTATGTTCTCTACACTTAGATTTTTATAACTTTTGCATGTATGGGTAAGGTCTAATCTAATAGATCTAATATGCTAATATACCTGACTATGTCCCCTGCCCCCATGAGAAAACTATGTATTGTTTATCTTTTTTTGTTTTTGTTGATGTTTTGGGGAGCCGTGTTTTTCATTATCACCTATAGAAAATTAATCTAGTGATCAATTAGTGAATAGATACAAAAATTATTTATTGTGGTGAGAAATTCCCAAAAATAGAGTGTACATAAAGGTAAATCTAAAATGTTTGTGGGTAGACATGCACACAAGCTCATGACCCATGTAGCTGACAAGCATTCCACACAAAATCAACTTAAGTGATTTGGGAAATTAACTTATTCACACAAAAGAAAACTCATAGGGAATACATTTTTTTCTTAGCCATGTTTATAAGCGATCAAATGGTGAGGCAGGATGTAAACAAATACTTTATCCTTCATTTTTGTTTATTCTAACAATTTAATTCATGTACAATGTCCATGTGCACTTTTTCTATTGTGTTTCTCTGTGTCTCTGCCTCTGCATGAATATATAGGCACACATTTGTTTGTGGCATACTTGTGTGTGCGTGTGTATGTGTGTGTATGTGGGTGTGTGTCTTATATGGTATTTATGAACATAGGTAACATGTTTATTTATTTATAATTTGGAAACACTGAAACCCACATTTGATTTGTGGCTCAACCATTTGCTGATCTTCTCACATACGTCTGATATTTCATTATAGCAAGTGAATAGAGACAGAGCCTAACAAGCTGGTGATATCTCCTTCTCTACTCTTGTCAGGAAAAAGTGGTGTATATTTTGGCAAGAAAACCCAAACTTCAGCAAAGACATATACACCCAACAATACAGGAGACGACATCTCATTTGAAGGGAAAAGTTATCAGACTGGGAGAAAAATGAGTTTGCCACATTCCAATATTTGAGGGAGATGAGACTGAACTTCAGAAGATATTATGGGGACAGGCAGAATCCCCAAGGAACCAAAGTAAGCTAAACCCTGGAGCTTCTCATTACACGAGAGCTCAGACACTGGTAAGGATGGTGAACATAATGATAAGAACTTTGCAGTCCATACTCAGTCTCCATATAAGGCTACAATGTGAACAGGATGAGAAGGAGTCAGCACCACAGCGCTATAAGCTACTTTACAAGTTACATTGTGAAAAACAGAGTGTAACTATAGACAGAAGAGAAGGATGATATTTGAAAACAGACAAGGCTGTGCTGGAACTGAACAGTTTTCCATGTAAGTAACCAAACAAGCACACAGCAGGTGCCATATGCAACAGTGAGCAAAGAGGAATGAACTGCATACATACTATGTGTACAGAAATACAGGTTGTTTGGTGGATTTTTAAGATGTTGAGGTGAGAGAATAGGAAGGAATTTCTATCAAGAAAGGCACCATGTCTTGCTCTTAGAACTCACATTCAAGAGACTGAGGGAGAAAAATTAGGAATTTCCGGTTAGCCTGGACTACATATCCAGACAATACATCTTTTATTTTTTTTCTTTATTTAAATCAATAGTCTGATGATAGGATATCATGAACAATAATAAGAAAACCGACATTTAATGCCTACGCAGTGATACTCCTGCTAAGAAAACATGTTATGTAAATAGACAGGAACTATTAAGTTACAAATACCAGCTGTCATATTGAAAGTTGTGGCATGAAGGGGTCTGATGTTGTTTGGTTGATCCTTCTTCACTTTCATGGATCACTGTACACATCTTAAAATCTTCTCTGACGACCTCGTTACTGTGCAGACATCGAGATGTGCCTTGCCTTAATTCTATGTATTAAAACCAGTAATCATTTATTTATCAAATGATTATTTGATTTTACTTAATCTTCAAAAATGATGAGTCTTGAGGAAATGATACCTTTGTTGTGTGGGTTTGAATATTCATAATAGCAATCAGAGGATAATCAGGGCCCAACACACACACAGGGTGGTTGGAGAGACTATACCTGTGTCATCAGGAAAGCATAGAGATGAGTGGATTGATCAGTTTTTCTGTATAACATTCATAACTAGTTAATGATAAGAATGGTTAAACGTCGAGATACACTCAAGGTTTTCTTTTCCTTCGTTTGAATGATTGCTTATACAGCATGTGAAACTGAACTTAAACCCAAGGTAAATCTTCTGCCTGAGCTTCATTAGTGCCAGTACTACATGTTTCCACCTTCTATTTTAAGTATTTGTACACTTGGCTCAATGCTTAGCACCCTTTGAAAAATCCCCTGGTGCTAAGAGAGAAAGTATTAGCTATGAAATTATGTGAGAAAAAATATTTTCTAAGCTTTGATTTTTGTGATTGCAGACAAAGACTTTGACTCTGATGTAACTGAGCCTCTAAAATACTAAAAAAATAATGTCTCTCATCTGCAAGAATCCTACTAATAGCTTACTGCTCTGTGTTTCTGGAGATGAGTGTCAATTGTGTCAATTGCTCTTTGTGGCAGGAAAAGGGCTTGTCTGTCAAATGCTTTGCAAATGCCAAGAACTGTGAGGTCCCTGGAGAATGCTTCCTCTGTTCGCCCTCATTCTGCTCTCATAGCCTTTGCTATGAGCACCCGTCCATCTCTACACACCCCCATGTACTTCTTTCTGGTGAACTTATGTATCCTGGAAATTGGTTACACTGGCTCTGTCATACCCAAGATATGGAGAGCCTTGTAAGTGAGATCTGAGGAGTCTTTCAGGAGGGATGTGCATTTTTCTGATCACTAAGGATGTTGAACATGTCTTGATGTGTTTCTCAGCTATTGAGATACCTCAGTTGAAAATTCTTGGTTTACCTCTCTAACCCAGTTTAAAAGTTGGGTTACTTGGTTGTCTGGGGGTTTACATTTCTGAATTATTTCTATATTTTTTATTATGGCACTCTACCAGATATAGGGTTGAATAAAGTCTTTTCCAAATGTGCAGATTTCTGTTTTGTACTATTGGCAGTGTACTTTGGTTTGAAGAAAGTTTTCAGATTGATGAGATTTCATATATTGACTGGTTATTCTAGAGTTTGAAACTTTGGTTCTTTCTTCTGAAAACTTTCTCCTGTGCAACTGTTTTCTAGGCACTTTCTGACACTTTGCCTTCTATTTTCTTCTCCATATATGGTTTTATGTCAATTTCCTTGATGCACTTGGACTTGAAATTGAAGAAAGAGATAAAATGGATAAATTGGCATTCACCTACATCCAGATCAGCAGTTGGGATACCATCATTTCTTAAAATAATTTCAATTATGTACAATATACTTAGTCATCAGGGAATTGGAAATCAAAACAAACGTAAGATTCCACCTCACATCAGTCAGAATGGCTAAGATCAAAAACTCATGTGACAGTATATTCTGGTGAGGATGTGGAGAAAGAGGAACACTCCTATATTTTTGTTATGATTGCAGACTGGTACAACCTCTCTGTAAATCCGTCCTGACTTTCCTGAAAAATTAGACATTGTAGTGCCTGAGGAAACAGATATACCTCCCCTGGACATATACACAAAAGATGCTCCAACATACAACAAACGCACATGTTACACCATGTTCAAAGCAACCTTATTCATAATATCCAGAAGCTGGAAAGAACCCAGATGTCCTTCAACAGAGGAATGGATACAGAAAATGACATATATTTACCCAATGATTACTACTCAGCTGTCAAAAACAATGAGTGCATAAAATTCATAGGCAAATGGGTGGACGTAGAAAATATCATCCTGAGTGAAGTTACCCAATCACAGAAAAACACACATAGTACACAATCATTGATAGGTTGATATTACCCTAAATACTCAAATTACATCAGATACAATGCAAGACCACATGAAACTCAAGAAGGAGGACCAAAATGCAGATGATTCACTCCTTCCTTAAAAGAGGAACTAAAATATCCATAAGAGGGTTAGGGAGGCACTGTTTTAGGAGACTGAAGGAATGGCCATTCATAGTATGCCAGACATGCTGGGCATATATATATGTGTGTGTGTGAGTGTGTGTGTGTGTGTGTGTGTGTGTGTGTGTGTGTGTGTACGTGTGTGTGTATATGTGTGTGTGTTTGTGTTTGTGTGCATATATGTATATATGTATGTATGTATGTATGTATGTATGTATGTATGTATATACAAAAACATGATAAGATGGATGAAGCTAAGAGGTGCATGCTGACAGTAACTGGATATAGATCCCTTCTGAGATACGCAGCCAGAACATGTGAAAAACAGATGAGAATGCCAGCCGCAAATCAGTGAAATAAGAATTGGACCCCCTTTAGAGGGATTAAGGAAAGGACTGAAGGTGCTGAAGGAGCTTGTAAAACCAAAAGTAAAAATGCCAACCAACCAGAGCTTCCACATACTAAACCACTACCCAAAGACTTACATGGACTGACCCAGGGCTCCAACTGCATATGTTGGAGCGAATAGACTTACTGGGGCACCATTGAAAAGGGAAGTCTTGGTCCTACTAAGGTGGACGCTTCTTGTAGGGAAAGTACAGAGGGGTGCTCTAAGGAAGGGGAATGGCTGTGGAGGGGACAACCATTATAGAAGGGGAGGGGAAGAATTTAGGGCTGATGGACAGGAACCCCAGAAGAAAATAACATCTGATATGTAAATAATAAAAATGGAAAAAGTTTAATCTTACAGTTCTAAAATCTTAGTGTTCAATAAATATAGCTGTTGAGATTTTAAAACATTTATTTCCCATGAAAATTAATATTGTATATGCACATGGTATACAAGTGCTCACCAATATATTAGTTAGTTATATGGAGCCTGAGAATTGAACTTGAATATTCTAGAACTATCTTTCTGAATCATTTTAAAAAGTTTTCGAATTATTTCTAGCTCTCATCTGAGCCAGACACTTCTTTATTTACTATGTCCAATTGTTTTTAAAAAGATACAGAAAAGTTTCTTATTCTTTGTACATATATGGTTGCACACATTCCAGAACTGACTCAATATGAATTAGGGTCGTTATTATAAGGTATTATTAAACTATTGTCTTCATATAAAAGTAAATTCTGTAACTATTTATTTATTGGATCTTTTGATTTGTTTTATTGTATGAAATATCAAAATCTACATTTGCATCCCATTAGCATTAATTTCATTGATTTTAATATGGCCCAGATGCAGGGGACAATGGGAGAAATGTAAGGACTGCTAAGAGATGTACAGTCTCCTGTTTGTTAAGCTTGGCATGTATCAAATTCAGAAAGGTAGAATGACTTATATTGATATGTATGAACGAAGTAATTACATATGGTGTCCTATGCTGTGAAAATGATAAGAAAGCTCAATATATTAGATTTTTAATATGTAAAGGAAACAAAGTTATTTTAGATTGCTTTTTAATGGACGTCTTTCCGAGGAGATAATTGGGCCTTAGTAATCAATGCCCACAAATATGATACACTGCTATGCTTATTATTTGAAAAAAATAATACCTGGAGTAGGCAAATCCTGAAAGAAGTTTCATTCCACTATACTCCTGTCTGTTTAGAGATTGGATATGCCAAAGATGAAAAGAGTTATCTTCTGTTCCTTATTGAATTTTATTTAATTAAATGAATGTTTTCAAAAAGAAATATTAAAGAATATAGCCATACCTGAACAGATTTTTGCACAGGATATTGTTAGTGTTCTCACTGTGTAATTTCGCTCTAGAGTCATTCAATATTGTTAATGTATCTGAGTCATTCATCCCATTAAACCGTCCAATAGCCTTCAGCATGTTCAAATTAACAACATTCATATCGAAACCTGAACCAACTTTTAACTTGATTTCCTTTTCTGCCCTATTACAATCTGTTGCCATTTTTCTAGTATTTACCATGGATTTGTAAATAAACCTGCGTATGTAGCCCAATCAAAATCACTTGTAAATATTCTTCAACAACTTTCACTCAATATGAAAGTTCCGGTCTTTTAAACTTTTTGTTTACAATTGCATGAAGCACTTCCCTGCATGAGGTTTTCTGCAAGTTCTGCTTTTTCTTCCAGAAGTGTACTTCCTGTGCTTCCTGTCACATAGACAGCTTTAAGTTCTAGGTCTGAGTAGAACTAGCACTTTGTAACAACTTTGTTTTTCTTTTCTAAAGTTTCAATGGAACAAACTGTTGGTAGATAATTTATTGGGGGAAAAATAGATCATTTTCTTATCTTGTATAAAGAGCAATTATAAAATGGTTGATGTTGAAAATAGTATTGAAAACAGAGAAGTGGATAGTGATCACATTTGTGACAGAGAAATAATAGTTACATGTATGAGATCAATGTTATTAAAGATAAAATGATAGATCGTGATTAATTTTCATGATAGCACATGAGGAACTGTTATAGATTTAAATATAGTGATAGGATTTGAGGTAGAATGCAGAGCAGGTGGAAAGTGACTGAAGATGTCAACATGCAGACAAATTATGATGCTGTGCATTTAAGTAACAAAGACAAGATGATGAAATAATTTGACAGATTAATGCTAAGGAAGTTAAGTATTTCATGTCTTTTATCTAGCTGTGTGGAAGTGTCCAATAGACATCTTATTTTAAAGATTATGACTGATAAATCTACCTTTAGGTATTAAAATATTAACACAATTCACATTTAAAATTTTGCTTCATATTAAAATATTTTTTTACATTTCAATACTAATTATTTCATGATTGATGATTCTGAGTAAGTGTGTTTGTCTACTTATCTGTGATCTTTCATCAGTGTAACTACGAATGTATGTATGTATGTACATATGTATGTATGTATGTATGTATGTATCTATCTATCTATCTATCTATCTATCTATCTATCCCTCTGATCTATCACATATACCAGACCTTTGATATATTTTCTTCCTCACATACATCTAGTAGTAATCCTGAAATTCTATCACATACTGGAAAAGCTAATTAGTTATGTCTCATGCTAAAACATATACACAGTCACATAACTAAGGTAAATATTTGTGTTTTTATGAAATAGATAAGAAATTTGATAGTATAAAAATATTATCTATATTGAATCTATTTTCTGAACTGTAAATTTAACTGAATCAAAATTTATAAAGTAGCTTTTAAAATTCTTGAGTACTAATGTATATATAGAAAAGTTTCATAAAATCAGAAAATAGAGTGCATTTGTATGTACAAATATATACACATATACACCTACAAATATATACACATATACACCTACAAATATATATATATATACACTTACAAATATATACATATATACATATATACATATATATATATATATATATATATATATATACACATTTGGCCACATACACATATATACATATATACACATACATACATACATACATACATACATACATACATACATATATATATATATACATACATGCTTTTACAAAGCAAAATCCTTGCTATAAAAGAATTTGCCAAGGCCTTAAGTGTATAGTTTAGCCAAATAAGAGAAAAATGATGTTATTGCTAAATGTCTCTGTGTGAGTACTCATTTCTGCTTGTTTAACATGATGATGGTTCTACCAATCTGTCTTCTATGTACTTTGGGATTGAAATGATGTCCTTTGCTTCTCTAACTCACTCATACACTTTCTCCAAAAATAAGTGATTTGCAAATTCTTCTGTCTAACTCTTTCAAGAATTGGATTTGTATTTTGATGGGGATTGTATTGACTCTGTTGATCGCTTTTGGTAAAATGGCCATTTTTACTATATTAATCCTGCCAATCCATGAGTATGGGAGATCTTTCCATCTTCTGAGGTCTTCTTCAATTTCTTTCTTCGGAGTCTTGAAGTTCTTATTGTACAGATCTTTTACTTGCTTGGTTAAAGTCGTTTCCCTAATTTCGTTCTCGGCTTGTTTTTCTTTTGTGTCGAGGAAGGCTCCTGATTTATTTGAGTTAATTTTATACCCAGCCAATTTGCTGACATAGTTCTCTGGTGGAACTTTTGGGATCACTTAAATATACTATCATATCATCTGCAAATAGTGATATTTTGACTTCTTCTTTACCAATCTGTATCCCCTTGACCTCCTTTTGTTGTCTGATTGCTCTGGCTAGAAATTCAAGAACTATATTGAATAAGTAGGGAGGGAATGGGCAACCTTGTCTAGTCCCCGATTTTAGTGGGATTGCTTCAAGTTTCTCTCCATTTAGTTTAATGTTAGCAACTGGTTTGCTGTATATGGCTTTTACTATGTTCAGGTATGGGCCTTGAATTCCTATTCTTTCCAGGAGTTTTATCATGAAGGGGTGTTGAATTTTGTCAAATGCTTTCTCAGCATCTAATGAAGTGATCATGTGGTTTTGTTCTTTCAGTTTGTTTATATAATGTGTCACATTGATGGTTTTCCATGTATTGAACCATCCCTGCATGCCTGGGATGAAGCCTACTTGATCGTGGTGGATGATTGTTTTGATGTGCTCTTGGATTAGGTTTGCCAGAATTTTATTAAGTATTTTTGCGTCGATATTCACAAGGGAAATTGGACTGAAGTTCTCTTTCTTTGTTGAGTCTTTTTGTGGTTTAGGTATAAGAGTAATTGTGGCTTCATAGAAGGAATTTGGTAGTGCTCCATCTGTTTCAATTTTGTGGAATAGTTTGCATAATATTGGTATGAGGTCTTCTAAGAAGGCTGATAGAATTCTGCAATAAACCCGTCTGGACCTGGGCTCTTTTTGGTTGGGAGACCTTTAATGACTCCTTCTATTTCCTTAGGTGTTATGGGGTTGTTTAGCTGATTTATCTGTTCCTGATTTAACTCCGGTGCCTGGTATCTGTTTAGGAAATAGTCCATTTTTGTAAGTGCGCAGACACACACACACACACACACACACACACACACACAGGAGTAAAAGGGCAACTTGTGAGGGTCAGATGTCTCCTTCCACCATGTGGGTCCTGTGTATCAAACTTAGGTTGTCAGGAATGGGACAAGCCTGGGTCAAGCATATTCAAACCATGATGATGCCTTTATCACTATAGGATAGTTTTTGCTTCCTGGAATATACACATGGATCCAGGATACAAGCTCTTGTCCCTAATGTCTTCTTTCACGATTTCAAGTTCAGTCCTTGCTTCTGCCTGGCTGTAAGGTGGCTGTGAGATTTCTTTTGGCTCCTTCCCAGCAGAGTCATAGAGGAGGATCAATAACAGTTAATCAGTATTGTCCACACATTACTGTATTAACATGTGTCTCCAGGGCAAGGTCCATCAAGGCAGGACAATAACCAGGCTAGCTTTTACTTGCTCCTAAGAATGTTTTTTAAAGATTCTCTTCTAATCATCCTGGTCTACAAAACAAGTTCCAGGGCAGCAAAAGCTACATTATAAGATCTTGTCTCAAACATAAAGTGTAACAAAATACAATAAATACAGTAAAATATAATAAACACAAGAAAAATAAAATTTTATAGCTATAACCATAGAAAGATTATTTGTCCTCCACATTGATGCTTGCATGTCAGAACAGGATTCAATATAAAATTGACTTAACACTCTTCCAGGCAAGCCACACAACCAGGGAGGGGCTGATGTGAGCGGATTCACACTAAATCTGAGCTGTTCTCGCCATACTAAACGTGTTCCCTTTCATTCTCTGTGGCTAAGACCTCTTATGAACAACCCTAAGAAACCTAGGCTCTCCTGTTCCGTCTTCAACTCATTAAGTCTCTCAGAAACCACGTTAGGAATCCCAGTGTGTTACGTTACCATAACCTTTCTCTTCCTGAGGCATCTCATCTGTAAAATAAGAATAAAAAGCCTCTTTGTTTAACAAACACTTAATGTTGCTGAGACCCGGGAGCTGTCCTAGGTGCTGAAAACAGGGTACAGCCGGACACAGCCTTCAGTGCTCATGAGAGTTAAAAGCTGAGCTGGGAGAGATACATAATTAATATGAATATATATTTATATAATAAAGAACTTGGAAGTGGAAAAAATCTTGAAAGACAAAAAATAAAACAAGGAAAAGAACGGAGAATCAAAACAGAAGGTACAGGTGTGGTTAGACTGGAAATCACGCCCACTGCAAAACAGGCAGGATGGCACAAGTTCACTTCTGAAATAAATAACTCTAAAGTTCCAATTCTGTACTCAGAAGAAAAAAGGTGACTATTAAAGATAAAACTTTTAAAAAGTTTTGTTTTTTCACCGACAACATCTAATCGAATTGCTAATCAACTGGACTAAATGAAGAAATGATAAAATGGTGCCACAGAGACGACATAGTAATTAAGAATGCAAACTGCTTTTAAAGAAGATCTGAGTTTGGATTCAGGCTCCCGTGTCCTGTATCCCACAACCCCCTGTTATTTCAGCTCCGGGGATCTACCGCCCCCTACTGGCTTTCTTGGACATCATGTTCATATGTGTACACACACACACACACACACACACACACACACACACACACACACACACGTTCAATCACAGAGATAATTAAAAATTAAAAAGTAGACTTTGAAAAAGAATGTTACAGAAGAATCATTTAAGGAGACAAAATAATGAGTCAGAAATTCATATCCATACACAGAAATCAGTGCATGAGCAACAGGGTAATGAAAACAGGACTAAAATTAACATTTTCGGTCATGATTGCTCTGTAACATGAAATAATAGCAATATATGTTCACATCTGATGTAAATATAAAATAGACAGCAAGTTAGAGCAGATGGGAAGGAGTAATTGGAAATATAGATTCCACGGGCTGCGTATTAATACAACTAAAGAAGTACTTAACTAGGGGTGAGTCTGGATTCTTTGACACATATTGTAAATACCTGGTGCGGTGGGAACACATAAAACACATGTTTTATTTTTTTTAATACATCTCAATGCTCAGGACCAGGGATACCAGAACATCTGCTTACATCCTGCTACTAGAAAAGAAGTGGCCTCATCTTTAGTGCCCATTCTTGGGAAGGTGAAAAAAAAAGGCGAATTATGTCTACCGGGTTTGAAGAATATGTGGACTGTGACGAGTTGGTAGCCAGAGTGCCTGCATCATCCACAAAACACAGTACTGGGGAGAACAGTGAAAGATTCAAAGAAGATCACACTGTGCCTGGCCCACCTCCTGCTGACTCTTCTACTGACAAACTGGGAAAGGTAATGTCCCCACACATTCCAGGTTCCCAGCATCCTTCCATATCTAGACATGGAGAAATTGGATCTTCCACTTTTCCAGGAGTTTCTGGAACTATCAAAATGTTTCCAAGGATCTATAGGTCATTCCACATTTACCCAGGTGTCCAAAGTCTTCCCACAGATCCTGAAAAGAAATCATACATTCTCCTCCTCCAGAAGGAGTGTCTTTTTTTATTCCATCTTTATTAAATTGGGTATTTCTTATTTACATTACAAATGTTATTCCCTTTCCTGGTTTCCAGGCTAACATCTCCCTAGCTCCTCCCACTCCCCTTCTATAGGGGTGTTCCTCTCCTGATGCACCCTCACTTCTGCCCTTTCCCAACAATCCCATTCACTGGGGAGTTCAGTCTTGGCAGGACCAGAGACTTCCCCTTCCACTGGTGCAGGACTCCCAGCTGCCGACATGGTTCTTTTCTGCGCATGTGCACACACATGTGCTGATGAACCCGCAAACACTCTATGCCTCTGGGAGAACGTTCCTGTAGAGATATATCAGCCAGAATATAGGCATCGAGGCCCTGGCAGACTGAGAGTTCTGCAGAGGCTGACAGTCTCCACTGCCTCTTCTGTGACAATTAGTATTGAATGTCTGGGAATTCTGAAGTGTCTTTTGTTGTATCGACTGACTTGTTAGCAGAAACGTGAGAGCATCAGTACACCACACAGAGGTGGCTCATATCTCACAGGTGACAGGTGTGGCACTTGTGCTTGCCCAGATGCCCTTTTATGGCGTGGATGTGTTTCTCTCCCTCTCCAAGCAGGCTTCGGTGCAGGGAAATATCCTGTTATCTCTTTCTCCATAAAAGGATATCCAGCTCTGGTTTGAAAGTCAAATGAACAGCCATGTGTGCCGTGGAACAGCAATGAAGACAGATTCCTTTACGTATGCAACTGTATTCCGAGTGGTACTTTGGGTTTATAATTGTAAGATTATTAACAGCAGGTTATGAAATTAAGATTTCAATATTGTGCTCCATTTAAATGGCAGGTAAGCTTTTGGCTGGATCAGGAATCAGCACATTGTTGGGTAAATATTAATCGGGCTGTGATGACATCCCGTAATTAGTTAAGGCTTTGGCGGGGGGAATAAGATTTCCTTTGCTACCTGCCAGTTTAGCTCAAGGCAACTTTGAGGCTTCAGGGAGGATGCTCTCAGTCTCAGAAGGGTTTCCATTAGAAGGAGGAGATGGTTGGAGTAGTTATCCCAGCTCCGGGTTAGAGTCTAATTCTAGACCTGGGTAATTATATCAACAGTTAGATATAACTGCAGACACACAATAGGATGCAGTTCAGGCTGATTAGCCACACATAGCCTTTAGGTGGATCAATGAAAAGTCAGCAATTCTTTTCCTGAGCAGAAAAATCCACACTGGAGCTGCGCGTGGGTGGCTGCAGGCTCGTGTCTCTACAGGTGCTCTCCGAGCCACCTGCAGGTATAGGATGGGATACAGTCTTTGTCCCAAGTCTACAGTGAAGCGGTCCTCATCCTGTCTCCGGGCTAGAAGAAACTGAAGTCCAGAGATGTCTTTGTTCCGGTCCACACAGCAAAGGGCAGGGCAGAGAGAGATTCACTCTCGGTATGTCTGAAGCTTTAAGACATCCTCAGAGACACTGCTGCAAATCTCCACCCACACCCATTGATCCCAAAGCAAAAGTGACCATCAAGATATCTAAGACTTGACTTCCACTGTGCACGGAGAAAAACTTCTGTCCGAGTTGAGGTCACTTCTAGGGTGCACAAGGAAAACCTTCCTCCAGTCCCTCCCACTAGATCTGGCGTGGCGGGAGAGGGAGCAGGTAGGGTCCCTTCATCTTGACAGCTGCAAGGCTGTTTCAGGCTCTCTCCCCCCCTCCTGGGTTTAGGTTGGGTTGAGGGTGGGTGTTTGGAGAGCCCTGCCTGGACCATCCGAAATTGAAGAACACACGGAGGGGCTCCGGGCCACGTGCGCCCTCTAGCGCCAGTCAGAGGGACGACATCTCCGTGAGTTCTCACCTGGGAGACCTGCATCCACCTCTGACCTAGGCACATCCATATCTCTCCAATTTGAGAGGGAAACCTGCCTTTTGTAGGTCAGTGAGCACCTAATAGGGCTACAGGAAGAGCGTTTAGCTGCACAAGGTCTTGGATTTGGTCTTCAGCGCTACTTGAAGAACAAAACAGGGCATTTCGACCAACCCCTTTATTTTTACATCCAAAACGGATAAATGGAGCCTAATTGTAGTTTCTACTTATGTATTTTATCTATCCATTTCCACCTTTCTCTCTCTCTTTCTTTCTTTCTTTCCTTGTGTGTGTGAGAGATATGTATGTGTACTCATGTGTTTGAATGTGTATTGTGCAGACATGTGTGTATGTGTGATATGATGTCATAGATTTTCATTGCTTTCCTCTCAGATTCTCCGCAGCAAGGTCTTTCAGTCAAAATCAGACTCATTGATATGACGAGTTCTGCTTGCCATTTTCCTGTCTGGATTCTCTAACTCTGCCTTCCCAGGCTTTAATTATAGGCAACCTCCACAACCACTCCCTTTGACCCCTGCCCCCATTTATGTGGGTTTCCAGGGGAGGGGAGGTGTATCTAGGTCTCTGTGCTTACATGGAATGTGCTTTAGTTGTGGAGCCATCTCCCTAGCTTCTGTAGTGTATGTCAGATGCTCATATTTGACCGAGCAAGTGTTTTGATATTGCAAAGGAAAGATACCTAAGCTATCTCAGGCCAGGGGGCCGTGGCCCTTGGTGTATTTGGAATGTAGTTGGCAGTCCTCAGCCTCATCAGTATTTGTGACACTGAAATTGTAACCTTTTCTTTTCTTTTCCCTTCTTCATTTTTTTAAATCAGTGTCTATTCATTATCCTCAGTGCTGGGTTGCATCAAGGCAACTTCCTTCAACCATGTCATGTGCTTTACCCTACCCGAACTTCCTGCTCACCCCCGTCCCCCAACCCCGGCCTAGTCTCCTTTCTTCTCCAAGCCTTTGTCTGCCTTCGTGACATATGGACATATTTTTTTTTGATCTGTTAAGAACCATAAAGAGTCTGTAATGAATTACAGGACTCACAAACGAGACAAAAATTACAGTATTTGCTTATTGGTGTCTGGTTGATTTTGCTTAATGCAGTGGTCTCCAGTTTTCCTACAAAGACTTAATTCAATCCCTTATGTGGCTTGATAAAATTCCATTGTGTATGTGACCAGGACTTATTCGATGGTCTATTGATGGAAACACAAGAGGATTTCACATCTTGGCTACTGAGAATGGCGCCACAGTAAGCATGGTGTGCAGGTGTCCTGTGATGTGTTGCCTCTAGTCCTGTGGGCTTAGTGTCCAAATGCTCAGGCTGACTGCCATTCAACAAGAGGGTCTGAGACTAAGCTGTGTGCTCTCTCTTTGGATGGAGGGTTTGCATGAGATGACTGTGTGTGTGTGTATGTGTGTGTGTGTGTGTGTGTGTGTGTGTGTGTGTGTCTTCGGTGAATGACTGTACACCCTTACATTGGGACTCTTCATCGAGATAATGAAACCTATATCTGTGTTGTTGAGCATTGGAGATAGATGTTTACAGCACCCCATCCCTCTATCCCTCCTTACCCCTCTGCTTCCTTCTGCTCCTTTTCCCTTCCCCTTCTTCCCCACTCCCAATTTCAAGACAGTGTCTCACTATATAACCAAGGCTGGCCTCATGCTTGCAATGAGTCCCCTGCCTCAGACTTCCAAATACCAAGTAGTCCTTTCCTTGGAGGAAGAGAGAGACTTTCAGAGGTGCAGGTGTGGGCATGGGTTGCTAGGAGAGGAGTAGACACCAGACTGTCTGACTTTGTACAAGGAAACTAGGACCAAAGCAGATAGCATTGGGAACAGTGACGTTGGCCACAGTGCCCACTCCCTGTCCCCCGCACCTAAAACCAGAGCTCTGCAAGTCATGGTTTCTAAGGCATCAAGTCATTTCAGTAGTCAGATAGAACATGGCACAGGGATCCTTGGGAACATGTAAATCAGAAATTATTACCTACAATTTCTAGTCTAGGAGAAGAAAGGGCACCCAGATTGTGTCTGTGTGTGTGTGTGTGTGTGTGTGTGTGTGTGTGTGTGTGTGTGTGTGTTCATGTGTTGGGTCATAGAAGGAAGCAGGGTGGATAGCTGGATTTTAAGAATCTCTGAAATTTGAGTATTTTCCTGAGCTTCTGGGTACAGATATGGCTGTGTGGGTCTGTTTGGTATCTGATCTTTTAAATAGAGAAGTGCTTACATGGGGAGGGTCCATCCCAAGCAAAATGGACAAATACTACTTGGTTTCCCTCATTTTGGGGGCCCAAAAACTCTTTAAAGATTCTTTGTGCTCATAGGAATGGGAGTAGCAGGTCAGGGGCTGGAAGGGGTTGAATAGACCTTGCTGGATGAAGAGGAAGAGATGCTGCTGCTCTGTTAGCCAAAAGACTGGCCAGGACAGCATCAAGTGAACAGGCAAACCATGTTTTCAACACTTGGGGGAACCATGGTGAATTAGGATGAAAAGCATCTCTCCTGTCCCAAGCCAGATTCCCGAGGGCCTCTTGGCCATCTCAGACACTTACTAACAAAGTCATCAATATCAGAGCTGAGAGATCCACATCAGAAACTAGTCACATTCCTCAGTTTCCCCTCTGGAAGAAACAGATCAATTACATCAGGACCAGCTTAGGCACAGCCTAATTCCAGCTGCCTTTTCCCCCACCACCACTGCCCTTGTTAGTGAAGGTGATCTGGCACTGATGAGTGGGCTGCATTCTTGGGTTATGGTTATTCTAATACAACCACTATAGGAAACATCTGTTGCTGGACAGAGCACCGTAGGCATGGCCATGCCTGGTTGGTTTCTATTAATGTCTTTCATGAATCACAGGCTTAAGTGGATGGAGGGGTGAAAAGGGTTTGTGGCTGTGGCACAACTTCCCTACTGGGGACTTGGAAGGACTTGGTCTACCCTGGAATTTCTCCATTATCCTCCCATTCAGTCCTTTCCAATTAAGGTTTTAACTCAGAGAGGGAATGGGTCCAGGTCGTATCCTGGGGACCGTGGCACTGACATCACGGAAACATCGTGTGATTAGGCTGAATTAGCACACACTCGATGTTCTCATGCTCTTCTTCAAGCCAGTGACCTCTGCACTGAACCCCATTATTATTGATTACTGAGTGAATGTAAGACTGAAAGGGGTGGGGCTGCAGTATCGCCCTGTACAGGGCAGCCGAATGTCTTCTTGTTGGCCGAGCCCACATCAGATTGACTGCTGCTCCAGACAGAGTGCCCAGGTTGAGAATTTAAATTATGATCCTTGAATCCCTACGTAATGAGCCATCTCCCACCCCTGGTGTTTTGTCTCATCAGACTGCAAGTTGATTATTTAGTATGTAAGGAATGGGAACCATGAGGAATGGGAAAAAGGGAATGTTTGCCTCCTCTGCCCACCCCCTCTGCTCCCAGGGAGGTTGTGGCAATGGCAGGCTGCCCTCATCTTCTCAGTGAACTGGACTTCGTGGATGTTCTCAGGACCTTGGAGAGGGCCAGAGAAGGTGCTTTGTTCTGCAGGATGTTTTTGACTCTTGAAGGTTCTGGATGAATTCCAGGTTAATGGAGAACTTTACCTCACAGAAAGGTAAATCAAGAGGCTCGATTATTGCACCAGCAACTGGAGTCTGTGGAACCCGTGGGGCGGGCTCTGTCCTTTGTCAGCAGTGGTGGGGACACTGGATACTGCAGTCACAGCCTGAGCAGTTACTGTCCCACTCAGGTACCTCCATTCAGGTAGAGCTGGATCCCCTTCCACACCACAGGGGGAAATCAGTGAGTTTATTACACAGAGAAGGTGACTGCCACAGTTTCTGATTTGAACATGGGCATTTAGAGAGAGCTTTATACACAATTCTGTTGCTTTTCAGGCACCATTGTTCAAAAGATATAATTTTCAGCAAGGTTGAAGGACAAAGTGAAGTTTAAAAATTAGCTAAAATATAGTGATTGAATATACTTGTTTTTATTTAAAGTATTTTTTAGATTTATTTTGTTATTTTATATGTACCTGCACCTATGTGTGTGTGCTATGGTATGCATATGGTACCCTTAGAGATCAGAAGAGGATGTCTGTTCCATTCGAACTGGACTTATGCATGGTTGTGAGCTACCATGTGGTTGCTGGGAATAGAACTCGGGTCCTCTGCAAGAGCAGCCATTGCTCTTTAGGACTGACCCATCTCTCTGGCCCATCACTTGTTTCTCTTAGGTGATTTTCTTTTTGTAAATAAGTTCCAAGATGGTTTTATGAGTTACATCGTTTGGGTCTAGGGATGAGAGTGGATTTGTAACAGCGTGAAACCAGGGGCCATATAATTCCTGACCGTCAGTAAGGACAGTTTCAATTGTGTGTGAACAATTGAACACACACACACACACACACACACACACACACACACACACACATGCACGCACATGCGTATTGTTTGCAGATTCCTCTGGAGGCCAGAAAAAACCTCAGGTTCCTGGGAGCTGATTTACAGGCAGCTGTGAGCTGCTTAAGTGGATCCTAAGAACAGAATTTGGGATCCCTGCGACTTTGGAACATGCTCTTAACTGATGGGCTCTCTCTTCAGGCACATGTGTTCCTCAACCTCGACTGAGATATCTTTAGGAAAATGTTCACTATCTCTGCTGGCATCCTTGGCTGGGATGGTTGTGCTGATGTTTCTGAAGCTCAGGCATCAGGAGACAAAGGCTAGACCCCAGGAGATAGCTTCTCTCCATTTTAGCGTCACCCTTAACTCTCCAGTTCCTGTATCCTGTCTTGTTGGAACCACAGGCATTGCTGCTTCCTCCAGGACTCTGGAGGTGTGTTCTTGTCAGTTGAGCAAGCATGTGAGGCTATGAATAAAGTTCAGAGTAACTCAGGGCCTTTTGCTGTACTATTTATGAAATGGTTGGGCTGGAATTAGGGCCCGGACTGGTTCAGGTGTGTAAATTAGAGACAGCCTCAAAGTCTCTTGAGTTGAGCCTCTTTTATAACCTCATATGCTCTCTGGGGAGCACGTAACCAACCACACCACCTTTACCGCCGGAGTGGTGGCTGAACACAGGCTTTGGGGCTGAGATACTTCTTCAAGCTGTGAGACTGTGGAGTCAAACTGCTGTCGGGTCCTCAGCTTCCCAGCTTCTGTCACATGCAGCTCTTTAGGTTGACATCACAAACTGTAGGGGAAGAGAGCTGGGAGCTCATTACCATGTGTGTCTTGGAAAGTTTGGGGGTGAGTTCTGCATTAATTAAGCCTCATTTGAATAATGAGCACATGCTATTTATTTTCTTGGAGAGCTGCTCTGAGGGAAGCAGAGAGGCTTCTCCTACAGGAAGCCTGGTGGCCCTTGTGCCGGCCGCCCATCTCTTGGGGGAGAGAGGGGGAGGCAAGGGTGCTATTTTAAACTCTCTGTTATTGAAGGAAACACCCAAAACTGGAACATTGTGGGGCGGGTTGTCAGCTGTTTCTGTGAGAAAAGGCCTGGGGTCAGCCAACATCTTCTCCAGTCCTTTCAGCGCTGCTCTCTGTCGTGCATAGAAGATGGTCTAAAATCTGCCCATCTCATCTCCCCAAACCATGTGCTCTTCTTCTTTTTTATGGGAATGAGTAGAATGGTGGAAAACTTGGGGTCATGTGGCCACCTTAGTGGTCATGAGGGGGACTCCACAGGAAGAGAGGTGTTCTCACACCAAACACACAGATCTGCCTGATCTTGCCCTGGGTGTTTAAAAAGGATGGCATCTCTGCACCAAAAAGCAATGGTTCCTCTGTACATATGGATATTTAAATCTGATCGGGACTCATGATCTAGTCTAGGTTAAACAAGTATCCTATGTGTCTTTTCTCTGTGATTTTTTTTTCAATTGGCTGGACAGAGTGACTTCATCTCTCATGTGGTACAGGAAGAAACGGGCCAGATTCCTCCAGCTCTGTAATTAAATCACATACCTTCATGCCTTTGGCTGCACCGAGCAATCTTCCTTCTCAGAACTACTTGCCCATCAGTCTAGGACAGTGTTCAGAGCTATAAACAAAATACAGAAGTCTCATGCCTGATTCTGTTGAGTGTGTGGTTCAAGAACTCACACATGCTGGCACTTACGAGGCTGCACACCGGAGCTTCATACACTTAACATTATGATATTGCAGAGGGTGTGAGGGGCTGTGCACACATGCTAATTTCATACCTCAGGGTGATAAAGGACTTCTAGTTCTTGGGGTTTTAGAGCCACCAAGACCCAACGAATGTTCTTCCCGCAAACATCATGAGTCTTTAAGCAAGACTTTAAAACAAGGGTGCAATTATCGTATATGTGAAGAGACCCTGTGGTGGTTTGAATGTTCACTGCCCAGAAAATGGCACTATTAGGAGATTGGCCTTCTTGGAGGAGGATTTTCCCTGTGGGGGTGAGTTCTTGAAATCCTTCTCCCAGCCATGCGGGAGACAGTGTGCTCCTGGCTTCTTTTAGATGAAGATGTAGAACTCTCAGCTCCTTCTCCAGCACCATGTCTGTCTGCACACTGCCATGCCTTCTGCCTTGATGATCATGGACTGACCCTCTAAACCTGTAAGCCAGCTCCGATTACATGTTGTCCTTGGTCATGGTATCTCTTCTCAACAGTGGAAACCTAACTAAGATCACAGACTGGATATTTCATGGGATTGCTCAAATGTCCTTGGCACCATCACTCTTTTATCTTCTTCAATGGCCCAACCCAATCTCTATCCAGTCCAGGGTGCTCCTCCAGTCTTGGTTCTCACAGGACTCCCCTATACAAGTCACTTTCCCTCAGAGTCTCCTAGTGCCTACACTACCACCAGCCATGGCATCCTCTTCATTGATAGAGTGAAGCCTATTCTCGAGGACGGGCACCAAGTATCCCATGTGGTTTTGAGAGTAGCAAAGCATCTCCAGGGATAGGGCACAGATTTTGGGGCTTAGAGAGATGGCTCAGCCACGAAGAACACTTGTTGCTCTTGCAGAGGACCCAGGTTCTATTCCCAGCATCCATATGATTGCTCACAGTTGAACTGTTAGCCAGTTTCAGGACATCTAATGCCCTCTCTTGGCCTCTTTAGACATCAGGCAGGCACGTGGTGCAACCAGTTCTGTGTAGACAGAACATTCACACATTCAATCATATAAACATATCTGATTCTTAAAATGTATGAGCTTTGGATTATGGGCATGGGTGATGCTGAGCCTGGATCCCAACAGCTCTCTTTTAAGGGGAGAAGGGACACCAGGAGTTTGGAACCCGGTGGCTGTAGGTGAGGAAGCAGCGTTTGGTCATGTCAGTATAATGCCTCCTGGTTTGGAAGTGCTCATCTGAGGGCTCTGATGGTGCCCATGAGGCAGAGGTCTCAGCACTGAGCATGGGAACAGTCAGCACTGGGGGAAGGCAGCAGGTGAATGACTATGTCTTTCTCCAAATACAATGAAAGAGGTCCTTTTTCCCGTGTTTTCTGTCATCATAGTTCTAAAAACCCCCGTGGTCCAGATGAACTTAATTTGAAACTCATTACAATGGAGATGGGGGGTGTGAGCTGACAGTTCATTAAGGAAATATTTGATGAGCCAAGAAAAAAGTGCCAGAGTTAATATTATAAAAACGATTAATGAGCAGGGTGGCTCCAAAAATTCATAAAAGAAAATAACAATGCAACATGCAGGCCCTCGTCTCTGTTGGCCGACATGCTTCTGACAGTGTGTCCTGATTTGTTTGTGTTAAATGGTTGAGGCTCTAGACTTGCCCACATGTCTGATGTTGTCACTCATCTGAACTTGACAGGATAACTTTATGTTTTTGTGTAAACACATTTCTAATGCCTTAATCGCTTTAGCTGATGTGGGCTGGGGTGATTGCCAGCCAGTTAGGGATGAAGATGCTTAATGTGTTTCTTCTGTAAAAACAACAGCAAAAACAACAACAACAACAACAACAACAACAACAACATCAACAATGACTACAACAGCAGCAGCAACAACAAAACCCCAAAACAAACAAACAAAAAACCAAGTTTGTATTTTTTTTTAAAACCTCAAAAACTTCATATTCACCAGAAAAGTAAACTGGAATTTATGTTGTCTGGTGGTACTTGTTCCTCTCTCTAGAGCGCTATTGTATTAGGGTTTCCAGAGAAACAGAAATGGCAGAATGAATACACATTGTCTTAGTTAGACTTCCATCGCTGTGCACAGACACCATAGGCAAGGTAACTCTTTTTTTTATTTTAAGGCTTGTTTTGTTTTAATGACTGATCATGTGATGCCACAGTGAGGTCACTATGTACAGACGTGAAGGAAGCTTTATTTCTTGGTCTCTTCCTCCTTGTACAGAGTCTTAGTGATCTCCTCCTTCTTGGCCTGGAGGCGCACCTCCCATGCGTTTTTGTGCTTCCCTGGTCTTAGACCTACGAGCCTCAGCCTGGTCAGCCTGCAGCTACTTGCGGGCCGCGTCTGCCTTCAGTTTGAGGATCTGCTCCATAAGAATCCTTTGGTTTTTTAATACATTCCTTTGAACCTTCAGGTACAGGCTGTAATACATGTGGCGGTCCATCTTCTTAGATTCCCTGTATCTCATGTGAAGCCGGTGAAGGATCCTTCTCATCCAGGTCACCCTCTCAGGCACCCAAGTGTTGGTAGTGCCCTTTCCGTTCCCTATGACCATATGCCTGCCCTTCAAGGTGTGTTTCTGTCAGCCAGTCTGAGGATGGACAGTTACAGGCTTCCAGATGATCAGGCCATCTTCAATCAGCTTCCTGATCAGCTGACAGGAGTTGGCATTGGCGACTTTATTGGACTCATTGGGGTCTAACTGGACCTTCTTTTTACCACAGTGGAGGACACTAGAGGCAAGACTCTTCTGTAGCCTGAGCATGCTCATGGCTGCAGACACAGCAGCCAAGGAAACTCTTATAAAGGACAAGATCCCATTGCATCTGGCTTACAGTTTCAGAGGTTCAGTCCATTATTATCATGGCAGTAATCATGGGAGCATCCAGGCAGACTTGGTGCTGGAGGAGCCCAAAGTTCCTGATTAACAGGCAGCAGAAAGGAATTGTCTGTACCACTGAGCATAGTTTTAGTATATACAAATCTCAATGCAAAGCCACACAGTGGCACACTTCCTCCAACAAGGCCACAACCACTCCAACAAGGCCACACCCACTCCAACATGGCCACACCCAACCCAACGAGGCCACACCTACACCAAAAAAGCCACACCTACTCCAACAATGCCACACCTACTCCAACAAGTTCACACCTACTCCAACAAGGCCACACACACATCAACAAGGCCACACCTACTCCAACAAGGCCACACCTACTCCAACAAGGCAACACTTACACCAACAAGGCCACACCTCATAATACTATCCCTCCTCATGGCTCAAGCATTCAAACACATGAGTCTATGGTGGCCCACTCCTATTCACATGACCAAACACATCAAAAGGTAATTTGAATTACAGGACACTGGACAATCTAACAATGGCTGTCCATACAAGGGTATTGAGAACCCCATTGGCTGCTCAGTCTATGATGCTTGATGCCTCAGCCATCTTAAACTGGTGCTGAAAGCACGTGAGTTTCCTGGAGGCGTTGGTCTTCAGTCTACAATGAGATATCAGAGAAGGTGGTTCAAATATGAGCAAAGGAATGCAGCAGCCACAGGAGAGATGAACTAGCCAGTGAGAGTGAAAGCAGACAGACAAAAATCAAAGCCTCCGTCTTTCACATTCTTAAATCTCGGTTGCCACCAGATGGTCCCACCTACACTTAGGGCAAATATTCCTGATTCAAATAACCTGATCAAGAAAATCCCTCATAAGAGTGCCCAGATGCGTGCATTTTAATTGAATTCAGAGCCACTCTAGTGAGCAAAAAAGATGAGTGATCATGTCTGCCAACTCTCTCATACAATTTATTTTTCTTGTTTGCTTTATATTTTGGGCCCGAGATTAACCAAGCCTTGCCACTCATATTGCTTAGCCTTGAAGCATTCATCTGCATTCTGTTCTCACTAGAAATCAAGATCACATTGTATGTTCACCCCTCTCCTGGCTGATCCCTGCCTAACCCAGGAACCAGCCAGCTTGCTGTCACCACGGTCTCAGAGACTGTATGGCTGATAATGATGCTTCAAGTCCAAGATTAGAGTCCAGGCAAATTTACTGAAGCCTGCTACCTGGCTTGTAGATGGTGCGTTAGCCTATATTTTCCTGGGCTGAGACGGTCCAACAAGCTCTCTGGGGGTTCTTTTTAAATATAAGTGCACCAATAACACAGAGGAGGAGTCCCTCTTTATGACTGAAGTCACAACCTCCAAAGTGCAGCTTCCTAATGATGTCATCTTTGGTGACATCTTCCTAGGAGTGGGGTAGGGGAGACATTTAGATCACAGCAACCTCTACCGATGGAGATGGCTCTCCTCTAGCTGCACCAGTATAATCAGGTTTCTGTGTGGAGGCAGCACAGGCAATGTAAATCCCACGCATGTCCCTGTTATGTCTCCTTGGCCCTAATGTACCCTGTACCATGACCTTCACCCTGCACCAGGTGCCCTTGTGTGCACCAAAGCTCAGTTTCCCTGATGTCAGGCACCAGGTATCTACCTCTATCTCCTTTAAAATCCATTTGTTAGCTAAAGAATATGGGTCAGTAGGTAAACTGCTTGCTGTACATACATGGAGACCTGAGCCTGGATCCTCAGAGCCAACTTACAAGTCTAAGGTGGTAGCATGCACTCTGACCCCAGAATCAGGGAGACAGAAACCTGGGGTCCTCAGAAGTTTACTGGCCACCCCATAGTCAATGTTTTACTTAGGATTATACTGCTATGAACGGACACCATAACCAAGGTAACTCTTAAAAGACAACATTTAATTGGGGTTGGCTTACAGGGTCAGAGGTTCAGTCCATTACCATCAAGGTGTGAACATGGCAGCATCCAGGCAGGCATAATGCAGGAGGAGCTGAGAGTTCTACATCTTCATCTGAAGGCTGCTAGGAGAATATTGGCTTTCAGGTAGCTAGGATGAGTGTCTTAAAGCCCACACCCACAGTATCACACTCACTCCAACAAGACCACATACACACCAACAGTGCCATACCCTCTAATGCTTCCTCACCCTGGGCTGAACAAACATGTACACACACACACACACACACACACACACACACACACACGCAGGGACACAGGCATGCATGCACCCAAACCATCACAGGCATCAGTTCCTAGATCCCAGTGAGAAAAGCCTACCTCAAAAACAAAGACTCGCACTGGCAAGATAGCTCAGCATGCAATGGCACTTGCCACCAAGCCTGAGGTTCTGAGTTCAGTCCCCAAAACTCACCAGGTGGAAGATGGGACTGAATCCTACAACATGTCCCTTGGTCTCTACATATGTGTTGTAGCATGTATGTGTCTCCCCCAAATAAGTAAAACTATTAAAAAGAGGAATGACACCCAAAATTGTCCTCTGACCTATAAATCCATCCACATACACAAGTCATGAGTGCACACACACACACACACACACACACACACACAAACACACACACACTCCACTTGTCTTGGAGAAGAGTCTCATGTAGATGTTTTTAAAGATAATACTGGTCTTAGTGCAATTCTTGTTCTATTGTCCAAAGAGAGACACATCTCTAATAGGGCCGGGTAGGCACAAGGCTTTCCCATCTAACGAAACAGGAAATGTGAACGTTGTGCTTTCCAATTTCATGATGAAAATCAATGCATTCTGCTCTGTGACCTTGCACGTTCCTGCTTATCTTCAGAAGTGATAGCCAGACATTGCTGTCACCTGGTCAATTGGAAGTGCCAATATGACATTGTGGTGGGACAGGGATGAGAGACAATATGGTATTTGTCTACGAACAAACCCACAGCTGTAGCGAGCCCTTCCCTGCTTCATTTGACATAGTAGGGACAGCATCAGAGGAAAAAGGGCTTATGCATCTTAAATAAGAAACAAGCTTATGCATTTTCATAGGAAATAAGCTGACACCTGCTTGTGTTAGTGTTGATTCTTGTCTTGAGTGAATGAAGACAAGTTTTCAGATTTTCCTAATAGGCTGTGGGTTTCCTTTTAACATTCTCATCTCAGTGCTCCGAAGTCCCTCTCTTTGCGAGTAATGCCCTTATCATGCTTGAATCACTCTGGTCAGGCCATTGGTCATAATAGTTACTTAATGTTTCTTTTTCAAACACACTGCTTGGGATGAGGGAGACAGCTTGGGGTAGAGCATGAGGGACTGGACACAAGGTAAAAACTAAGCATAGGTATAAGTACTTGTAGCAAGAGTTGGAGAATTCCTGGGATTCACTGCCAGCCTTTCTTAACTATACTGGTGAGATTCAGGCCACAGAGACACACTGGGTCAAAAACAAGGTAAATTCGTCCACTGGCCTGGATGTCACACACATGAAAACATACAAGCACAGCACATATGCATATATGCATACACACAAATGGGTAAATATGTTATTAAACAACCATGCATGTAACGAATTTTCCTCAGAAAACCCCCAGAGCACTTTCTTTAAAGAGGAGATAGTTGCAAAAACTGATGCAAGGGAAAGGAAGTTGTAATGGAAACGAGTCTTACACCCCTTCATTCATTATATGGGGATACATGTAGACTTAGATTTTTTTTCAAACCTATTTTAATAAGGGTTCTCAAATGCTTAGAGCCCCCTTCTAGCCCACTGTCCAAAGGTAGGGGAGAAAAGATGATAAATAGGGCAAGTGGATGTGGACATGTTTAGAAGTAGTTCTTTGGGGCAAATCCAATCTGAGCTGTGAGGACACCGTCAGTCCAGTCCAGTAGTGTCAGGATACCAATAGTACAATTGAAAAAAAATGTCACCAAACATAATTCAGCACTGGTAGCACAATCTAGCAGAAACAGTCAGGCCTCCACCAAACTGTCACTAGTCAGCAGGAGTGAACAGAACCAGCTGGAACACCAGGAGCTCTTTGCCACACCTCAATAAAGTGAAGGTCAGTGAGAATCAAGACCAAGGAGGGATTGCAGGGCAAACAATGCAAGCACCTCATCAGTGTCTACTGAGTCATACTCGTAATCTCTCCAAATATCACATGACTTGCCTTAACCAAACCCCACATGAGTCTGCATCACAGGACACCCAGAAATTTCTACTTCAGACATCAGAGTGTGAGGAATGAGAGAGAGACTGAGACATATGGAACAAACAAGGATATCCCCTTGAATTGTAACATGTCCCCAAATGACTGGGAAGGGAAGATATTTCTATGCCGAGCTGCTGAATTCCATTTAAATCACAGTGGCCTCCAACTGGCCGGTTTCCTAAAATTGTCTCTGTTGTTACCTGATACACACACCTTATACTTTGTGGCTGATGATGGACCTTCATTCAATAGCTCTAGCCGTCCTTTTGCTACTTTGTAGGTTCTCCTTTCTTTCACATTCAACCCCCTAACACTAGATAGGAGAGAAAAGAGGAGAGAGGGAAAGGGGTTCTATCACCATTAGACGACCTCCTGTTGATTAGGGGCATCGAATTCCTGGGGGGTCAAGTTTGATCTTCATTGTCAGGATGTTTAGTTTCTTCTTTGGGTCTGACTATTTTAAAAACTGCAACCAACAGCAGCCCACCTCTGGGGCTCTAGCATTTATATGTTCTCTGAAAAGTCTCCACATCCCAAATGTTACAAACATGCAAAATCTATCTGCTGCTGGCAAAATCACGCCCCTGCCAGAGCAAAAGGCAAATCATAGTCAGCCACTGTTGACAATCGGAAGCAACCCCATACCCCACAGCCTGGATTAAATCAAAAACATACTTTTATCATATCTCTATGTTTTTAAATACACCAAAATTCTCACTGCAAATAGCCGGTTTCATTTGGATATTAGTATCAACGACTTTCTATCCTTTAATCCACGGAGAGCATCCTGATTAGCTTGAATCAGTCATGCTAGCTTTGTTCTATGCATGTCACTGGTGTTGAGGTGCACCAGAAGACTCACTGAGACACACCAAAAATCTTCTGAGCAAAGATTTTTTCTGCCTGTCAAAAATTAGGGAGCTATCCAAGACAGTTTCATCTCTCTTCCTTTTCCTCCCATCCAGGGTTGGAGTTCTGCTGTGGAGGAGTGTGATGTATTCTCTGGGGATGCAGCCGCCTTCTTGTGACTACATTATACCCAATCACAGAGGGCAGTAAGATGAGAAAAATGGATGAGCCAAGAGTCCTGTGGGATGGCTTGGCTGGTGAACTGATGCTGTCTGTGCTTTGGTGTTTCTTCACAAGTAAATCACACCCTTGGGATTAAGGGACACTGATTGGTTTTATATTTCTGTGACCAGAAACATTCCAATCATATATATTTATTGTGTTTGCCCTTCTAAGGCCAGAATTATTGCCAGCATCATTTGAACTCATCTACTGTCCTATCGGAACCCCACTTTGCCAGCCCCTCACCAGGCCCTCATTAGCAATTAGTAACCAAACACTCAAATAAGGGCCAAAGTCCCAGGAGGTGGATGTGATACAACAATTAAAACACACTCACCAGGAAGGACAATGGAATATTATTTAAGAAGTTTCTCCCCAAAGAAGAGTGAAGTCAATATAATTTTAATGTTATATTCTTTTATCTCTCTCTCTTCCCGTTAAATGTTTGATAACTATCTGCTAAATATCTGAACTTTCTCAGGACTACACACAACACAGATGATATGCACACCTGCCTTCTTCATGATTACTGTGGGTGTTAAGTTATACTTCATGGACTTAAGGTATTTCCTTTTTTTTTTTTTTGCAGCGTAAGGAAGATGAGGTTTCTTCCAGAAACTTCACATTTTACAAATGCAAAATGTCGCCCTATTGAGAAACAATACAAAATCCTTCATAGCACAACCTGGCTTCCTGTCTTCTGATTAGAAATTTAACCCACATCGAATTGTCCTGGAAGGAACATGTTCCTTAAAGAGAGACTGTGGTGTGACAGAGGAATGGCTTTCAAAGGTCCTGAGGTCGGGTTCTCAGGCTAAGGTGCTGGCTTAGCCAGTAAAGTATTTGCCATGAAAGTAAGAGGGTCTGAGTTCAGTCCTTAGAACCCAAGTTAAAAAATGAAAGTCAGACATGGTGGCCTGGAATCCTGGTACCAGAGAGGTGGACAGATGCATCCCCAATGTTCTCTAGTCCACCAGCTCGACTGGTATGTTTGAGGTGAAAGTGTGAGACTTTGTTGTAAGAAAACAAAGCAAGGCAGGGTGGAACTGTCTTAGTTCCTTCTCTTTGCTCTGATGAAATACTGTGTGAACTATCTCAGGGAGGAAAGGGTTGACTTCAGCTTGATCAGTGCCCATCAGGAAGAAGTCAGGGCAGGAACTCAAGGCATAGACTTGAAGGCAGCAGCTGAAGCAGAGGCGATGGAGGAACAACCGCTTACTGGCTTGTTGCTTATTGCTTGGTCAACGTGCTTTCTTCTGTAACCAGGACCGCCCACCCAGAGGTGGTGCCATCCACAGTGAGCCTCGACACACCAATCATTATTCCAAAAGGTGCCTCACAAAATAATAATAATAATAATAATAATAATAATAATAATAATAATAATAATAATAAATCCCGACACGGGGTTACTCACCTCAATGGTTTCTGTTCCCGAATGAAAGAAACACGCTCAGCCTCTATATCTAAAGCAGCCCACAGCTGGGCAGCTGCTTACCCTCAATCCTGTTAGATTCCACCTCACAGCAATAACTCCAAGTTACTATTTACTAATTTCTATGCTTCATCTTGGCTGTTCTTGAATCCAAGGTGCAGCCCTCTGGGCCATTATCTATTAGCCCTTTTATACGGCAGCTCTGCCCTTGTGCATGTTATTTCCCTTCCATGGCAGCCACTGTCTCCCCTCCTCCACACTCCCCTAAGGCATGGGGACCTCTCTGTCCTGCTTGCTCGAGGACCCAAGCCCAGGAACCCTAAATCCCTTCCCTCTCTCTCCCTCTCTCCTTCCCTCTCTCTCTCTCTCTCTCTCTCTCTCTCTCTCTCTCTCTCTCTCTCTCTCTCCTTCCCAGCTATTGGTGGCTAGCATCTTTATTCACCAATCAGAATTAACTGCGGGCAGGTTCCCAGAAGCTACGTGCAGACTTTCTCCTGCAAACTAATTTGGTATTAGTTTTAGTTAATTAAATTTATTACTAAATTTAAACTAAATAATTTAGTTTATTAAATTAGTATTAGAAAAAAATCAGCTACAGTCTCCTCTTCCCAGGTGTGTCAACTTGACCACTGAAGGGAGTTGAGCCAGTGACTGAGGAAGACAGCTATGGTTGATCTCTGAGCTCCCATGCTTATGCAACCACACACACGTATGTATTCATTTATTTAATTCCAGAGCAGGATATTGGCATACAAGGCAGGGAGAGTGAATCTGGGGACAAGTAGATAAAAGAGAAACAGGTATTTGTAATCACCACAGAGTGCTCCCTTCTTTCCTCTCAGAACAAAGGAGACAACAGCCAGAGTGTCCTCTGCCTGACTCTGTAGGGGCTACTCGAGGCCAAACCCCAAACCTGCAGCATTTCCCCCCAAGTCTTTGTTCCACGATGTGGCAGTGTGCATTAAGTTGAAAACAAAAACAAAACAACAAAACTCCCCCAAATAGATCTAAAAGTACCAAGAAAGATTAAAACCATCTTGTTAAAAAAGAGACAACTGCTTATTTCTGTTTGATAAACGGGTGTTTCTCCAATAGTTAGGATTTTTAAAAATTATTATTAAACAAAGTAGAAATAGAGTAGAAAGGACGAGAATGAGACAAGAAGCAGTTGCTGGTCCTCTGGGGAAACGCTAGGTAGAATCAGGTAAATTTTTATTCTGGGAAAGCTCAGGTTTGACCATGCGGGCTGTTTGATATTTCATGGTTTCTCGTGAACTCATCTGAACTTTGGCTTTGCATACGTGCACTGAGGCACCCTTCTGTCTTGGATCTGTGTGGTGTTTTGCATGCCCAGGATGCCCTTCATTCCTCCGACATATACACTTAGGATTCTGTCAGGTGCTAAGCACAGGTTGGTGATAGTCCCACATGGTCCTCTCTTTGGTGAGCTTGAGAGAGGTCAGGAGTCAGCTAATAATGCTGACCCTTTCATGCAAGTGACAGCTTTATAATGTGTTATTTATTAAGAAATGGTAACTTACTTTAATTAATTAGTTAGTTAATTAGTTAGTTAATTAATTAATTAGCTTGTGTGTGTCAGCTTTGTCACAGCACATGTGTGGACCTCAGGATCTCAGGCCTCGCAGCAAGGGCCTTGATCTGCTGAGCATCTCACCAACCTGTGGCAAATTGCTGACCAAAGGGTGCAGTGGGCCTTGAATGAAATGTTTTCTTTTTCTTTTTCTTTTTCTTTTTTTTTTTTCCGGAGATGGGGAACGAACCAGGACCTTGGACTTCCTAGGCAAGCAATCTACCACTGAGCCAAATCCCCAACCCGAGGTGTTTTCTTTGAATATATTGATATTGTTTGAGAATTTATATAGATGCATGTAAGGCATATTTGTTCAAATCCAGCCCTTCATTCCCTCCCTTCCAATTCCCTTGTTGCAAAGTTTGTGTTGCAGGAAATGTCTAGAGATGTGTGGATTTTTGGAAGCTCTGTGTCAGGTCTGAGCTGCACACATTTTCCCTTCAGGAAGACCTGGTGATTAGCAGGACCATTAGCCACTTAGTGGGTGGGAAATGCCCCATTATTTCAATTTTAAATGTCTAACTAGGCCTGGTGGGAGGCAGATTCTTATCACTTCAGAAAAGCCTTCAGTCCCCTTGACACCTGTTCCCAGCCCAGAGGGCTCTTGTGTTTGGTGAGGATTGTCCTGGTGTGCTCTGAGATTTCTGCATTTGATCGAGGACTCTGGGTGTTTGTGAGATTTAGACAGCACAGGGATCTTGGCTTCTCTGGATTTCCATGAGAGAACTCCAGTCCTTCTGCAGACTTGATTGACAGGGTGTCGGTACTGCTATTGGCATTCCCATTAGGGGCTGATGACTATTCTGGCTCATTACACTCTCACTGGAGTCTGGCCTCCAAGGTTTGCCTTTCAGACTCTTTGTCTTTACTTCAAGGAGGGAGCATAGAGCAGGTCTTAGCATAAAGATGCTGTGCCTCTGAGTCAAGGGAGAGTGTGAACGTGGGGCAACTGCAGCTTTGTCTGATCTGTGATGTCTGGATTTCCCTTCCCTGAGATTTTACCCTCCCCCCATCCCTCCTACTTCCTTTCTTTGCCCCCCTTCCTGTCCTCCATCCTTCCCCACTTCTTTTCCATGGTGAAGACCATTGCTCCATAACATCTTATTATTAAAAATAACAGAGGCAAAGACTTTGGCCTTGTAGTCATATGATTTCACACAGGAGACAAAGATACTCAACATTCCAGGCTGAAGAGCTTGGTCCATGCTTCCCTCTAGTGCACCCCTTCCCTTTCTAGGATAGTTTGAATGTAATTGCTCCTCAGAGACTGTAAACGCAGAAACACAGCTCTCACCTTAAGGGACTAAGGGACTTAAGGGACTAAGGGTGATATATTCTGGAGCCATGTAGAGTGATCATGGTCCAGGAACACAAACTTAGGTCACCCCTTATTCCAGTGTGGACGCAGTTTCATGAATTTTCATAGTTTTACAGAACAAAGAAAGTTATAATGCAAGGCAAATCCAAAATACGTTGGTGGGCACACATGCAAGGCAGTTAAAGCAAATTGGGGGGATCTTTTCTATGGCCCCACGATGCTATCTGATGACATTCTTAGCTTTTGGTTTGGTGGTTTCTAGGGGTTTACTAACTTAATATATTCAAAAAAGTTTTTATTTTATATCTATGACATAGATTAGTTTTGACAAAGAGGTAGGCAAAGAATTCTGAGGGCTAAAACTATCAGGTAAGTAGTCTCTGGATCAGCAACATCCCAACATCTCCTCACCACTGCAGCTCTAACCAGCCAGTCAGCTTTCGCAGATGGCTTCTTCCTAGAAATTCTCATTTAAAGGGCACACATGTTTAAACAGTCTGACCTCAGGTGCTGGCGCCATTTTGAGAAGGGATTGAGGAACATCTTGGACACGGGGACAAGCTGGCAGCCATAGAGCCACAGAGGCAGACTGCGAGGTCCATGGCCTGCCTGTCTCTGACTCCAGCCTCCTTCTCTATGTCATGGGAGCTTGGTGTACAGTGTCAGCCTCCTTTTTCTTCTGTCAGGTACTTTGTTATGACAGTAAGGGAAATGATTACCGTAATTAATAGCAGTTCAACTAACTGGAAGCAGTCTTGAGTGCCAAGGTTACCGTTCTGTTTTGCGCTGGGTGAAGAGTTGATGAAGATCCTGTTGTCTCCTTCCAGAATGATGAGTTGACATCTTTAAATGCAAATGTCTGTGTGCGTCATTGATTGGCAGGCAGGGCCTTACCCATTGTAGCCGAGTGAGCTGATTCCTTATGGACTAGAGTTGGCTCCCGCTCCATTGCTGTGGACTTCTGAGCCCATGAGGAGAATGGGAAGCAGAGGAGGTCACTATGTGACCAAAGATGCAAGGATGGAGGATGTGTCCACAAGCAAAGGGTGGTGGCATCCTGCAGAAACAAGGGGAGGGGCAGAGCTCTCTCTCTCTCTCTCTCTCTCTCTCTCTCTCTCTCTCTCTCTCTCTCTGTGTGTGTGTGTGTGTGTGTGTGTGTGTGTGTGTGTGTGTTTGTGTGCGCACCCTACTGACACTTAGGATCTAGACACTCACCTTCCCGAATGCTGAGAGAATGAGCATCTGTTGTGATATCCCCCAGGTATGGGCATGTGTTGTAGCCACTTTATGGCACTCACACTGAATCCCTTGCTGCTCTCACCTTGGCCCAAGCCCAGTGTGCATGAAAGGGCCACACAGAAGGGGAGATGCTTGCCCTGAGATAACACCTGTAGATCCTGTCATAGATCTCAGTTCTCTGGGTTGAGTGGTTTTATATCCCAGGGCCCATTTGTAGTCAGGACCCTGTTCTTAAGCAAGTGCTCTTCTGGAAAGGATGAGCAGCCAACTCTTAGTGGGATGTCCACTGCTGGAGCCACTGCTGGAGCTTCTCCTGTGACAGTGGCACTGATGTGTGGGACTATTCCTCTCCTAGTGCTAGACACCAGGTAAATCCGCTCAGCCCCGGGACTGCTCATTGTGGGTCTCCTTCCTCCCCTTCTGTTTATCAACTTCTGAGAATTCAGGATGGGTCTCTATGTGCAGAGCTGTGAGGACTGTTCTCTGCCAGGTGAGCCTCTCTTCTCACCACTTCCCCAAGCTTCATGTCTCATTCATGTCAGCACAGAGGAAACATGGCTGATGGTGTAGGACGTCCTTCGTAACTCACCTGGGAGCTTGTCAGAGGTGCATAGAGGGGCAGGACTTGTAGACTTCTGTCGGCAAAGGCAGGTCCACTCTGTGGAGAAGGGAGGGGGCAACAGCCTGAGGGGTAAAACTGAGCCCAGCCTGCTGCGGGCTCCCTTGTGTTTCGTGTGCATCCTCATTGCACAGTGTTGTTTGCTCAACTCAGTTTTCGGTAGCATCATTCTGGGCCCCTTTACTTGTGGTTTGAAATTTTGAGCTAATTCTAAAGTAAAGGGGTGGAGCTGGGAGATGTAGTTTCTTCTTGTAGAGGGCCGCAATAACATTCGCCACCACGAGATGGAGCTGGCTTCCACTGCGCCCCACGTGGAAGGCAGAGATAGTTTCGCCATTACAAGATGTTGCTGGCCTCCGCCACGCCACCCGACTTCCTTTAAGGAAGTTAACTGTGTGCGCATGTGCAACAGTGCCTTCCTGCCAGGTCTTTGCCCACTCCAGGGCGTTCATAATGAGATCCTGGGTAAGCAACCAATCAGGTGTGGATGTGCCGCGCTAGGGTGTATATAAGATGCGCCATGCTGGCGTCCCAGGCGCCCTCTCTGTTATTAATAAAGAATAAGCATTTTGGCTCCAGAAGGATCCGTGTGTTCCCGTGTATTCTTGCTGGCGAGAGGTCATGCTGGAAATCTTCTGTTCAACTAAATCACAACTTTGTAAGCAGTGGGTGAGGTTTTTGCAAGTTTAGCTATTTTCCTCTCTGGGTTTATTGTATCTTCTTCTTTGAGGCCTGGGAATTGGGCAGGTATCCTGGCTGTTTCACACTGCACACTCTAGGTCTTAGGATGTGCTGCTGGGGAAACAACAGCCATTCTCTACAGCACTCCCTCCCTTAGCACGGGACCTTGTGAGACATTTGGTATCAAAAGGACAGCACTAGCAAGAACAGTCCTTGCTCTGGCTTTAGTTACATTGACTGAATGAATGTTGTTTCGGGACCTCTGGTTTATTTATTCATGGGTTGTGTTGGGAATCCATTGGAATTGAAGCATTCCCTTCTGGAAAGAAGAAAGAAGCTCAGAAGATTCAGGAAGCTAAATAAACCTTTAATGCTTAGGAATCTCGAAGGTTATGACGATCAGGTCCTGTTCCAAAGAGCAATAAGATGAGAACAATTGCCCCGGGGGTCGGAGGCAGCCATGATGAAGGGAGCTTCTTGGGTGGAGCTGCCTGATAGTTGGGCTGAAAGCTACAGGATGTAGCTATTTTGAGTGTCACACATGCTGGAGTGGGTTGTCCACGGATAGAGTTGTCTGAGCCACTCATCTGCTCCTGAATGTTCATGATAAGGTAGACCTGGCTGGAATCGTTTGTAGTTGGAGGCCTACATGAGGTGAACACACATTGTTCAGGTCTACCCAGAACAGGTCACGTAACATAAGCTGCTAGACATTCATGTATGTTGAAAAGTAGCAGAATTCACCCTATGTTAAGATAACCAGAACTAGGTAGCCAAGGTAGCAAAGCTAATGCAGGTTATATAGGACCAGGGGGAGGAAGGATGTTCCTCAATCTCGCCCCTCATCCCTGCACCTCTGTGCTGGTCCAGATACCACCAGGCAGGATGCCATCCTACAATCCACATCTACACTTTTTTACCGCCCAGATGCAATACTTCAGGAACCTACAGCACTACAATGACCTCACGGGCTGCAGGGAGGACACAGCCAGTACAGAAGTTGCATAAAGTTAAAGGAGAACTATCACTCGTGTAGGGTGAGGACCTTTTCACTCTCCAGGAGCCTTGCGTGAGAGCTTGGGCCTCTTGTGATCCACAGTTCTTACTTCAGGGCTCAGCAAAGGTCAGGGCAAATGTAGTCGTTGGTCGGAGCTGCCTTCCTTGCTAACTGAGGTGTCGTTCTTTTATTTTCTGCCACAATGAAATTAACGCTTAATTACATTTTCATGTTTTTCATCTTGTGATACACAGTGTTGACCCACAAAGGCATAGGGAAAACATTAACATTTGTTTCCACCTCTCTGCGGGAATAGGATGCTTGCAGGGAAATTGTGAGTTCCCCCATGATACAGGTTATGTTCTGAAAGGGAAGGAGGGGGACTCCAATCTGCTCTGTAGTAGTTGCATTCAAATACAATGCTGTCTATTTATCTTATCTGTCTCTCTGACTGGATGTCTATCTTATCTATCTAATCTATCATTTGTCTATCATCTATGATCTATTTATCCATCCATCCATCTACTTACCTATCTATCTACCTATCTATCTTTCTGTCTATCTATTATCTATCATTTGTCTATCTGTCTATCTATAATTTGTCTATTTACTATATATCTACCATTTGTTTATCTAATATCTATCATCTATATATCTAAGTTGTGTGCATGGGTGTGTGTAAATGCATATGTGTGCAGATGTGTGTATATGTCTCCTCATTCAGGTAGAGTCAGAGAACAACCTCAGGCCTCATCCTTAGTCATGGTCTGTGTATAGAGACAGTGTCTCTAATTGGCAAGGAGCTTACCAATCATGCCCGCTGTGGTGGTCAGCAGATCCTGCGGATCCTGTCCTTGTTTCCCCAACTGGCATTAGAAGCTTTCTCCACTCACATTTTGATGTGGGTTCTGAAAATCAAACCCATGTCTTCATGCTTATGAGGTATCCTGGTTAGTTTTCACTGACATCGTGACATAATTTAGAAGAGACTTGACATAGAGTCTCCTGGTAAGAGAGAACCTCAACTGAAGTGCTGCCTCCATCAGATTGGCTTGTGGCCTAATGTGTGAGAGACTGTCTCGACTGACAGGTGATGTAGCTGGGCCCAGCACACTGTGGGTTTCATCATTCCTAGGCCAGGATGTCTGGCTTCATGAGAACGTCAACTAAGCATGGGCTAGCAAGTAAGGCTGTGAGCAGTATTCCTTTGTAATTCTCTCTTCGAGTTCCTGTCTGACTGCCTACAATAGCTGGTAATCCAAGGTGCAAGCCAAAGAAGTGTTTTCCTTCTACAAGTTGTTTTTGGGTAGAGTGTTTTATCACAGCTGTAGAGAGGCAGACTAATATGTGAGGCAGACACTTTACTGACCTAGTGACCTGCTTATTTGCAGTCATGCATTTTAAAAGAAAAAGCTTTAGGAATGGGAACCAAATGGCTGACTATTTCTAGGGTGAATACAGAAATCAGATACCACAAAACTATGTATGTATTTAAGTGTTATATATATTTATGTGTGTATGTATTGTATATATGTGTGTGCATGCATTATATATATGTATATATAGTATATTGTATATATACAGTATAAAAAATCATATGTTTGAAACTAAGTGCAAACACGCTAATATGTATATGTGTATTTATAAAATTATCAGTGCGTTCCATGTATGTATGTTTATGTGAGTATGCATGCACGTGTGCCCATGTTCTTGGTGTGCATATGCATGCGGATATATGTGTCATGCACGTCTGTATGCATGAAAGTATACGTCTGTGTTGATGCTACTTAGTCTTGTCCTCCACCTCCACGCCGTAACCGGCCTGCTTCTCAGTGTCTCTTTAGATGGAGCTGGGTGTCGTCTCCTTCTGGTAGGAAATGATGGACCGTAAGTGGATACGATCATAGACTGGAGACCCCAGCACAGTTCATATACACATGGTGGGAGTGGCTCTATACTCAGTTATAAGCAGGTACTCAGGTCTCTGACTCTTGTCTATGAGCCAGAGAAGGACAACTTTCCTCTCTCCACTCCTGGCCTGGTTTGCATTTAGTGTCCTCCTGCTGCTCCTATGAGTTGCTGGTAGGACACTCCCTGCCTGTTGCCACTAGAGACTGACCTGCACCCGGAGAAGCACATGGTGTGGGGCGTCTTTACAATTGACTGCTAATGGTATCTCACCCCAGACAAAATGCTGCAATTCGGACATGGTGTAGCTCAGTCCCGGAAAGAAATAGGAGATGTTGAGAAACCTACCCATCTGTTTCTAGTGTGAGGTGACATTTAGACATCTGACTCAACCTTCTGGCCCTACCCTATGGGTTTAAGGTACACACTGTCCCAGTACAGTGTTCAAAGGTGGGACTATGAAAATCGATTGGACCCTGTGGGCTGTGATCAATGAGTTCATCTGTTGATGGATGTGTATGAAGGTGGTGGGAAACGAGGAGATAAGAAAATAAGGGACTTGGTCATTTGGGACATGTCTTGGAGGGTGTTTTTTTGTCCTTGGTCTCTTCTTGTGATGATGCTTCTTGGATGCCAGTAAGGTTAGCAGTTGAGCTCTACCATGCCCCTTTCATGGTCATGTGACCATGGACCAAAACCTATGAAACCATGAACCAAAATAAGTGTGTTTACTATGTGAGTTGCTAGGCAACGTGTAAGAGTAATGAATGGGATTAACATGAATGTGGCCAAAAGTGATGCTGAGCATACCAGGTCAGGAACGGATTTGGTGTAGGAGGACCCATGACTTAATCCTTTAAACTCATTTTCTGGTGCTCACTTCGGCAGCACATATACTAAACTCATTTTCTGGAGGTTGCACAATAAGAGAAGACCCAATGTTTCCCAAGTGGTTTTATCCAGAAAATTCTGCCAATGTATCTGTCGTCTTAGCAAATCAAGAACCTCCTGCATCCCGCTCTGGTCCTTCTCCTGACTTTACGTTGTGTTTTTAATAGACTTCGATATCGTATGAATTAGTGGGAAATGAGTATTAAAAAAAAGAGAAGGAAACTAAAAATTTTGCTGTAAAATCATTAAATTACACACTTAAAATAAATGGACTTTTTGAGTAAATTATACTTCAATAAAGCTGCAGAAAAGGCTTGGCCAACTGTGATGCTTGTCGTGTGATTTGCTATTTGTCATAGTTCCTGTGACTTTGAACTTAATAGTAGTGGGTGTTATTACAGATGACCCAGACACCAGGGTAACCATGCAGGGAGAACACTCTATTCCTTCAGGGAAAAAAAATCAAGTCAAATTCTTTGGCTTTCTTAATGAGGGTTTTTCTTTTCAAAGCTGAGTTGGCTGGAAGTTGGACAGATATTGGCTGAGAGGAAAGATGGAGAGAGCACAATGTTAACGGGGATAACTGAAGGTTGTGCTCATGAAAGGGGTTGAGTTTCACGGAGTTCAGTTGCAGAAGCTCCAGCGGCTGGTGGAGCTGAAGCCTAGGAGTCTTACAAGACTGAAATTACACGTTTTGTGATGTCACGGCCGAGTGTGAGATAAGGCTAAATGAAGTGGGAAAATTTTGGTTTCTTTGGAAACTCACTTGTGTCACAGGATGTTTTTCTGGAAGCTATGTTTGGAGAGGGTGTTTTTCTGAAGCAGAAACATGAGAAGGCATGTGGTATTTCGCTGGAGCACACGCTTGAAGGGGGACAGGTATATGGAGAACATAATTGTAATCCCACAGAGAGGGAGAGGACATTTTTACATTGCTAAACCTTGCAAGGCTTCGATGGTCTTTGCTGGTCTTCGTTCTGTAATGAGAAATGCACAAAAGAACCTGTGCTATTCGGGCTGCATCTGGCTCCTTCTGCTGCTTCTTGTTGGTTTGTTAGAGCCTTGTGGTCTCTGCCAGATCAAGGCACTGCTACTGATTCGTGTTTTGCATTTGCTACTGGACCGTACTGCACCATGAAGATTGGAGTTGCCCCAAAGTATTACTTCTAAGTAGATGCACAACTCTCTCCCTTTTCCTATCAACTTTCTGTCTCTGCTACCTCTGGTTGGTGGGCTAGAAGGTTTAAGAACCCTAAATAAAGTAGGTTTTGAAAAAAATCTAAGCCTACAGATAGATTCATGGGTTTTGAGAAAGGGCTATGTCTCTTGCTGAGAGGAGATGATATGTAGGTTGTGACTTTTTGGTTCTCTGTTCTACTGAGACCCATTAAATGGCCAGTGACTGACAGTCTCCCAGTAAGTGTAGCACACACTAAAATGATTTTGCTTGGCATTGAGAGCTGTAGAATGTATTCATTTCTTGTCACATATGCTCGAGTGTTCATGTTGGTGACAGTAGTTACTCTTCAGTTCTGCAATACAGGGAAGTGAGTCTATACACTGAGAGAAGAGAGTGGCTGGTGGTGAGTATGTAACATGGAGAAAGAGAATCACTATGGTGCTGGGTCTCTCGCTCTATTTTTTCCCCCAATTTGACAATCTGGAATCAACTGAGAAGAGAGAACAATTCAAGAACTCCCTCCAATAGATTAGTCTTTGGGTAAGTCTATGGAACATTTTCTTTATTCATGATTGTTGTGGGAGGGCCCACCATTGTGGGCAAGTACATCAGTAGTCATGTGTAAAAAGAATAGCCTTTTAGGCTGTAAGAAATAGTAATGGAGCAAGCCATGGGGAGTGTGGCGTTTTGAATAAGAAAGGCTCCCCCAGTCATATATTTGAACATTTACTTAACAGGGAGAGACAGTATTTTCAAGGATTAGAAGGATTAAGAGTTGTGGCCTCATTGGAGGACGTGGGTGTGTCAACAAGAGTGCGGTTTGAGTTTTCAAGAGCCCCATGCTTTCCCAGAGTCTCTCTCTGTGTCTCTCTGTCTCTCTCTCCTTTACTCCCTCCCTCCCCCTCTCTCTCTCTCCCTCCCTTCCTCTCTCTCTCTCTCCCTCCCTCCCTCCCTCCCTCTCCCTCCCTCCCTCCCTCTCTCTCTGTCTCTCTGTCTCTCTCTCTCTCTCTCTCTCTCTCTCTCTCTCTCTCTGTCTCTCTCTCTCTCTCACTGCTTACAGAACAGTAGCTCTCTATTGCTCCCGTGTTATGCTCACTGCCATGAGGATGGACCAGACTTCTGAAACTGTAAGGGAGCCTCCAATTACATGCTTTCAATTATAGTAGTTGCCTTGACCATGGTGTCTTTTCACAGCAACAGAACAATGACTGAGACAGGGAGCAGGCCAACAAGCAGAGCTCCTTGTTACCGCTTCAAGCTCCTGTTCTGGTTTCCCTCAGTGATGGTCTGTAACCTGTAAGGCAAATAACCCTTTCCTCCCCAAGTTAGTTTTGATCATGGCATTCATCACGACGAGAAGGAAGCAAACTAGAAAGTCACTGGTCAGTACATGAGCAAGTTTTACCTTAAAATTAAAACAAAATGTCTATACCTTTCTATTTGTGGTTATGAGGTAAGAGTCTGTGGCTCTACTGGACTCACTGTTTCTATAAGAAATTGTTTTACTTAGGGTTCCTATTGTTGTAAGGAAACACGGTGACCAAAGAGCAAGTTAGGGAGGAAAAGGTTTCTTCAGCTTATACTTTTACATTGTTGCTCATCACCAAAGGAAGTTGGTACAGGAACTCAAACAGGACAGGATCCTGGAGGCGGGAACTGAGGCATTGGCTATGGAGTGGCAGTGCTTACCATCTTGCTCCTCATGTCTTGAATAGCTTGCTTTCTTATAGAACCCAGGACCACCAGCCTAGGAATGGTGCCACTCACAGTGGGCCGGGCCCTCCCCCACCAATCACTGAGAAAATGCCCTACACTTGGATCTTATGGAGGCATGTTCTCAACTCAGGCCCCCTCTTCTCTGATGACTCTAGCTTGTGTCCAGTTGCATAAAATCAGGGCAGTGGTTAGAATGTGATTGTCCCATGGGAAGTGTGGCACAAGCAGGAGTTGTGGCATTGTGGGAGTAGGTGTGACCTTGTTGGAGGAAGCATATCACTGTGGGAGTGATATGCTTCTTCTCAAACACCATGTCTGCCTAGACGATTCCATGTTTCCTGCCTTGATGAAAATAGACTGAACTTCTCAAGCTGAAATCCTGCCCTAACTATTTGTTGTCCCTTGGGGTTGGGGATTTAGCTCAGTGTTAGAGAACTTGCCTAGGAAGCGCAAGGCCCTGGGTTCGTTCCCCAGCTCAAAAAAAAAATGAACCCCCCCAAAAAATGTTGTCCTTTATAAGTTGCCTTGGTCATGGTGTCTTTTCGCAGCAATGAAACCGTCAGACAACCAGCCAGTACAAAATCTCCAAAATAGCAGAATTAATCAACGATAGAAAGTATTTTCAAGTCCTGCAGTGAGAAACTTTTTCTTGAGAGAAGAAACAGCAAAGAATATGTCCAAGATAAGGTTGTCTCCAAAGTAACTCTTGGAGTGTAGATGTGGCTCAAGGAGACCACATGGAGTGCACAGGGGCTTCTCAGGAGGAGAGAGCTACATGGTCAGGAGCCGGAAAGCATTTTAAAGTCATGGCAAATAGCATATGAAAGAGCTCAGCACATCTGCATTGGAGGCACCATCAAGAGTTTTCTGAGGAAAAGCTTCCATGTGAGTCAAAGACGGGAACTTCCTGGGGCTAGATACGGTAACAGGGCCCACAGGTGTGTAGGAAGCCATCCAGTCAAAGGAGAGCCAGGCAAGACAAGCCAGTGCAGGAGCTCTTTGTGGCCATCTAGGGGCATTGAGAAGAGACCTAAAAAATATTACAGGATGCAACAGAGTCTAACGTGCTCAGGGAAGCTAAACCCAGGATCCACGTAACACCTGACAGAAGCTCACGGCATCCTCATCTTCCCTTTTAAATTACTTTTTACTGATCGTACAAAATAATGGGCCTTATGATACTTTCAGGAATCGATAGATATAAACTTAGTTTGGCACTCACTACTCTTGAGTTATCCTCATCAAAATGTCCTTGGGGGAAGCCTCCACCTCACATCCACCTTCTGTAGTGACGGTTGGCTGTTCTTTAAGGAACCAAAGAGAGCAATATGGATGCGGCCCAAGTTCAACTCATTCTAGACCCTTTCTGTTCTTCCTGGTCTCCTGCTTCACTTTTTGAAAACTCCATCTTGGAATTCCTTCCTCCCTTAGTGTCCTCTACTCCCCCATGTGTTCTTTAGTCTTTCTTCCACATCACCATCAATTTAATCTTTCTTACCCTCATCCTGGTCTCTTCTCTGCATGTGAAGGTTGCATGTATTTGAAAAGATGACTTTAGGGGCCTGGAGAGCTGACCAATGGATCAAGAGCTCATTTGCTTTGAAAGAGGACGTGGATTTGTTCTTTGATCTCATGTCCAATGGCTCCCAACCACCTTTAATTCCAGCTCCAGGGGACCTGACTATCCTTGTCTCTGTGGTCTCCTGTGTTCATGCCCTGCCCCCACCCACATAATTAAAATAATACATCTTCAGATGAGAAACAGGTTTCATTAGGTTTTGTTAGTCAAACAATCCCCGACCTTCTCTGATTCTGAGTCTGCCTGGATCAGTTTATTGGGTTTCCCCTTGTTTTCCAAGACCACCTTCCTGTTACCTGCCCCTCTTTCCCCAACAGTCTGTTTCTCGCTCAAACTTCACCTCAGAGTGTCCATCTATGTCTGGCCCCTCTCCACTGCTTCCTAAACACCCGTCTTTTTTTTCCCTGTGCCATCCCTGCTCTTCTAAGCCTCATCTCCAGTTCTTTTCTCTCCCTAAAGACCAGACCAGCTCAGTCCTGTTTGTTTTTGTCTATGGGACATTAGACTTACGGTTCACAGCCTTGACCTTTCCGACTTCCTCTCCATGTTCCATCCACCACAACCCGTCTCCTCCACTAAAGTGTTCACACACAACACGTCACATCGCACATTTTAATTTTTAGAGAAAAACAAATTCCACTGGAAAAGATACTGGGGTTGTGAAAGGCCCTTGGGTATCTGAAACACAGAAAAACAAACATATTCCCCCCAATCCTATAAATTCCCCATCTATGTCCCCCACACATTATGAATTTCACCTTAACGGATCTTTTCCACCAGATTATAGACGTAGATGTGGACATCAACATCACACTTGATGAAGTACACGGAAGGCTTGGCTGGAACTTTGTAAATGACGTTGCCGATCATTTTGGACCCGTCACGTCAGGTGAACTGCACACATTGACCTGCTAAGATGTCGCTGTCAACGTCTGACTTCACCTCTGCTGGAGGAGTCTCTGGAATGATACGGAGGTTACCTTCCGTGTAATCATTCATGAGCTGGTAGATGTATAGGACTGGATCTTTCTCGTAGGTAATGTAAAACCAGTCCTTCATGATCGGCACCTGGGCTAGGACCACCCCCCTCCAGTTGTCCTTAGAGCCATGTTTCCCTCAAATTTATGCTCCACAGCTCGGCCAACCATGGCACTTGCGAGATGGGAGTCTTTCACTTGATGAACCACTTCTTTGCGAGTCAAGACCTTAAGCTTTAAAATTCTCTCATCTCTGTGAAGTGCCAGTCCGTAGTCACAATCAATTCCATCATACTGGACCAGATAGAGAGAGGGATTTAATGGCAGTTGATCTAGAACGATAGCCTTCCACTGGGTGACGGGTTCATCACCTTCCTTCCATCCATGAGAAATTCTGCAACCCACAATGTTCCCCAGGGCCTGGGGAGAAGGTCTCCTCCTCCTATGCTTCTGGAAGGATGGTGTGCTCATCCTCCTCAGAGACATCCTCTTCTTCTTGGCTGTAGACTTAGTGTGGTAGGCCATAGCACTCCTGGTCCACTGTTTTGTGGCTATCGTTCTGTGTTCAGGCTTCATACTTGCCCGTGGCCTGGGTTTGAAGAGCTCGCCTGCATAAACCAGACACAATGCTGTTGCCTCTGTCATGTGAGTGCCTGCAAGAACAATGGGGGTAGGGTGGGGGAGGGCGCTGGACCAAGGCTTTTGTCTAAGAGAACTTTGGAGCAGGTGAGGAAGGCGATGGTTAACAGGGTTGAGCATCGGAATCTAATTCTGTCATAATCAGGAGTTCGTAGGAGGGCTGGGCAATGGTGTAGCACACCTTTAATTCCAGCACTCAAGAGGCAGAGGGAGGCAGACTCTGTGAGATCAAGGACAGCCTAGTCTACGGAGTTAGTTCCAGGATAGCCAAAGCTACCCGCAGAAAAACCCTGTCTCAAAAATCAAAATCTAAAGTTCAAAGGGAAATGAAAAAATAGTTCTCTACAGCTCAGAATAACATATTCAGACACCTTTCTTCAGCCCGAGGCACTTTGGCTCTGCTGAGGAACCTCTCCTTGAATGGCTAGGTCAGTGTGGGATTAAGTATCCCTGTCCCCATTTTAAGCAAGCAGAACAGAGGAAGGATAGCAAAGGAGCCAGAAGAGTGGCCACACCCCTCTTCTACCCTCTAACTATGAGCTATGTGACAACATCCACAAGTGTCTGCCCAGAGACACAGCACACCAGTCCACTGGCTTTCTGTACTGTGCATCCTGACCCAGCCCCAGGTTTATTCTGCGACGCTGTTGCATCTCCGACCGCAACAATAGTCTTTTGTGTAGGCAACAACAGCCATTTAGCAGTAATATCTCCTGGAGTTACGGATTTAGCTCAGTGGTAGAGCAGTTGCCTAGCAAGCACAAGGCCCTGGGTTCGGTCCTCAGCTCCGAAAGAAAAAAAAAAAAAAACAAACAAAGAAATATTATCTCCTAAAATGCACAGGCACAGAGAGGAGCTTTGGCATTTTAGTAGGATTGTGAATTAGATATTGTTGGCAAAGGATAATAAACTCCGGAGACTTACTAGCCTAGACCATCCGCTTAGCTCTCAAACGTGGAAGATATCAAAACATAAGGGTACTCGCTGTAAGAGGGAAAACATTTAGCTTTCTGGGCTGCAAGGGTCCCAGTTATCTTCATAAACGTATTTACCGAAAGAAAATGCCCTAGTCGTCCAGATTCTGTCTTCGGAAACCGGCCAGGCACAAAAAGGCTGTTGAACAATTGTCGGGTTCAGGAGCTGAACTGGCTTTCACACCCCGCTGCGAAGATAGTGAACCCACCTTCAAGGGAGTCTAGCGCCCCCAAGTGGAAGAGATGCGCAACCTCCTTGTGCCCTGTGACATCATCCAGGCTCTGCTTACGTCATAGAAGCCCTCTCAGGCCAGTTCCTTCCCTAGTTACGCTTAGAAACTTCCAGCATCTAGGTTTTAGCTTCTCATGTAGCCTCCTGGAGACCCAAAATAAAGTCCCCTCCCAAATATTCTAATGACTCGAATCACAGTCTGCCCAAGTAGCTCTTTTCGTGCATTTTTTTTTCTGAAAAAGTCTTTGGTTTCTGAGCCACCAACATCCTTGATGGTTATTTTCCCAACTCCTATCTTTCCTTTGGTTATCTTTAAGTCATTCTCCGTATCAGAAATATTGCTAGGCTCTCCCTCGGAGGCAGCCCACTGGGTAGCACACCAAAATTAGCTTTATTCAAACCCACAATAAGAGGAGGGCCATTTTTATTCACACAAAGCTTGAATTTGACAGGATTGAATACCTTCTATTGAAGTCAATGGCAATCATGAATTATGGATTCTTTGCAAAGAGCGAGGAAAAATTAGCTCCTGGACATGCTTCCAAATTCGAGATAAACTGATGACAAACACGATATCGACCAGTCATATTTTAAATGTCTTTAAAATTTACCAGCACTTCTGGTTACAAGGAATTTATACACTCTGGTTTCTCTTCAGATCGTATAAATCTTTCGCCTTTTACAACAAGGAATTTATTAGATCAAATGCAGTAAAACAGGATTAAATAGATGAGGTAATTTAATTTTGAAATATGGGTAGACAGAATACTGGTTGAAAGTAATTGTGGACTTTACCTGTAAATTACAGGTCACTCTAATTGTTTCTGTCACATAGTTCTTCAGATCTTCAAAATGATTCTTTTCAGAACCCTCCCCTGTCCCCGGTACACTCTGACAGTCCCTTCCATCTTCCCAATAATTCCCTTCCACTTTAACATTATAATTTTTTAAATGTACTTAGAGCTTAACAACTTATGGCAGCTCTTTAAAATCTGTCCACTTTTCTAAGTGCACCGTCTTTCTTTTCTCCCTTCTATCATAGTTTTAAGCACATTTTCCTTCACACTTTGAGTTTTCCTCTCTCTCTGCTCTTATGACTCCTCTGCCATTATGTGACTTTGGTCCACTATGTGGCTGACCTCAGTGTGGGGTTAACTCAAATGACATGATTTTTCCCCCTTTCCTTACCTTCATCTTCCTTCTCTAGGCACCTGCTGAGATTTACAGCCTTGGGGATTTTTTTAAGCCTGGAAAGCACACACACACACACACACACACACACACACACACACACACTCATACATACCCAAACACACACACACTCACACATATGTAAATACACACAGAAACACTCACACATACACAAACACACAAACACACACTTACATACACACACAAACACACACACATGCACACACAAAAACACACACACAAACCTACACATATACACACCAAACACACAAATACAGAGAGAGACAGAATCAGAGACATAGAGAGACACAGAGAGAGACAGAGAGCTCATGAGAAAACATGTAATATCATCTTTCTAAGAACAATAAACAGACACAACTTTCAAAAAAGGGAAGATCAAGTAGGCACCATGAAGAATAAAGCCGTCAAAGCCATCAACTTGAGGAGGAAAGATTTTGTCTCACTCTATCTTCTAGGTTCCCGTCTGTTACTGAGCGATGTTGGAGAAGGAACTCAGGGAGGACTCTAGAGGCAGGAAAGGAAGCAGATACAAGTTAGAAATGCTGGGTACTGGATTGGTATCTATGACCTACTCAGCTTTCTCTCCTTCTCATACAACCCAGGGCCACCTTCATAGGGGATGACACTACGCATAGTGGGCTAGACCCTTCCACATCAACCATCAAAAAAAAAATTCCTTAAAGATATGGCCAATTCCAATCTGATGGAGGCAATTCCTCAGCTGAGGATCCTTCTTCCCAGGTTGAGTCAAACTGATAATAAAACTAACCAGGACCCCTGCACATCCATTCTGATTGCCACACTATTGTGTGCAATAGACAAGCCACTGCAATAAACTTAGCTGTTGATCACTGGATAAATGGCTTAAAAAATGTGATATACATTGATGTGATTTTCATCTATGTGTAAGAACAAAGGGTTTTATTCTCAGAAAAATGGAGGAACTGTAAAATACAATATGTTAAGTGAAACAAGCCAGACTCATACAGACGATTGTGAAATTATATTTTAATAAGGGATATTAAGTGAAAGGGGGCATTTAGGAAGAGGAAGGGGAGCAGCAGGGTGTTTGTGTGTGTGTGTGTGTGTGTGTGTGTGTTTGTGTGTGTGTGCAGGTGGAAATGGAGGTGAGTTGTGAGGATGAAGATGGATACTGTACACTATAAACCTGTACAAGGAATCACAGCAAGCCCACTGACTTGTACATTTAAAGAACATCGATATAAGAGAACTGAATCTAAAACAATATTTTGATTAAATTGGGGGTTTATAGTTTAGAGATACCATAAATTTTATTCGTATTTTCCTTCCCACAGGTAGCTCTTGCTGTTTTGAACTTGATACTGGTGACAGGATAAGGCAATGAGCTTTGGTGTCTGTACCTCATCAATCACCCGGAATTCACTTCATTCAGAGAGGCTACCTTGGGGAAGCAGGTAGTTAGAGAACTTACGGGTACACGATGTGGGAAGAATAATGCCCACCCCCACTATAGATATGCAAATATTCACCGTCATCTCTGGTATGAATGTGATCGTCCAAAAGTAATTTTCTGAAGATTAATCCCCAGTGGGAATGTAGTTGTGAAGAATTGATTAGGTCAAGAGGGATGCGACCTACAAATAAAGATCCATAAATTATGCTATTGTGGACAAAGTTTAAATTATGAAAGGGAGTTTGGCTCCCTCTCTTATCTTCCTAGCCCATTGGATCCCTTCTGTGGTGACAAAAACCCACAAGAACTCCTTCCTCTGCCCTCGGTCTCTTCATCTCCGATGTACAGGCTTCTGAATCAGAATCATACAGAATCTGCGTCATTATAGACTAGCCAATCGGTGCCATTCTGTTTGTCAATACAAGTGTGAACATGCCTCAGAATTGTGAGCAGCTTGGTCATATGGGAAAGCGAAGCTTGCAGAGAGGACTAGGTGGTTAGTGCTGACTGAGGACAAGATAGGTTCAGGGTTAGCGTGTGTGCTCTTTGTGAAAGAAACAGCACAGTGGAAGAGTGTAGATTGGAAAGGTCCAGCTTGGGAGGGACTCAGACATCTACTGTTGACCTTGTGGGGACAAGGAGCCTTTAGGGAAGGGGAAAGATCACTAGGGATAGCTTCAGCCACTGCTTTTGGCTAGCAGAACCCTTTTTAGAATCCTCATCTTCGAGGATGTAAAAGAAAACTGCCTGGAGTCAGTTGATCCATCAGTAACCATCAAGAGTGTGGCCACTATTCCAGAGGGACCCAGGAAAAAGCCTGATCGTGGAAGATCCTTTGCCTTCAAGAGATGGAGACTCCTCCCCGGCAACACTGGGCAACCCATCTACGTCAGTAAGAGCCTCCCACTAAGTCCAGATCAGTGGTTCTTAACCCTTGGATTGAGACCCCTTTGGGAGCTCAAATGGCCCTTGCACAGGAGTCACATATCATATATCCTGTACATCAGATATTTACATTACAATTCATAACTATAGCAAAATTAATGTTATGAATTAGCAGAGAAATAATTTTACAGTTGGTGGAGCTGTATTAAAAGGTTATGTTAGGAAGGTTGAGAACCACTCTGGTTGACTCCTCTCAAATATGCCTGTCCATATGGACTGGAGGTAAAATCCTTTTTATTCAATCAGGCAAATCCAGAGAAACAAAATCACCACCATAAGTTTATGAAGGATAAACAGCCACCGTACCCACAGTGTCAGGACTGCTGACATCTTAGACAAATGATGTTAAAATGGAAATCACGTCACACCATGACCATACCCCTAAATGAATAGCAGAGGAGAAAAACCAGTTCCCTGGTGGTGGCACCAAGAGAAAACCCTTGTCTGAATGGTCAGTAAGGATTTTAAAGCCAGGATTCAAGCGTCGTCAATGAGAAACTTCCAAAACAAAAGTAAACACATAATCTTGTGTGAGGTAATAGAAGAAACAAGAGAAAATCGAATAGGAACTCACTGAATTAAAACAAACACTAAGAGTAGGAACTAAAGGCATGTCTGGGCAAGATGAACAATGAAGTGGAGTTTAGAGGAGGCAGAAGGGGCTGGGAAGACAGCTCATTGCTTAGTAACACTGGTTGCTCTTGCAGAGGAACAGGGTTCAGAGGATCTGATGGACTCTTTGGTCAAAACACACACACACACACACACACACACACACACACACACACCATAGAGACAAATTTTTAAAAAAAATTTAAAAACAGAAGGAGCCAGGTATGCCCCTTTAATCCCAGCATTCAGAAGCAAGCTGATCTCTCTGAGTTCAAGGCCTACCTGGTTTATACAGTGAGTTTCAGGCCAGCCCTACCTACGTAATGAAACCCAGTGTCAAAATAAAACAGAAAAGAGTGTTATATTTATTTCTGATAATGTAGGCAACAGAGAAATATTTCTACAGAGAAAAAACTTATTGTTGAGAGAATCAGTGGGTTGGAAGGAGACCCCAATTCTTTGTGTCACTAACTCCATCACAGCCTCAGCAGGAAGCAAGAATGCATACAGCTAAAAGGAAGCAGGGCGATCATGAGTAAAGCTGTGGACACGCATCAGCCCATCAGCAACAGAAGCAGGCAGAAAACCCGCTAGGATGAGATGCCTTCACCAGCCAATGTCTCTGACTGACAGTCCCTAGCAGCACCAGGTTGTTCTTTTCCTTCAAGTACCCTGGACTTTTCAGAAACTCAGAAACCACAATACAAAGTGTGGCAAATGCCTACGAAAGGATGTCCTGTGGGACATATTTGTTTATACAGGTTTCATGTAGCCCAGGCTGGCCTCAAAAACACTATTCACCCGAGGATGATTTTGAACTTCTGGTTCTCCTCCTGGTAATGGGACTATGGGCATGTACCTCCACACCAGGCTTATGAGGTACTGTAGGTGGAGTCCAGAGCTGTGTGAGAGCCAAGTGAGCACTCTATCCACTTAGCTGCTTCTCCAGCCTCTCGGGATGTTTTCTGCCAATACAATAAAACTTAAATAGATGTCTTCAATGAGAGACAACAGGAGTTTCCCAGTCCAAAAACATTAAATTACACATTCACAAGTAATACATGTGTCAAGAAATAATGAAACTATGTAACAGTAAGAAAAAAAAGAAGAAGATAGGAAAAATACTATCAAAATGTGTGAGAAATAACTATGAAGGTGTTAAGAGGAAACTTTATTTACAACACTAATTCTTATATTAGAAACAAAGACCAGCAACCTAATTTTTATCTACACTGGAAAATGAGAAAATAATTAATTCAATGAAAAAATAATTGTTAAAAGGAACCCCAAAACACTAAAAATAAGAAATTAACAAAAAAAAAAGACAATGAAACACAATTAGTTTTCTTTTTTAAAGCAAAGAATGGTATTTCATCATCTCAGTTAGACCTAGATAGAAAAATATAAGGTCCATTCTCTTTGGCGAGTTAAAAAAAAATAGAGAAATTGCCATGTTTTAGAGTTTATGCAGAATACTGAATCTGGTACCACAGACAAAAATTTAAAAAAAAAATCATTTAAACCCTTTTTAATGACAGTGTTTATCCTCAACTTATCTCTCCTATAATCTGTTTAATATCAGACAAGATTTCCAGGGTTGCCTTATGGAGATTATGCAGTGTTGAAATGGAAGCACAGCATTGTATTCCCAACACAGACTCTGGTTGAGAACATCATTGTTTTTATCACAAGGAAACTAACACAAGATCCAAGCCCAGTCTCCGGAGGCGTTGTCCCATCTTAGAGCCATTTCTTCAGACAGCACTTCCCATGTGTCACATTTTTCTTCAACAATCGAAACAGACTTGTTTGGTGCACTGTTTGGTATGCCATGCTGCTTGGGAGATCCTGGACCATCAGACATGATGAAACTTCTCGCCCATACCCCCAAACTACAGCACTGGTATCAATGTAGAGGAAATAGGAGAGACAGAAACCAAAAAGGAAAAAAAAACTTTTGTTGTTTGGAGAAGAGTCATGTAAGTAGGCCAAGCGGACCTTCGACTTTCTATGTAGCCCAGGTTGGCCTTGGACTTACTATGTAGCCCAGGCTGACGATGGACTTACTCTGTAGCCTAGGCTGGCCTTGATTTACAATGTAGCCCAGGCTGTCTTTGGACTTACTATGTAGCCCAGGCTGGATATTAACTTGTGATCTTGGTGAGTATTGAGAATATAGGTATGCACTACCACACTCAGCTTTGTTTCTGTTATTATAAGTGACTCAGCTGTGGCCCCTCATTTGCCAGCCTCCCTCATTATCAACTACAGCATCCACAATCACCCACTAGGATAATCCCATCCTTTAACTCATCTGTTAATGTAAGACATTACAGAACAGAGAGTCAGCAGGGTCCTCCTCCTTATTAGAACACATTTGTGTGGAGGGATTTGAGTGATTGTTTGAGTGAGCCAGTCATACCTTAACCTGGTTCTGATATTATGACCAAGATGGAAAAAAAAAGAAAAAGAAAACAAAAGTAAAAGAGATGGGTCCAACACCAGGACTTGAACCTTAGTGTCCCGCACTTCGTCTCGCCAGCAGGAACGACGCGGCACACACAGGATCCTACTACAGAAACGCTTTAATGCGTCTTGAGAGGGAGAGCATAAGCTTACAATGCGGAGACGGAGAGTGAGGAATAACCGTCCCTTATATAGGAAACTATCCTCGGCTAGGACGTGTCACTCTCTGACTGGTCGCTGCCAATTATGCCAGATGACGTACCAAAACGTACGTGTCCCTTTGAGTAGGGACGTTACCAGGCGCCTGCGTATTGCCCTTTTTACTAGGTGCGTTCTGCCGGATGCCGGTGCCATCTTGTAATGGAGTTTGTGAGGACAGCTCCTCACATCTCTATGAGGACAGCTCCTCGGACAGCTCCTCACATCTCCCCCTTTTCTGTTTTTTTTTTTTTTTAAGCAAACAGGACACCCAGATATAGGAGGGTGAAGACAGAGGTCATATCCTCGTACAAAGTTGGCGAACCTGTACAAGAGAGATACCCTCAGGCTGTTGTTGGGACCCAGGGCACTCCCGACCTTTCGCACTGCCATTTTTGAGGGAAAACTGGGGCAGAAACCCTCATGTAATATGACATGCCTTCCAGGGAGCATATTTGGTAGAACTTCTCTGTGCGATGCTAAGCTCGTCACCCCTCATGGGCTGCTCAAGCCGGACACTCTAATCCTGTGCAATGAACCAAGGTTCTAGGAGTGCAAGAGCTGTCCAGCCGGCCACCTGTTGCTTGAGCATGGTCAACCAGATATCGGCTGACGCTCCTTGTTCAAGGGCTACAAGCGCTTGGGCGATCACTACTTTGTCCTTTCTTGTTTGAGATCTCAATTTGCAAAGCAACCAGAGGAGTAACACTAATCCACAGCAGAGGATCACTCCAAAAAGTCCCACTCCCACCCATTCCTTGAAATAAGAGACTGCTGAGGTGATCCAGGACGACAATCCCTCCGTCAAAGACAGGTCCAGTAGGGTAGAATTTACTTGAATGATGGTCGCTCTCAGCTCCTGAAGTGTCTGTTCAAACTCCGAGGTCCAATTCTGTAACAGATGCTGTGAAAGACTCTTATACAGATTAGCAGCTCGGGTAAATTTGTCATATTATATGAAGGTGGCACAAATGCCTGGGAGTTTTTGCTCACAGCCAAGCTGGGCCAGTTGCCATAGAATGTCTAATTGCTCTCGGACCAGATCTATACGTTGGTTGACAAGCATAAGGCCTCCCTATATCTGAGTATTGGCTGACGCCTGTCTGTCCCGAGCCACAGAGATGGTGGCCGATAAATCATTGATAGTTTGGGTTGTCTGTACTGAATTTGACAAGGCCAATGCCGAGGCAGTAACCGAGGCAGCGACTGCTGTCGTAGCAATAATGCCAGCAATAATTGCAGAAGTACCAAAATCTCTTTTTCCTCTAAATAAGGTCATGGTCCCCGGGGCATCAACAGGGATCGGGATAAAGCGAGGCATGCGGGTAACTACTGCGATATTTTATATGAGTAGCTGTCCAGACAGAGGCAGCAGGTTTGATGTTCCCCGTCCAGGAAAATGACAACCGTCCCTTTTCGCCCTTTCCTCCAAGTAGCATCGCCATGGGCGTAAGATCAGTGCAGCTACCATTAACCCAATGTAAGGCTACCACCATAGAGAACTGTGGCATTAGCCACAATGTCCTCCTCACCAGTTCCCCATGTGGCCTCCCTTAACCAAGCAGAAGATTGATTATATAACATAATGCAAGGGAGATCAAAAGATGTTTTGTTGAATATGCCAAAACAAAGGCTGCCCTTAAGGGGAATAGTCCTATTTTCTTTTAGTTGTTCAACCTGTGGATCCTTAGGTAAATAGGCCAACCCTAAATCCCTGTTAGTGGTACATCACCGGCATCGGGAGTGGAAAGGTTGACATTATTCCCATCGTAGCTCGCCCTGCACCATTGCTGGCATCCATGGAAGAAGAGTGAGGAGGTCCAGGAGTCCCAGTCCCTTCTTGATCACTTGCTGTGATGCTCCGAGTAAGTCGTCCTGGGATCCATATGGGATTTTCATTGTCCTGTGGAAAAACACAGACAGCTCCCCTGGATCTTATTAAAACAGGATCAGGGCCTTTCCATTCATTTGTTAATACATCCTTCCATTTGACTAATTCTTTTGTCCTCTTGGGCTCTGAGCAATGTCGCTCAGCTGCTGTTTGTCCAGCTTCATCAAGATTTAAAAAATTTAAGGTAAAAAGGGCCAGAGCAGTGGCCACTTGGGGTGTTGGGGGGAGTTCTATCATAATTCCCCTTCTTTGTTTTATTAAATATGATTTGAGCGTCCGATGAGCACGCTCTATGATTCCCTGTCCTTGAGGGTTGTAGGGCAGGCCCGTCAGGTGGGTAACCTGCATCTGAGCACAAAACTGACGGAATTTTTGACATGTGTAGGCGGGGCCATTGTCAGTTTTTACACATTTTGGCTTTCACCAAGCACTCCATGCTTCAAGGCAGTGCTGAATGACATGTGTTGTTTTTTCTCCTGTAAGTTTGGTGGCATGTAGAATGGCAGAACATGTGTCTATAGATACATGCACATACTGTAATTTTCCAAAAGTAGAATTATGAGTAACATCCATTTGCCAGATTTGCAATGGCTGTATTCCTCTCGGGTTGACCCCGATGTGAGGAACTGGGAGGAACTGGCAGCACTGTTGGCATTGGGTGACTATATCACGTGCCTCTTTTCTAGTTATAGAGAAGAGGCGGCGTAAAGTTTCTGAGGTGACATGGAAATTGCCATGAAAGGCTTTAGCGGCCTCTAAAGGAGAGGCCAGGGCCACAGCTATCATTTTTGTGGCTTTGTCAGCCAAATCATTCTCTGAACTCATTGGGCCAGGGAGTCCAGAATGGGCCCATATATGAGTAATTTATACAGGGAATCTTCTATTTAATAGGATAATTTGGATTTTTCGGAAAATATCTGCCACCTTACTAGTGGTTTTAATTATACCGGCGGTTTCAAGAATACTAACAGCATTAACCACATAGGAGGAATCTGAAACAATATTTAGAGGAACCTGAATTTTTCAATGGCCTCCATGACCACTAGGCATTCTACCACTTGGGGTGAGGTTTCAAAATATTGTCGTGAGAATACTTGGGAGTTTACCACATATGCTCCCACCCCTGTTTTTGACCCATCCGTATACACCGTTATCCCCTCCTTTAATGTTTTGTGGGATGTGATGCGAGGGAAAACAATAGGTTGTGATCTTGCAAAACACAATAGGGGGTGTTTAGGATAATGATTATCTATCGTCCCTGTAAAGGATGTGAGCAGCACTGCCCAAGCACCAGAGGTAGCGGCTAGAGTTTGGACCTGGTAGGGTGTATATGGGATAATCAAGGATTGGGGTGGAGTCCCAAAATGACAGATGGCAGCTTTTAGGCCCTTAATAGACAGATGTGCTACTGCGGCTGGATACCAATCAATAATCTTCACAGGGGAAGCATGTGGATGGATCCATAACAGTGGACCTTGTTGCCATAAAACGGCAGTGGGTAAATCCTTGGTATCTAGTACACAGAGTGAAAAAGGTAGAGACCAATCAATGCGTTGCAATTGGGCCTGTTTTATGGCATCTTCTACTTTTAGTAAGGCCTTGGTTGCAGCGGGAGTTAGCACACAAGGGGAGGTGATGTGGCCGTCCCCTTCCAATATTTCGAACAAGGGTTTTAATTCCGCGGAAGGGATTTTCAAAAATGGTCTCAACCAGTTGATATCTCCCAAGAGCTTCTGAAAGTCATTAAGAGTATGGAGGTGGTCTCTACGGATTTCCAGTTTCTGGGGTATAATCTTATCAGGGAAAATAATGGATCCTAGAAAATGACCTGTGTCAGCAATTTGGACATTTTCTGTAGCAATATGTAAGTCCCATTGTTTAAGGGTTTTTTGTAATAAGGAATAGGCTTGTTTGAGTAATTCTAAGTCTTTATGACACTTCAATATATCATCCATGTAATGGATTAACAGTAAATTTGGATAGGTCTCCCTGACTGGTTTTAGGGCTTCCTGAACATATAACTGACACATCGTAGGGCTGTTGGCCATGCCCTGAGGTAGGACCTTCCACTGGTATCTTTTATCAGGTTCAATATGATTAATTGATGGGACAGTAAATGCAAACCTAGGCCTATCTGGGGGGTAAAGAGGAATAGAGAAAAAACAATCCTTGATATCTATTATTACCAAATTCCAATCTTTTTGTAGGGCCGAGAGTATAGGAAGGCCCCGCTGAATGGGTCCAAGGGATTCCATCTGATCGTTAATGGCCCTCAAGTCATAGAGTAGTCGCCATTTTCCTGAATTTTTCCTTATTACTAAAATTGGGGTGTTCCAAGGAGAGGTAGAGGGCTCCAAATGTCCCAATCTTAATTGTTCATCCACCAGTCCTGTAGCTGCCTGTAATTTCTCAGGGGTTAATGGCCATTGGGGAACCCACACCGTGTTCTCCGTCCTCCATGGTATGGGCCGTGCTGCCCCAATGGCGCCTAGGAAAAACCCAGGCCTTGTTTATGGGGGTTGGCGATCGGTTCAATGGGCGTGAGACAACCCTGTTCTAATCGCCCTAGGCCTTTCCCTTCCTTATAGCCCATTCTTGACATCATGTGGGCCACTTGTGGGGGGTATTCATTAGATAAGATCAGTCCCATGGTCTGCATAACATCCCTCCCCCAAAGATTAATGGGCAGGGGAAGTACATAAGGAATAAATTGTCCCTGTCGGCCATCGGCAGTTGTCCAAGTTAGAGTGGCAGAGCTGATCATAGGGCATGACTGGTAGCCTAATCCTTCTAGTGAGTGAGAAGATTTTGTGGTAGGCCATGATTGAGGCCACCATTTTGAGGAAATTATACTTTTATCAGCCCCAGTATCCAGTATGCCTTCGAATTTCTTTCCATTAATTTCTAAGCTCAATTTTGGGCGGTTGTTAAGGTGAACCACCAAATATGCCGAATCATGACCAGTGGACCCCATGGGTCCCTTGGTATCCTGTATCGTGGCCTGGAAGCACAGAAGGAGTAATAACTGTGCTATTCTATCTCCTTTGCTTATGGAAAAAACCCCATCGGGACTTGAACAAAGAATCTGAATATCAAGAGAGCGCTGAGCTTCAACAAGGCCTGGATGGACTATCAGTCCTTGTAGGGCGAGAGATCCTCTCCCAAGGACAAGGCCTATGGTTCCCGGGGGTAGAGGCCCCACAGTCTGAGCAGGAATTGGCTGAATGCCCATCTGGGGCATTAGAAAGAAGTCTGAGGCGGCACGCAGGTCCAATTTTGTGTCGCCTCTTGGGGGATCTCCTCTGCCGGGGTCATGGCCCTGTGAAAGCGGTTCCCATATCTTTGAGGGCCCTGGGACCGGGGGCCCACCAGCCCGTTTTTTGACATCTCATTAGGTCGAGTCTCCAAAGGAGGGAGTAGTTTGCCTTTAATGTCTCTCACTGATCGGCACTGGTCAGCCCTATGGTAGCCTTTGCCACATCGGACACAGAGGGTTGCAGACCCCCTGTCTCTTTTTGTCATCCTGCAGTCTCTTTTTAGATGGCCTGTTTTCCCATATTGAAAGCATGATCTTTTGTCCGTCCCTTTAACGGGGCGTCGCTGGAAGTGGAGAATGGCAGCCGCCAGGCCTGAGTTAGTAAGGGGCCCTCCAAGTTCCCTGCAAACTCTAAGCCAATCCTGTAGCCCTTTATTTCTTCGGGGGGCTATGGCTGTTCAGCACTCCTGGGTGGCTTGTTCGAAAACGAGCTGTTCTATTAGTGGTGCTGCTTGTTCAGGATCGCCAAAGATTCGTCCTGCAGCCTCTGTCATTCTAGCTACAAAATCTGAGAAATTTTCCTGGGTTCCTGAACGATTTTTGTAAGTTGATTATCAATCCCTCCTCTCCTGGACAGTGCCTTCCAGGCTCTAATAGCTGTGCTGGAGACCTGAGCATAGGCGCCCCAGTGGTAAGCAGACTGATCAGCTGCAAAGTGGCCCTGTCCTGTTAAGAGTTCGAAAGTCCATTCTTGTTGCTCAGGTATTAAGGCCGTAGCATTTGCTCTGGCCTGTGTTTGGGCTGCCTCATACCAGAGCGCTTTCCATTCCATGTATTGGCCCATGCTGGCAAGGGCTGCCTTAGCAATCATCTGCCAATCAGCTGGTGTCAATGCTGTCATGGCCAACCTGTCGAGTTGTGTTAGAGTAAAGTTGGCCGTGACTCCATACTTTCTGATTCCGCTAATTCCTTAATCTGATTATATTCAACAGGGGCATGGACCCGTCCTCCCTCCGGAGTCTCAAAGATAGGAAATGTCATACTCAGCTTTCTTCTCACCCTCTCGGGACTAGTGAGAAGGCGCGTGAGCGTGTCTCATATGGAGGAGGCGCCGTTGGTGGTGGCCGCGCTAGAAGGCTTCTATTACTTCACCTACATTCATCTGGGTAATATCTTTCCTCCTCATATTTAGCTGCTTCCTCATCTAGCTCAGCCTCCTCCTCTGAGTCTAAGGTTTTATTTTCAGAGCTTTCAGAACTGTCGAGGTTCAGCACTTCTAGCTCTTTCACAGGGTATAGGCTGGCTCCCCCTCCTGGTTTATGTGTAGACGAGGAAGAGCTGGAATCTGAAAATTTCAATGCTCCCTTGTCTTTGGAATTACCGGGAGGGCACTTTTTCTTTCTTAGGACGTCTTTTTTCTTGCGCGCGCCCAACCTCTCACTACGTTCGATTTCTGACAGACTTTCCCGGACTACCTCGAGAGTGGCCTGTCCTTCTACTACTGCTGCCTTACACGTTTCATCCTTTAAACAATTCTTAACCAGCTTCCATATAGCTTTGGTCCCTAGGCGCAGATCCTCTTCCGCCAATTTTCTGTCAAGGTCTTTTCCAAGTTTGTTCCATGAGGCAATCGTGAACGAGCCTGAACAGGCAAACCAAGGCGCCACCCTCTCCACCTCCTTCACAAAGTTTTTAAGTGTTCCTCCTCCAATTTTGATGTTCCTCTGCTTTAACACTGTTTCCAAGGATGTGAACACAGACTGTGAGGATCCCATGATGGGCCAGGAATGCTGGTGGCTTATCTACGTCCGTCTGACAAGGCATGAGGTGAAAAGTAGAGATGGACACGCTGCTCTCTTATGTACGGGAGTCTTACACGCGCCTCCCCGGACGGTGCCGCTTATCTACGTCGGCCTTATCACGTCCTTGTTCCTCAACAGTCAAAATCGAAGGTAAAAGGGAGCTGCGCGAAGCTCACTTATACACGAGAGACTGAGACGCGCCTTCAGCTGCTGTGATCATCCTTGTAACAACGAAAACGGTGAAAACAGAACAGAAAGAGTAGTGTGGCTCCCAGGACAAATACTAAAGCCTCAACAAATCCTTCCCAAGGCAGTGACAACCCCAGACCAAAGTCCAAGAGAGGGCTGCCTCTCTACCTGCAGTTCTGAATCCTCCTTGTCGCCAAGGAATCTCCGAAGGTGCTGACGATGGTGAGGTCTTTCCCGGGTTTTCGGCACCAGATGTCCCACGCTTCGTCTCAACAGCAGGAACGACACGGCACACACAGGATCCTACTACAGAAAAGCTTTAATGCGTCTTGAGAGGGAGAGCATAAGCTTACAATGCGGAGATGGAGAGTGAGGAATAACCGTCCCTTATATAGGAAACTATCCTCGGCTAGGACTTGTCACTCTCTGACTGGTCGCTGCCAATTATGCCAGATGACGTACCAAAACGTACGTGTACCTTTGAGTAGGGACGTTACCAGGCGCCTGCGTATTTCCCTTTTTACTAGGTGCGTTCTGCCGGATGCCGGTGCCATCTTGTAATGGAGTTTGTGAGGACAGCTCCTCACATCTCTGTGAGGACAGCTCCTCGGACAGCTCCTCACATCTCTGTGAGGACAGCTCCTCGGACAGCTCCTCACACCTTAGCAGTTGAGGAAATGGCTCACAGGTCTCAGGCAAATGATGGGTAGGCATTGTGGCCCACACAGAATCCCAGTCCAGGGAGGTAGAGATAGGGCAGATCCCCAGGGCAAGATAGCTGTCAAGACTAGTCATATTGGTGAACTCTGGGTTTGACTGAGAAATGCTGCTTCAATGAATAAGGTAGAAAAGAAATGGATTAGTCCCTACATTATAAACTGCACATGCACGTATGTACACACACACACACACACACACACATACACAGGAACAAAACAAAAAACCTTGGACTTAAGGCATTGTCTCCACTGTAGTAGCACGTAGTAGAAGGTGGGGATTAAAAAAGTGTTCCTTTCCACCCCCACAAAGACCAACAAACTTATGAACCCTCAGCCCTGGGTCTGTACATTCTGCTGAGGACTCCCAGATGTTTAGTTTAGTCTCCTCTCTCTGTAATATATTCTGGTGTTCTGTTTCAGGAATCCTGAGCTGGGGCTCGGCTGACTTGAACAATACTCCCAGTCTTGCATCCAAGACAACTTTCAGCTGCCATGTACTGATCCTTGGAATGCCCTGCCAAGGTACCCTGACTTGCATTTCTCACGAGGCCATGCCATGAAGCCAAAGAAAGTGCGGCTTTCTTACTCTGCCATTTATTAGCTTAGAATATTGGGAAATTGACTCGACGTTTAAACCTCACTTCCCTCATGTATAAATGAGAAGGCGAACAATTCCAGTTCATCAGATCTACATTAGGAGTGAGTTAAAAAACACATTCAAAACGATTAGTGCCAATGTGTTTTATGAGTGATAAGCAGTATTATTTATATGATTTGTGACATTGGAAATTATGGTACATGGAACATAATGGTTTTCATTATCTTTGTACAGATGATGCGAGGAAAGCATCTAGGATGCAGAAATGCTTCCTTTTTTGCTTTATTTCCAAGAAGCATTTCTTTGTGCTCGAATTATTTTTTTAAAACTTACTTTCCATTCTATCTGCCCTTAGGTGATTAGGTTAGAACAGGGTTTGGTGAGAGGGGTTATAAAACGTTGTGTTACAGAATATATCTACAAGATCAACTGTTGAGTACAAATGGAGGCAGCCTCCATGGATAAACCATGCTCCCCTGAAGCTAATGATATCTTTTCTTTTTTATTTTCATTGATTTCTTCTGATGGCTAGTCTTGGAGGAAAGAACCTCCCTCGAGGAGCTGCCTCCATCAGATTGGCCTTGACTATGTCTAGGTGGCATTTCCAAGAATGTTCACTGATGTTGGAGAGCCTGGTGTAATGTGGGCAGCACCGCCCTATACGGGTGGGTCTGGACTCTGTAAAGGTAGTTGACTGTGAGCTTAGAAGCAAGCCAGTGAGCAGTCTCTGTAGTTTCTGTTTCCCAATCCTGTCTTGGTTTTCCTTGATGATGGGCTGGAACAGATAAGATGAAATAAAGTTTTCCGTTCCCAAGTTGGCATTGGTGAGTGTTTTCATCAGAGAAACAGAAAAGTAAAATTAATAAAAAATCCCAGTGCCAGATGTGGGATGTCTTCCTGAACGTTGCTGACCAGCGAGATCCCAAAAGCCCTCACAACTTTACAGGTTGTTGCCATTGTTCTTCGTTGCCCTCCGGAACTTGATGGTAAGACCCTATTGCTGAGGATACTGAATCCTTTGGGTCACAGGTCACAAAAGGGTCAATCTGAAGCTGAGGTGGAAGCATCCTCTATAATGGAGAGCCTTCATGGTTCAAGAAAGTGCTATGTAGGCTTCCAGGGGAGAAAATCATCGTCAACCTTACTCGGGGGTGAACCATTCAATCTAAAATGTCAGGCAAGATGTGCCCCTGATGTGTTAGTGGCACCGCAGTCACGGGAGTAACCAGTGGCTTTCCAATTGGATACAAGGCATATTTCACACGAGAGAATACACACTAGGTTCTGTAAACTGGTCAAGAACCTATGGTTAGTGTGATATAGGCCCTATGAAAGAACATAACGCTAAATACATTGTCGAACTTCCTTCCAAACATCCATATTTGTATCTACAGATCAGTGTTACACTCAGCTCTCATCAGACAAGAAGCCTCTGACTACCATGGGCAGAGACGTACAGCTGGACAAAGTGCTGGGAATCAGTGGTGTTGGAGTGTTCCGGTGGACATAGAGCGGCTAAGTCTTCTCCTCCACAGCTCAGAGAACATCCTGAAAGAGTGGAGGGTAGGAATATAAGAACCAGAGGATTGGGAAGTGGACAGCAAAAGGATATCTTTTAGATTGAACCTAGTCATTGAACTCTTAAACTTATGGCGGCTATGGTCATGGGCACAAGACTGGGCCACTCAAAACTTCATTACAGAAGGGAGAGGCCATGAAGACCCTCCCCTCTCATGGCAATCAACATATACTGGAGGAGGGTTCTATCCTGCAGGCTTAGATCTTTGAAGACCTACTTTAGTAAGAGTTCTTAAACCCTTTAACCTTCCTCTAGCCTACCACCCACCAGAGGTATTAGAAAGGAAAGGATAATAGTGCAAATAAAGGACAATGTGGACCTGCTTAGAAATAGTTCTCTGGGGCGATTTCAATCTTTATCATCAGGATATCAGTTCAGTTTACATGATTCAGCAGAGGTAGTCGATCTGCTTGAAAACACCATTCATGAATCACCAAGGACAGTTCAACCCAGAAGAAATTGCTGAGATCTTCTAATTGGCCTGGGTTCGAGGAGGCAGCAAGAATCCATCGCAATGTCACCAAAAGAAGTTCTCTGGTGCTTTTCCCTCTACAAAGCCATGAAAAACAATGGTCAGTGAAGAAGGAAAGGTGAACCAATGCCACAGCATGGTCTGTAAAGACCAGTGTCATCAAAGTCCATTGAGCATCAGCAAAGAGTGGCAAGGCAAGCCAATGCCGTGTTGTTGCCCACTCCTGTCCAGGGTTATACTCGTACCCTTTCTAAACATCACGTGCCCTTTTCCCAGGCAGCTACCTGAAACACCATGTGTTTGTTCTCAGCAAAACATCCTCCCCTAAGACAGTTTCCTGAACAACATCCATGACACAGTTGAATCTCCAAAGAAACCACAATTTTCAGCTTCACTCCCTTCTTCATTCCTGTACCTGTAGATAAGCTGTTCTGTCGAATTCCTCTGTACTCTTGTAATTAATTAAACTTAGGGATTACACGCAGAAAGCAGACATGAAATAGGAGGGGGGACTTATTCCAAATATCGGTGCCAATTGGAGAGGAAATGGCATGAGAGAAGGGGTCGACCGAGGGGATGACAGAGTAGGATGAGGAAGGAAGCAAGGGAGAACTGATGGATGGGGTGGGAGAATGAGGGAGGGGGATGAGGGAGGGGAATTGGGAAGGGAAATACAGAAAGTAAAGGTCTAAAACTCATTATATAAGTATATGAAATTGTTAAACAAAAAAATCAAAATCATCATTTTAAAAAAAAAATAAGTTTAGTGTTTCTCTTTATAGAGGGTCAATCATTACAACTTAGGGCTTATTTGTTGGATCAATTTTGTCTTTAAGGTTTTTTAGTTCCTTGGAGCAAATTGTCAGATGTGAAGTTTGAGTTCGACTCAGTGCCGTTCAGGGTTCTCTGTGACTGACAAATCAAGTCAATAAACACTTTGTATTAATCGTCAAAATCCCAGTGAGTTCTCTCCAGTAATTTTCCTTTTATCACACTCCACCCACAGCCCTTCTCGAAATGCTGACTGAATTAAGTAGCTGCCACTGAATGGGACACAAGTTCAAACCAGTGGAAGAGGGAAAAAGCAACTGAAAGCAAACAAAGTAACAAACAGCAAAACTTCTTCACTCTGCATCTGGGATTCCATTTTATGGTTTTGGAGAGTCTACTACACTGAACAAAATGAAAGAGTAGAGTCTGAGGTGGTGTTTACCTTAGTGTAGAAAGGCAGGCATAGCTGCAAATGGGTGGGGAGGTGGTGGTAGGCTGACAGGGTGGTTTTTCTCTTGATGATGTATATAAACACCAAAGCTGAGAATGAAGAGAACCTCCAAGTGAAAATGGCTATGCCAAAATTTATGAATACAAGAGCTTTTGTATCACACTCACTGAATATTCACACAAATAAATCACACCGCACGGCTAGTATGCATGTTTACACACATCAAGTGGTGCTGTGTTTGGGGGGCTGTATAAACAATGATTGTTATTGAATGGAGAGGTGTCTTGGTAGTTGAGAACCATTACTGCTCTTGCAGAGGACCTGAGTTCAGACCCTGGCACCAACATGGTGGCTCAGATGCATTGATTACTCTTGGTCAGTTCTTTGCCCTGCTCCTGTCTCCTGTATTGATGAATACACATGTGGTCTTGAGGGAAACCAACTTGAGTCCTGTGGCCTACCATGTCTTATTGACAGCTATACCTGCTTTTCTTCCCTATGTTTCTTGTGGCTTCAGTATATGTATCTTTTATACAGATACATAAAAGCAAGGGAAACACCCATATATGGAATTTAAAACAAGGAAACAAAAAAAGAAAGAAAGAAAGAAACAAAGAGACAAAGAAAGAAACAAAGAAACAAAGAAATTAAGAAACAAAGAAAGAAAGCTGAACACCATCCATGCCTGCAATGTGACCATCACACTCCAGTTGCTCTGCTTTCCCCATAATGATGGATGGTACCAGCTCAAACAATGGGTCAAAATAAACACTTCCTGTCTCTTTTTTTATTGGAATTTTATGTATTTAAATTTCAAATGTTATCCCCTTTCCTGGATCCACTCTCTCCCATTCTCTCTCCTCCTGCATCAGTGATGATGCTTTTCTTCCCACCCACTCCCATCTCAACACCCTGGCATTCCCCCACTTTGGGGATATGAGCCTTCACAGGACCAAGTTATCCTCTTCCTATTGATAACAGACAATGTCATCCTCTGGTATAGATGTGGCTGGAGCCGTGGGACCCTCCATGTGTCCTGTCATTATCCCTCCTATCATGGGTTATGGGCTGTCATGCAGGTGCTGGTAATTTCACAGCAGGCACTTCTTCCCACAAAACTATCTCCCCCAGCTTGCATTTTATCCATGTTACTGGCATGCTGGAGATCTTGTATTTTGTTTATTTGGCCCATAGCTAGACACTCTTTCTTGGACTATAAGTCAGTGATCTACCTTCCTAATGCTGCCACCCTTTAAGACAGTTCCTATGTTGTTACGACCCTTGATGACACAATTATTCTTGTTGCTTCTTCATAGTTGTAATTTTGCTACTGTTATGAATCGTAGTCAGTAATCATTTTGGAGACTGAAGTTTGTCAAAGGGATCATGACCCACACACAGGTTTTGAACCGCAGCTGTAACCGGTTGGTGGCAAGATATATTTGAAAGACAAACTGGGGAAGACAACCACCAGCCCTGGGTCCTAAAGCCATCGTTTTATGGACCTAGCTCACCTCTTCACCTCCTTCAATATGGAGTCATAGGAGGAGCGTTTGCCACTTTGAATAAAACAAACCTTAACAGAGACACATGATGGATCGTTTTTGCTATCATGTTGTAATTTCCTTCCCCCAAACACCACATTTTAAACATCATCAAAAGCCAAGAAAATAGGCATAAAGATCTGTCTGTTTGAGGCACTGCCCACAATTCATTTTGTTCACTGGGGCCTCAACTTTCGAAGACTGCAAGCAATAGCCATTTGAGACATCCACATCTTGCTCATGTTTTGTTGAAGAAAAAAAATCAAGCTAAATAGAACAATAGAGATGAAGTGTACAAGATGGTTTGGGGGTTTAGAGCTCTTAAGGAAAGCTCGCACAAAGTGAGGTATGAAAACACACCTCAGCTGACTCAGAAGCAAACAGGTGAGGACCATAGGAAGCCTTGGGCATGAGCAACAGGGATGAAGGTGTCTTTACAAGGCAGCGAGACAGAGCAGAACATCCTTCCTTGGGCTAGTTTTAGTGAGGAAGGTAGTGGTTTCCACCTAAGTCATCGCACACTGAGCCGGCACATGAATTCTGGACCTGTCACTCTCCAGTGCCTGAGGTTGAAATGCAGCCGCCCCCCCCCCCAACACCCATAGGAACAAGCACTTGTTCCAAGGAGAGATGCTTGGAGACTTCATTCTTTGAAGCCATCTTCTCTGAAGGGCAGGTCTCCAATTCCTTAGCAAGAAAGCCATCATGTCTTCAACCTTGTCGTCTTTCCAAATCTGCCATCTCTGTGAAAACCCATCTCGAATGTCTGGGCCAGGGTGTCTGACTTCCTGAACTGATGTCTCCAACAGGTTTCCTAAATTCTCAGCTTAGCAGTTTTCGACCTATTATCTGTGCCTTATCTAGAGTGGAAACAGGGAATGAATTCTGGCTTATCTGAGTCCCGGGAGGTAGTAGGTGGTTAGAGAGAGCAGGTGAAGGAATCATAGACATGAAAGTGCTAATCCATTCTTCGGGTGCGAACTTCTCTAATTTTTTATACATTTTTTTAATCATTTAATAAAGTAAGTCAGTATCTCAGACAGGGTGAGTGTCTGGCTTATGCACCAGCATCTCTTTTCATCCTAACTCCTTGCTGCTCAGGCTGTGATATCCATTGGAAGTAGAGTCATTGCAGATGTAAGTGGTTATAATGAAGGCCACCCTGGAGTGCGCTGGGCCCCTAATCCAATATGATCATCAACGCTATAGAATAAAAGCATTAGTGGGATGAATGGCAGGCAGGATGGATGGGACCAGATGTCAGGCTGTGGTTGACTGGGAGCTGGATTTATTTCCCAACCAGAAGTTTGGGCTTTAGCCTGAGGTTCTAGTAAGCACTGGAGAATTTTTAGCAGGGATTTCTCTTCAGGGATCCCTCAGGAATATCCCCTGGGGATGTAAAGAGGAGGACCTAGAGAAGGCTGCAAGGGATGTCAGCTCAGTTAACACGGAAAGCTGTTGGCTTCGCAGGAGGCACATGCTGCAGAGTGCAGGCCAGCAGAGACTGTGACTGAGCAGTTAGTGCAATGTCCCTCTTTCCATCAGAGCACCCCCCCCATGCTATCCTTCTGCCATGCCACTATTACATGTTCAACAGTCCGTCAAAACCCAGTCTGACTAAAGGGACACCATTGCACTAAGGAACGAACACTGCATAGTACAAGACACAATGGATGGTAAGATGTTTCACAACTGATGGGAAACTGAAATAATCTCAGTTAATATGGTTTGCATTCCTCTCAGAGGACCCGGGTTCAGTTCCCAGCAACTATATCAGATGGTCCCCAACTCTAGGGAGTCTGATGCCCTCTTCTGATCTCCGTGGGTCACTGCACATGGGTGTACATACATACATACATACATACATACATACATACATATATACATACATACATACTACATATATACACATATATTACAACCATACATACTATACACATACTACATACATATGACATATATTATGCAAGTGGGTTACTCATTGATCTGCTATCCTTGGTCAGTGGATTACTCATGCCCTCAGGAACCCTCAGAGGAAGTGGAACTGTCCGTTTCTTCTTCTCTGTCAATTCATTTAAGGGGTCTAGGGCGCTCTTACTGACTGAAGCCTTTATATGATCTTTGAGTTTCTGAAGCATTTCTGTAACACGAGCATCAGGTTTTTTGAATCTCTGGTCTTCATAGGATCTTGAGCATCTGAACATGGCTGAGTCCGTCTAAGTAGTCCCGGAGGTGCAAAGTCACTCGGGTCCCTGCTGTTCAATTGCTTCCCCCGTTGGGTAGGATGTTATAATCCGGTTTGGGGACACTGAAGGCGGTCTCAGGGGGCGGAGGCTAGGAACCCTTCAAGTTCTTTCCCCATTGGAGTCAGGTGTTATAATCTGCTTTGGGGACACTGAATGGGCTTCCAGTCTGTGGCGGCTGGAAATCCTTCCACTGATTCCCCTACTGCACTTCGGGGTTATAATCATCTTGGGGGACTCTGAAGGGGTTTCCAGGCCATGGATGCTGGGAAATCGCTGGTGCATTGTCAGAAGGTAAAGTCCATAATGAGGCTCTCTGTCCTCTCTAAGCACTACCACGTGAAGGGGCAGTGAAAGTACTTGGCAGTGGTGAGTCATGGTGAGCATCAGTCGAGCTGTATCCTTTGAGTATTTCTCTCTCTCCTGAGAACTGTGGACGAGTCCGGAAGGCAAAGCAGGGAAATCTCGAGTGAAAATTGATCTCAGGAAACAACCAAAGCTCGAGAGGGGCTTTCCTCGAGTTTGCACGAGGCAGTAGCGAGGGGTGCATGGGGCATTCGCGAGGTCTGCACGGGGCAGTTGCGAGGTCTGAATGGGACAGTCGCCAGGTCTGTAGGAGGCAGTCGTGAGGTCTGCAGGGGGCAGTCGTGAGGTCTGAATGGGACAGTCGCCAGATCTGCACGAGGCAGTAGCGAGGTCTGCACGGGGCAGTCACGAGGTGTGAATTGGGCAGTCGTGAGGTCTGAATGGGGCAGTCGCGAGGTCTGCATGGGGCAGTCGCGAGGTCTGCACGGCACAGCCAGGAGATGCCTCACTTGTCAGTTCTTCTTTTAGTAGCGGGCGATCATCCAAGCTTTCTGAATGAGGAGGAACCATGTCGACTCTTTTCCTTTGAGTCCGGAGTGCTATCTGTTTTGTGCACACTGTCAGGGGTCGTGACAAGTGACTCCTGAAGGAGCAACATGAATGGAAAGGGCAAAGGGTGCTTTGGAGTCTGTGCTGTCAAGTGCCTCTTACACCAGCATTGGTGCAGGGATGTGTCTTGGAACCTCATACCTGAGTGGGAAAGGCTGATCCAGACCCTTGCTCCTCAGAGACTGCAGGGACTAGAAAATCACTGGTGGACTGTGTTAGGGAATGAAATGTGATAGTATGTGAATAGAGCATAGAATGCATGGGATTGATATTAGAATTCCATGTGACTTCCAGGTGTTACTGTGACGCTTCCTCCTTGATGTCTCACTCATTATTTTTTCTTGTCCTAAAGCTTTTAATATTCATTCCGTGATGATATTTTTGAAATATTGAATATGATAAACAATGGAAAGTATTTTCTCTAGTCATATATATTGAAATTCTAAATGTCTCTTGACATCGTATGCAGTTGCCTGGCCAGAAGTCCTGGGATGCTTTCAATACTGGTAAGTTGATTGAACACAAACTGTTTGGGTTACAAGCTTTGCTTGTAAATAATTCTTTTCATGACCCCCAATTAGATTGTACAAATGCCTCCTGTCGTTTAAAGACATGTCTAAAATCACCTTTGCTTGGAGAAAGGAGTTAAGTGTTATGCCTTCTTTGAAAGAAGAGGAAGATCTTATTCTACACTCCTCAGAGAAAGAAGAAATAATGAACTGTAGGACGAAATATGCATCTAGGCAACAATAAATGTTCCAATCTAACCCGTGGAGTAAAGTAATGTATGGAAATTACCACTCTTTATTTGTAATATTATTAACCATTGTATTTTTTTATATTTCAAATATTACCCCCTTTCCATAAACCCCACATTCACATATTCCTCCTCTTTGTTTCTAAGAGGATGACTCCACAAGCACCTTTCATTCTTTCCTCATCCCTCCAGAATCTCTCTTCTCTGGGACATCAAGCATCCAAAGGACCAAGTGCTTCCCGTTCCACTGATGTGAGATGAGACCATCCTCTGCTACATATGTATGGTACCAGACCATGTATAATCTATGGTTGGTGGTTAGGGCCATGGGAGCCCTGAGGGGTCTGGTTAATTCATATCATTGTTCTACCTCTAATTACAATCCAATTCAGCTCCATCATCCCTTCCCCTACTTCTTCAATTGGGATCTCTAGGCTCAGTTCAATGGTTGACTGTGAACATCTGCATCTGTGTCAGTCAGGTGCTGGCAAAGCCTCTCAGAGGACAGCCACACCAGACTCCTGTTTGCAAGCACATCTCAGCGTCAGCAACAGTGTCTGCTTTGGTGTCTGCAGATCTCCTGATGGCCTTTCCTTCAGCCTCTGCTCCATATTTACTCCTGCATTTCCATTAGAAGGGATAACTCTGATTTAATGAGAGATGGGTGAGTGGTCCCATCCTTACACTGTGGTCATGTCTATCTACTGCAGGTTGTGTCTTCAGGTTCAATTTCACTGTTGTTGATGTTGTCTAATGTCATCCCTGTTCGGTCCAGGGAACCTGTTGCATCCTTAGTATCTGGGACATTCTAGAGGTTACACCATCCTCCACTGTTCCTTCTTTCTATACTCATTCTCCTGGTCCTCTGTGCTTCTCTCCTGTCTCTTCCCACATCTGATCCTACTCTCCTGTTTTTCTATTTCACTCCCCTCTCCCACACAGGGTCCTTCCTCCATGTTCCTCCCATGATAATTTTCTTCCCCCTTCTAATTGGGATTGAAGCAGTCCCTCTTTGTCCTTTCTTGTTGAGCTGCAGAGTGTATATTAGTTTACTGTGGATATTCTGAGATCTTGGGCTAATTTCCACTTACCAGTGAGTGCATGCTATTTGCATTTATTTGTGTTTGTGTTACTTCTCTCAGGATGATATTTTCTAGTTGCATCCATTTGCCTATGAATTTCATGAACTCATTCTTTTTAATGGCTGAGTACCACACCATTGTGCAAATGGACCCCATTATATGAATCTGTTTTTCTTTTGAGGGACATCTGGTTTCTTTCCAGCTTCTGTCTGTTATAAATAAGGCTGTTATGAACATAGTGGAGCACGTGTCCTTGTTGTAGGTTGGAGCAAGTTTTGGGTATGTGCCATCAAATGGTACAGCTGGGTCCTCAGGTAGTAAAAACTATGTTCAATTCTCTGAGGAACCTCCAGCCTGGTTTCCAAAGTGGTTTTAAGAGCTTGCAATTTCAACAGTGACAGAGTGTTCCTTTCTCTCCACATCCTTGCCAGAGTCTGTTGTCACCTGACTTTTTATATTAGCCATTCTAACTGGTATGAGGTAGGATCTCAGAATTGTTTTGATTTGCTTTTCCCCAATGACTAAGGATGTTGAACATTTCTTTAGGTGCTCCTCAGCCACTCAGTATTCATCACCTGAGAATGTTTATTTAGAACTGTAGCCCACAATTAAATAGTGTTATTTGAACCTCTGGAGGATAGCTTATTGAGTTTTTTGTATATATTGTATATTAGTGCTCCATCGGATATAGGATTGGTAAAGATCTTTTCCCAATGTGTTAGTTGCTGTATGGAAATAATGACAGTGTCCCTTGCCTTACAGAGGCTTTGAAATTTTGTGAAGTTCCATTTTTCAATTTTTGATCATAGAACAAAAGCCTTTGGTGTTCTATTAAGGAAATTTTCCAGAGTACCAATGTGTTCAAGGCTTTTCCCTGCTTTTTCATCAGTTAGTTTCAGTGTATCTGGTTTTATTTGGAGGTCTTTTTTTATTTTTTTTATTTACTTGAGTATTTCTTATTTACATTTCGAGTGTTATTCCCTTTCCGGGTTTCTGGGCAAACATCCCCCTAGTCCCTCCCCCTCCCCTTCTTTATGGTGTTCATATCCCCACTCTGCCCCATTGCTGCCCTCCCCCCAACAATCACTTTCACTGGGGGTTCAGTCATAGCAGGACCAAGGGCTTCCTGGTCCACTGGTGATTTTTATGTGGAGGACATTAATCAACTTTTACTTGAAAATTGGACAAGGAGATAGGAATGGATTGATTTGCATTCTTCTACATTCTGCCCTTGAGGTGAAACAGCACAATTTTTTAAGAATGCTATCTTTTTATCCACTGGATGGTTTTAGATCCTTTATCAATTTTCAAGTGGCCATAGCTGTGTGGGTTCATTTCTGCGTCTTCAATTCTATTCCATTGATCTACCTGCCTGTCTCAACAGCAATACAATACAGTTTTTCATCACCATTGCTCTGTAATACAACTTGAGTTCAGGGATGGTGATTTCCCCAAAATTCTTTTATTTTTGAGAATTGTTCTCTCTATCCTGGGATTTATTTTGTTCCAAATAAATTTGCAAACTGCCATTTCTATGTTTGTGAAGAATTGAGTTGGAATATTGATGGGGATTGCATTGAATCTGTAGGTTGCATTTGCCAAAATGGCCATTTTTACAATATTGATTCTGCCAAAACACAAACATGGGAGATCATTCTAATTTCTGAGATCTTCAATTTATTTCTTCAGAGACATGTGTTCCTGTCAAATATATCTTTCACTTGCTTGGATAAAGTCACACTGAGGTATTTTATATGCTTTCTGACTATTGTTAAGGGTGTCATTTCCATAATTTCTTTCTCAGCCTGTTTCTCTTTTGATAGAGGAACGCTACTGATTTGTTTGAATCAATTTTATGCTCTGTCACTTTCCTTAAGTTGTTTATCAGGTTTAGCAATTCACTTGTGGACTTTGTGAGGTCACTTAAATATACTAGCACATCACCTGCATACAGTGACATTTTGAATGTTTCCTTTGCAATATGTATCTTTTTACCTCCATTTGTTTTCTAACTACTCTGGCGAGGACTTCAAACACTATATTAAAAAGATAGGGAGAGAGTGGGTATCCTTTTCTAGTTCCTGATTTTAGTGGGATTGCATTAAGTTTCTCTCCATTTAGTCTGATGTTGTCTACTGGTTTGCTGTATATTGCATTTACTGTGCTTCAGTATGGTCCTTGAATTTCTGATATTTCCAAGACTTTTAAAATGAAGGGATAGGTTCTGTAAAACGCTTTCTCAGCAGCTAATGAGATGAGTGCTTGGTTTGTTTTCATTGAATATATATTTATAGCGAGATTTGTTTGATTAGTGATCAGGTTCTGTATATTGAACCATCCCTGTATCTCCAGGACGAAGCCTACTTTACCATGATGGGTCATTGTTTTGATGTGTTCTTGGATTTGGCTTGCAAGAAATTTATTGAGAATTTTTGCAGGAAAATTCATGAATAAATTGGTCTGAAATTCTCTTTCTTTGTTGGGTCATTGTTTGCTTTAGTTATAAGCATAACTGTGGCATCAGAGAAGGAATTGTGTAGTGTCCCTTCTATTTCTCGTTTGTGGAATAGTTTGGAGAATATTGGTATTAGGTATTCTATGAACATCTGAGAGAATTCTGTACTAAACTTTTCTGGTCCTGGGATCTTTGGTTGGGAGACATTTAATGACTGCTTCTACTACTTTACGACTTATGGCAGTATTTAAATGGTTTATCTGATCCTGATTCAACTTCGGTAAATTGTATCTGTCTACAAAATTATCCATTTATCCCTAACTTTCCCGTTTTGTTAAGTATAGGCTTTTATAGTAGGATCTGATAATTTTTTGAGTTTCCTCATTTTCTATTGTGTTTTATATATATATATATATATATATATATATATATATATATATATATATATATATCACTTCTGATTTTGTTATTTTTAATTTGAATATAAAGGATTTACCTATTTCTGGATTTTTCAAAGAGCCAGCTAGTGGTTTAGTTGATTCTTTATATAATTCCTTTTGTTTCTGCTTGGTTGATTTCAGTCCGGAGTTTGATTATTTCCTGCTGTCTAGTCCTCTTTGTGTATTTGGATTTTTATTGGTTCTGAGATTTCAGGTGTTCTGTCAAACTGCGAGCGTATCATAGCGCCTGTTTCTTTGTGGAGGCTCTCAGAGCTATGAGTTTTCCTTTAGCATTGCTTTTTTGTGTTCCCAAGTTATGCCTTCATTTTCACTAAATTCAAAATATCTACATGTGACTTTTAATCACATAAAAGGAGTTAGGATTATATTATTAAATTACTTTTTCCAAACATCAATTAAATACATTTATTTTACTTGAATTAATTAAACGTGCTATAGCAGGAAAAAGATTAATTTCCTTTTGTTAGGTTAAGACTAAATTTAACTTTTACATTCTCCTGCCTATCAGAAAATCAGTATTTTTATACAGAAAGATGTGCCAGGCACAGGTCTAATTTCTAGTATAACCTGTAATTACAATCATCAGTCTTGTCAGTTTCAAGTGTTGTTCACATCATGCCTGTAAAACACAATGATCAACATGGCAGGATAACCATAAGGGCAGTGCAGTGGCATAAATAGCTTGGTGATAGCCAACAGCTCTCTAATTTTGCTTAAGTCCTGTTCAATGAACATGGATGGTACTGGTAATTTAGCCACATATATAAGGCTATTGAGTCTGTGGTTATGGGGGAGAATGTACAGCCCCTTACTTACTTAAGCCAGTATCATACCTAACAACAATCATAGCCATGTGTCCTTATATACAGAATTAATTACAGTCTCTGCAACAAACATCACAGTGAAAATGCCAGTCCTTCAAAATCCAGGATAGAAATTTAAAGTCCAGTGTCAGTGACTCCATCTACAAAACGTCAGTTGATTCAAGGCTGAGGAACATTACAGAAGAGGGGGCAAGAAGATTGTAAGAGACTAATGTTTACTATGAGTTGGTGTCTCAAAGGAGCACCAGAAATTAAACTTCTCACCAACACGACTGCTTAAACAACTGCCAAGGGAGAGAGGGAATGGGGAAGAATTAAAGATTAGTTTTCTTTCTGTTTCATCTTCTTCCTCTTCCTTTTCTTCTTCTTCCTCTTCCTTTTCTTCTTCTTCCTCTTCCTTTTCTTCCTCTTCTTCTTCCTCTTCTTCCTCTTCTTCTTCTTCTTCTTCTTCTTCTTACTCTTCCTTTTCCTCTTCTTCTTCTTCCTCTTTTTCCTCCTCCTCCTCCTCCTCCTCCTCCTCCTCCTCTTCCTCTTCCTCCTCCTCCTCCTCCTCCTCCTCTTCCTCTTCCTCTTCCTCCTCCTCCTCCTCTTCCTCTTCCTCTTCCTCTTCCTCTTCTTCTTCTTCTTCTTCTTCTTCTTCTTCTTCTTCTTCTTCTTCTTCTTCTTCTTCTTCTTCTTCTTCTTCTTCTCCTTCTCCTTCTCCTTCCTCTTCTTCCTCTTCTTCCTCTTCTTCTTCCTCTTCTTCTTCCTCTTCTTCTTCCCCTTCTTCTTCCCCTTCTTCTTCCCCTTCTTCTTCCCCTTCTTCTTCCCATTCTTCTACCTCTTCCTCTTCCTCTTCCTCTTCCTCTTCCTCTTCCTCTTCCTCTTCCTCTTCCTCTTCCTCTTCTTCTTCTTCTTCTTCTTCTTCTTCTTCTTCTTCTTCTTCTTCTTCTTCTTCTCCTCCCTCTTCTCTCTCTCTCTCTCTCTCTCTCTCTCTCTCTCTGTCTCTGTCTCTCTCTCATTTTCTCTCTCTCTCATCATTTCCTGTTTACACTTAGAATGTGATTCCCTTTTCCAGTTTATCAGCTCATAAGCCCCTTAACCCTTCCCCCTACTTATCTGTTAGGGCGTTCACATTCCCTACCACGGCCTCTCCACACTTCCCCACATACCCCTACACTGGGGGTCCAACCTTGACAGAAAAAAGAGTTTCTCATATCATTTTTTCCCAGCAAGACCATTCTTTGCAGTAGGAACCATGGGACAGTCCATGTACAGTTTTTCTGTTGTGGTTTGGTCCCTGGATGCTCTGGGTGGTTGGCACTGTTATTATTATGGGGTTAAAAATTCCTTCAGCTTTTTCAATCCTTTCTCTAATTCCTCCAACTGGGGTCTGGTTCTTGGTTCAGTGGTTTGCTGATGGCGTTTGCCTCGGTTTTTGACATATTCTGGCTGTGTCTCTCAGGAGGGATCAATATCCATCATTGTCAGCCTGCACTTCTAATCTTCATCTATCTTATCTAGTTTTGGTGTCTGTATATGTCTGGGCTACATGTGGTCCAGCTCTGGATGGCAGGTCCTTCAGTCTGTGCTATAAAGTTTGCCTCCTTATCCCCTCCTGTGGGTATTCTTCCCCTTTTAAAGAAAGAGTGAAGCATCTGCATTTTGGTCATCCTTCCTGAGTTTCATGTGGTCTGTGTATTGCATGATGGGTAATTCAAGCTTTTTGGCTAATATCTGCTTATCAATGAATGCATACCAAGTGTGTTTTTCTGTGATTGAGTAACATCACTCAGGATGATATTTTCTAGGTCATTTTACTTGCCTAGAATTTCATAAAGTCATTGTTTTTGATAGCAGAATAATATTCCATTGTGTAGATGTACCAAATTTCTGTATCCATTCCTCTGTTGAAGGGCATCTGAGTTCTTTCCAGCTCCTGGCTATTATAAATAAGGCTGCTATGATCAGAGTAGAATATAATTCACGGTTGTATGTTGGACCATATTTTGGGTATATGCCCAAGACTGGTATAGCTGGGTCCTCAGGTCATGGAATGTCCAATTTTCTGAGGAACCTCCAGAGTGATTTACAGAATGGTTGTACCAGTCTGCAGTCCCACCAACGATGGAGGAATGTTCCTCTTTCTCCACATCCTCGCCAGCATCTGTTGTCACCTGAGATTTATATCTTAGCCATTATCACTGGTATGATGCACAATTTCAGATTTATTTTGATTTTAATTTCCCTGATGACTAAGGATGTTGAACTTTTATTTAGGTGTTTTTTGGCCATTTGATAACCTTCAGCTGAGAATGTTTTGTAATATACTGTACCCAATTTTATTAGTATATTTTTTGCTTTCTAGGGTCTAACTTCTTAAGTTCTTTGTATATTATGGATATTATCCTCTATCAGATATAAGATTGGTAAAAATGTTTTCCCAATCTGTTGGTTGTAGTTTTGCCCTAATGACGGTGTCTTTTTCCTTACAGACCCTTGGTGTTTTACGAGGTCCAATTATCAATTCTTGATCTTAGAGCATAAGTCATTGGGTGTTTTGTTCAGGAAATTTTCTCCAGTGCCCATGTGTTGAAGACTCTTCCCCACCTTTTCTTCTATGAGTTCGAGTGCATCAGGTTTGATGTGTAGGTCTTTGATTCACTTGTTCTTAAGCATTGTACATGGTCACAAAAATGGTATAATTTGCATTAATCTACATGCTGACTTCCAGTTGAACCAGCACTATTTTTGGAAAATGCTGTTTCTTCATTTGGATGGTTTAATCTCCCTAGCCAAATATCAAATGATAGGTGTGTGGGCTCATTTCTGTGTCTTCAATTCTATTCCACTGGTCCATCCACCTGTCTCTGTACCAATACTATGCAGTATTTATCACTATTGCTCTGTAATTCTCCTTGAGTTCAGAGGTGATGATTACCCCAGAAGTTCTTTTATTGTTGAGGATAGTTTTAGCTATCCTGGCTCTTTCTTAATCCAAATGAATTTTCAAATTGCTCTTTCTATCTCTATTAAAGAAGTGAGTTGTAATTTTGATGGAGATTGCATTGAATGTGTAGATTGCTTTTGGCAAAATGGTCATCTTTAGTATATTAATCCTGTCAATCCATGAGCATGGAAGCTCTTTCTATCATCTGAGATCTTCCTCAATTTCTTTCTTCAGATACTTGAACTTCTTGTCATACAGATCATTCACCCGCTTGGTTAAACTTACACCAAGATATTTTATATTATTTGGGACTATTGTGAAGTGTGTGATTTCATTATTTTCTTTCTCAGCCTGTTTATCCATTGAGGAAAGGGAAACTACTGGTATGTTTGAGTTAATTTTATATGCTGACACTTTACTGACGTTATTTATCAGGTTAAGTAGTTGTCTGGTGGAACTTTTGTGGTCACTTAAGTACACTATCTTATCATTTGCAAATAGTGATATTTTGATATCTTCCCTTCCAATTTGTATCCCTTTGACCCCCTTTTGCTGTGTACTTGCTCTGGCTATGACATGGAGTCCCACATTGAATACGTAGGGAGAGAGTATGCAGCCTTGTCTCGTCTCTGATTTTAGTGGGATTGCTTCAAGTTATTCTCCATTTAATTTGATGGTAGATACAGGTGTGCTGTATATTTCTTACACTATGTTTTGATATGAGCTTTCAATTCGTGATTTTTCCAGGACTTTTATCCCCAAGGGTTGTTGAATTTTGTCAAGTGCTTTCTCACCATCTAATGAAATGACCTTGTGCTCCTTATCTTTTAGTTTGTTTACTTGATGGATTTCATTTATGAATTTTCCTATATTAACCATCCTTCCATCCCTGGGTTCAAGTCTACTTGATCATGATGGATGATTTTTTGATGTGTACTTAGTTTCTGTTTGCAAGAAATTTATTGATTATTTTTTCGTCAATATTCATAAGGGAAATTGGTCTGAAGTTCTCTTTCTGTGCTGAGTCTTTGTGTGGGTTAAGTATAAGAGTAGTTGTGGACTCATATAAGGAATGCGCTAGTGCTCCGACTATTTCAATTTTGTGGAAGAATTTTGACAATATTAGTATGAGGTCTTCTAAGAAGGTCTGATGAAATTCTGAACAAAACCAATCTCAACCTGGGCTCTGTTTGGTTGGGAAACTTTTAATTTCTGCTTCTATTTCCTTAGGAGTTATGGTGTTGTTTAGATAATTTATTTTTTCCTGATTTAACTTTGCTACCTGTTATCTGTCTACAAAATTGTTCATTTCCTCCAGATTTTGCAGTTTTGTTGAATATAGGCTGTTATAGTACAAGCTGATGATTTTTTTTTAATTTCTTTAGATTCTGTTGTTATGTCTCCCTTTTCATTTCTGATTTTTGTAATTTGGATACAGTCTACTTGACCTCTGGTTATTTTGGCTAAGGGTTTAATTATCTTATTGTTTTTCTCGAAGAAACAGCTCCTGGTTTTGTTGATTCTTTGTGTCGTCCTTTTCATTTCTACTTCGTTGATTTCAGCACTGAGTTTGATAATTTCCTGTGTTCTACCCCCCTTGGGTTTACTTAGTTCTTTTTGTTCTAGAGCTTTTACATCTGCTATCAAGCTCCTGACATATGCTCTCTCCTGTTTTTTCTCCCAAGCACTCAGAGCTATGCTTTCCTCTTAGCTCTGTTTCCCTGTGTCACATATGTTTGGGAATGTTTATCTTCATTTTCATTAAGTTCTAAGAAGTCTTTAATTTCTTTATTTTTTCCTTCACCAAGTTGTCATGGAGTAAAGCATTTTTCAACTTCCACGTATACGTGAGTTTTCTGTCATTATTATTATTGTTGAAGACCAGTCTTAGTGTGTGGTGATCTGATAGAATGCATGGGATTATTTCTATCTTCCTGTATCTGTTGAGGCCTGTTGAGGGATTGATTATGTGGTCAATTTTGAAGAAGGTTCCCGAGATCATGAGAAGAATGTATATCCTTTTTTTTTAGAATGGAATGTTCTATAAATATCTGCTAAATCTATTTGGTTCAAAACTTCTATTGCTTTCTCTAATCTCTGTTTAATTTCTGTTTCTAATATCTCTCCAGTGGTGAGGGTGGGTTGTTGATATCTCCTATTATTATCATGTCAGGTGCATTGTGTGCTTTTAGCTTTAGTAAGGTTTTTTTTTATAAAACCTTAGGATATCTGGTGAATCATTTTTATTGCACAAATGCAAATGTAAATATAACATTCTGGTTCTTGAGTTGACTTTCTGGATATTTAACTGGGAGAGGCAAGGCCTCTCTCTCTAACTAGAGAGCTACCTATACAAATACTGAACCTACTAATGAAAAGAATTTGCTTTAAAAATATTTCAAATAAAAAATGTAGTCATTTTCTGTGCTGACTGTGGGAAGGTTGTTTATTTGTTTTTGTTTGTATGTTGGTTTTAATTTAATGTGGAGAAATATTTACAGTAGACCAAATAAGTGTGAAATGCATCACAATAGAATCCTATGCATTCCTGCATTTTTTCTACATAGCAGAGTACACTGAATGGTCACGTATGTACAACAGCACTCATGCTTCATAATTGTCAGAGTTTTAATTCTACCCTATGTTCTCTACACCTAGATTTTTATAATTTTGCATGTATGGGTCAGATCTAATCTAATAGATCTAATATGCTGATATATCTGACTATGTCCCCTGCCCCCATGAGAAAACTATGTATTGTTTATCTTTTTTTGTTGTTGTTGATGTTTTGGGGAGCCGTGTTTTTCATTATCCCCTATAGAAATTTAATCTAGTGATCAATTAGTGAATAGATACAAATATTATGTATTGTGGTGAGAAATTCCCAAAAATAGAGTTTACATAAAGGTAAATCTAAAATGTTTGTGGGTAGACATGCACAGAAGCTCATGACCCATGTAGCTGACAAGCATTCCACAATCAACTTAAGTGATTTGGGAAATTAACTTATTCACACAGAAGAAAACTCATAGGGAATACATTTTTTTCTTAGCCATGTTTATAAGCGACCAAATGGTGAAGCAGGATGTAAACAAATACTGTTATCCTTCATTTTTGTTTATTCTAACATTTTAATTCATGTACAATGTACATGTGCACTTTTTCTATTGTGTTTCTCTGTGTCTCTGCCTCTGCATGAATATATAGGCACACATGTGTTTGTGGCATACTTGTGTTTGTGTGCGCGCGCGCGCGCGCGCGCGTGTGTGTGTGTGTGTGTGTGTGTGGGTGTGTGTCTTATATGGTATTTAAGAACATAGGTAACATGTTTATTTATTTATAATTTGGAAACACTGAAACCCACATTTGATTTGTGGCTCAACCATTTGCTGATCTTCTCACGTACATCTGATATTTCATAATAGCAAGTGAATAGAGACAGAGCCTAACAAGCTGGTGATATCTCCTTCTCTACTCTTGTCAGGAAAAAGTGGTGTATATTTTGGCAAGAAAACCCAAACTTCAGCAAAGATACATACACCCAACAATACAGGGGACGACATCTCATTTGAAGGAAAAAGTTATCAGAATGGGAGAAAAATGAGTTTGTCACATTCCAATATTTGAGGGATATGAGACTGAACTTCAGAAGATATAATGGGAAGGGACAGGCACAATCCCCAAGGAACCAAAGTAAGCTAAACCCTGGAGCTTCTCATTACAAGAGAGCTCAGAGATTGGTAAGGATGGTGAACATAATGATAAGAACTTTGGAGTCCATACTCAGTCTCCATAAAAGGCTATAATGTGAGCAAGATGAGAAGGAGTCAGCACCACAGCGCTAACAGCTATTTTAGCAGTCACATTGTGAAAAACATAGTGTAACTATAGACAGAAGAGAAAGATGATATTTGAAAACAGACAAGGCTGTGCTGGAACTGAACAGTTTTCCATGTAAGTAACCAAGCAAGCACACAGCAGGTGCCATATTCAAAAGTGAGCAAAGAGGAATGAACTGCGTAGATACTATGTGTACAGAAATACAGGTAGTTTGGTGGAATTCTAAGATGTTGAGATGAGAGGATAGGAAGGAATTTCTATCAAGCCAGGCACCATGTCTTGCTCTTAGAATACTCACATTCAGGAGACTGAGGGAGAAAAATTAGGAATTTCCGGTTAGCCTGGACTACATATCCAGACAATACATCTTTTATTTTTTTCTTTATTTAAATCAATAGTCTGATGATAGAGTATCATGAACAATACTAAGAAAACAGACATTTAATGCCTACGCAGTGATACTCCTGCTAAGAAAACATGTTATGTAAATAGACAGGAACTATTTAGTTACAAATACCAGCTGTCATATTGAAAGTTGTGGCATGAAGGGGTCTGGTGTTGTTTGGTTGATCCTTCTTCACTTTCATGGCTCACTGTACACATCTTAAAATCTTCTCTGACGACCTCATTACTGTGCAGACATCGAGATGTGCCTTGCCTTAATTCTATGTATTAAGACCAGTAATCATTTATTTATCCAATGATTATTTGATTTTACTTAATCTTCAAAAATAATGAGTCTTGAGGAAATGATACCTTTATTGTGTGGGTTTGAATATTCATAATAGCAATCAGAGGATAATCGGGGCCCAACACACACACAGGGTGGTTGCAGAGACTATACCTGTGTCATCAGGAAAGCATAGAGATGAGTGGATTGATCAGTTTTTCTGTATAACATTCATAACTAGTTAATGATAAGAATGGTTAAACTTCGAGATACACTCAAGGTTTTCTTTTCCTTCGTTTGAATGATTGCTTATACAGCAAGTGAAACTGAACTTAAACCCAAGGTAAATCTTCTGCCTGAGCTTCATTAGTGCCAGGACTACAAGTTTCCAGCTTCTATTGTATGTATTTGTACACTTGGCTCAATGCTTAGCACACTTTGAAAAATCCCCTGGTGTTAAGAGAGAACTTATTAGCTATGAAATTATGTGAGAAAAAATCTTTTCTAAGCTTTGATTTTTGTGACTGCAGACAAAGACTTTGACTCTGATGTAACTGGGCCTCTAAAATACTAAAAAATTAATATCTCTCATCTGCAATAATCCTCCTAATTGCTTACTGCTCTGTGTTTCTGGAGATGAGTGTCAATTGTGTCAATTGCTCTTTGTGGCAGGAAAAGGGCTTGTCTGTCAAATGCTTTGCAATTGCCAAGAACTGTGAGGTCCCTGGAGAATGCTTCCTCTGTTCACCCTCATTCTGCTCTCATAGCCTTTGCTATGTGCACCCGTCCATTGTACACACCCCCATGTACTTCTTTCTGGTGAACTTATGTATCCTGGAAATTGGTTACACTGGCTCTGTCATACCCAACATATGGAGAGCCTTGTAAGTGAGATCTGAGGAGTCTCTCAGGAGGGATGTGCATTTTTCTGATCACTAAGGATGTTGAACATGTCTTGATGGGTTTCTCAGCTATTGAGATACCTCAGTTGAGAATTCATGGTTTAGCTCTCTAACCCAGTTTAAAAGTTGGGTTACTTGGTTGTCTGGGGGTTTACATTTGTGAATTATTTCTATATTTTTTATTATGGCACTCTACCAGATATAGTGTTGAATAAAGTCTTTTCCAAATGTGTAGATTTCTGTTTTGTACTATTGGAAGTGTACTTTGGTTTGAAGAAAGTTTTCAGTTTGATGAGATTTCATATATTGACTGGTTATTCTAGAGTTTCAAACTTTGGTACTTTCTTCTGAAAACTTTCTCCTGTGCAACTGTTTTCTAGGCACATTCTGATACTTTGCCTTCTATTTTCTTCTCCATATATGGTTTTATGTCAATTTGCTTGATGCACTTGGACTTGAAATTTGAAGAAAGAGATAAAATGGATCAATTGGCATTCAGCTACATCCAGATCAGCAGTTGGGATACCATCCTTTCTTAAAATGATTTCAGTTATGTACAATATACTTACTCATCAGGGAATTGGAAATCAAAACAAACGTAAGATTTCACCTCATATCAGTCAGAATGGCTAAGATCAAAAACTCATGTGACAGTATATGCTGGTGAGGATGTGGAGAAAGAAACACTCCTCTATTTTTGTTATGATTGCAGACTGGTACAACCTCTCTGTAAATCAGTCCTGAGTTTCCTGAGAAATTAGACATTGTAGTGCCTGAGGAAACAGATATACCTCCCCTGGACATATACACAAAAGATGCTCCAACATACAACAAACACACACGTTACACTATGTTCTAAGCAGCCTTATTCATAATATCCAGAAGCTGGAAAAAACCAGATGTCCTTCAACAGAGGAATGGATACAGAAAATGACATATATTTACCCAATTATTACTACTCAGCTATCAAAAACAATGAGTGCATAAAATTCATAGGCAAATGGGTGGACCTAGAAAATATCATCCTGAGTGAAGTTACCCAAACACAGAAAAACACACATAGTACACAATCATTGATAGGTAGATATTACCCTAAATGCTCAAATTACATCAGATACAATGCAAGACCACATGAAACTCAAGAAGGAGGACCAAAATGCAGATGATTCACTCCTTCCTTAAAAGAGGAACTAAAATATCCATAAGAGGGTTAGGGAGGCAATGTTTTAGGAGACTGAAGGAATGGCCATTCATAGTATGCTAGACATGCTGGGCACATATATATATATATATATATGTGTGTGTGTGTGTGTGTGTGTGTGTGTGTGTGTGTGTGTATGTGGTGTGTGTGTGTGTTCGTGTGCATGTATGTATGTATGTATGTATGTATGTATGTATGTATATACCAAAACATGATAAGATGGATGAAGCTAAGAGGTGCATGCTGACAGTAACTGGATATAGATCCATTCTGAGATACGCAGCCAGAACATGTGAAACAGAGAGGAGAATGCCAGCCGCAAATCAGTGAACTAAGAATTGGAACCCCTTTAGAGGGATTAAGGAAAGGACTGAAGGAGCTGAAGGAGCTTGCAAAACCAAAAGAAAAAATGCCAACCAACCAGAGCTTCCACATACTAAACCACTACCCAAAGACTTACATGGACTGACCCAGGGCTCCAACTGCATATGTTGCAGTGAATAGACTTACTGTGGCACCATTGGAAAGGGAAGCCCTTGGTCCTACTAAGGTGGACGCTTCTTGTAGGGAAAGTACAGAGGGGTGCTCTAAGGAAGGGGAATGGCTGTGGAGGGGACAACCATTATAGAAGGGGAGGGGAAGAATTTAGGGCTGATGGACAGGAACCCCAGAAAGAAAATGACATCTGATATGTAAATAATAAAAATGGAAAAAGTTTAATCTTACAGTTCTAAAATCTTAGTGTTCAATAAATAGAGCTTTTGAGATTTTAAAACATTTATTTCCTATGAAAATTAATATTGTATATACACATGGTATACAAGTGCTCACCAATATATTAGTTAGTTATATGGAGCCTGAGAATTGAACTTGAATATTCTAGAACTATCTTTCTGAATCATTTTAAAAAGTTTTCGAATTATTTCTAGATCTAATCTGAGCCAGACACTCCTTTATTTACTATGTCCAATTGTTTTTAAAAAGATAGAGAAAAGTTTCTTATTCTTTGTACAAATATGGTTGCACACATTCCAGAACTGACTCAATATGAATTACGGTCGTTATTATAAGGTATTATTAAACTATTGTCTTCATATAAAAGTAAATTCTGTAACTATTTATTTATTGGATCTTTTGATTTGTTTTATTGTATGAAATATCAAAATCTACATTTGCATCCCATTAGCATTAATTTCATTGATTGTAATATTGCCCAGATGCAGGGGACAATGGGAGAAATGTAATGACTGCTGAGAAATGTACAGTCTCCTGTTTGTTAAGCTTAGCATGTATCAAATTCAGAAAGGTAGAATGACTTATATTGATATGTATAAACGAAGCAATTACATATGGTGTCCTATGCTGTGAAAATGATAAGAAAGCTCAATATATTAGATTTTTAATATGTAAAGGAAACAAAGTTATTTGAGATTGCTTGTTAATGGACATCCTTCCAAGGAGATAATTGGGCCTTAGTAATCAATGCCCACAAATATGATACACTGCTATGCTTATTATTTGAAATAAATAATACCTGGAGTAGGCAAATCCTGAAGAAGTTTCATTCCACTATACTCCTGTCTGTTTAGAGATTGGATATGCCAAAGATGAAAAGAGTTATCTTCTGTTCCTTATTGAATTTTATTTAATTAAATGAATGTTTTCAAAAAGAAATATTAAAGAATATAGCCATACCTGAACATATTTTTGTCACAGGATATTGTCAGTGTTCTCACTGTGTAATTTCGCTCTAGAGTCATGCAATATTGTTAATGTATCTGAGTCATTCATCCCATTAAACCGTCCAATATCCTTCAGCATGTTCAAATTAACAAAATTCATATCGAAACCTGTACCAACTTTTAACTTGATTTCCTTTTCTGCCCTATTACAATCTGTTGCCATTTTTCTAGTATTTACCATGGATTTGTAAATAAACCTGCGTATGTAGCCCAATCAGAATCACTTGTAAATATTCTTCAACAACTTTCACTCAAAATGAAATTTCCGGTCTTTTACACTTTTTGTTTACAATTGCATGAAGCACTTCCCTGCACGAGGTCTTCTGCAAGCTCTGCTTTCTCTTCCAGAAGTGTTCTTCCTGTGCTTCCTGTCACATAGACAGCTTTCAGTTCTAGGTCTGAGTAGAACTAGCACTTTGTAACAACTTTGTTTTTCTTTTCTAAAGTTTCAATGGAACAAACTGTTGGTAGATAATTTATTGGGGGAAAAATAGATCATTTTCTTATCTCGTATAAAGAGCAATTATAAAATGGTTGATGTTGAAAATAGTATTGAAAACAGAGAAGTGGATAGTGATCACATTTGTGACAGAGAAATAATAGTTACCTGTATGAGATCAATGTTATTAAAGATAAAAATGATAGATCGTGATTAATTTTCATGATAGCACATGAGGATCTGTTATAGATTTAAATATAGTGATAGGATTTGAGGTAGAATGCAGAGCAGGTGGAAAGTGACTGAAGATGTCAACATGCAGACAAATTATGATGCTGTGCATTTAAGTAACAAAGACAAGATGATGAAATAATTGGACAGATTAATGCTAAGGAAGTTAAGTATTTCATGTCTGTTATCTACCTGTGTGGAAGTGTCCAATAGATATCTTATTTTAAAGATTATGACTGATAAATCTACCTTTAGGTATTAAAATATTAACACAATTCACATTTAAATTTTTGCTTCATATTAAAATATTTTTTTTACATTTCAAAACTAATTATTTCATGATTGATGATTCTGAGTAAATGTATTTGTCTACTTATCTGTGATCTTTCATCAGTGTAACTACGAATGTATGTATGTATGTATGTACATATGTAAGTATGTATGTATATATCATCTATCTATCTATCTATCTATCTATCTATCTATCTATCTATCACTCTTATCTATCACATATACCAGTCCTTTGATATATTTTCTTCCTCACATACATCTAGTAGTAATCCTGAATTTCTATCACATACTGGAAAAGCTAATTAGTTATGTCTCATGCTAAAACATATACGCAGTCACATAACAAAAGTAAATATTTGTGTTTTTATGAAATGAGAAATTTGATAGTATAAAAAATATTATCTATATTGAATCTATTTTCTGAACTTTAAATTTAAATGAATCAAAATTTATAAAGTAGCTTTTAAAATTCTTGAGTACTAATGTATATATCAGAAAAGTTTCATAAAATTAGAAAATAGACTGCATTTGATTGTACTAATATATACACATATACACTTACAAATATATACACATATACACCTACAAATATATATATATACACTTACAAATATATACATATATACATATATATATATATATACATTTGGCTACATACACATATATACTTATATATACATACATACATACATACATACATACATACATACATACATACATATATACATACATGCTTTTACAAAGCAAAATCCTTGCTATAAAAGAATTTGCCAAGGCCTTAAGTGTATAGTTTAGCCAAATAAGAGAAAAATGATGTTATTGCTAAATGTCTCTGTGTGAGTACTCATTTCTGCTTGTTTAACATGATGATGGTTCTACCAATCTGTCTTCTATGTACTTTGGGATTGAAATGATGTCCTTTGCTTCTCTAACTCACTCATACACTTTCTCCAAAAATAAGTGATTTGCAAATTCTTCTGTCTAACTCTTTCAAGAATTGGATTGGTATTTTGATGGGGATTGTACTGACTCTGTTGATCACTTTTGGTAAAATGGCCATTTTTACTATATTAATCCTGCCAATCCATGAGCATGGGAGATCTTTCCATATTCTGAGGTCTTCTTCAATTTCTTTCTTCGGAGTCTTGAAGTTCTTATTGTACAGATCTTTTACTTGCTTGGTTAAAGTTGTTTCCCTAATTTCTTTCTCGGCTTGTTTTTCTTTTGTATCGAGGAAGGCTCCTGATTTATTTGAGTTAATTTTATACCCAGCCAATTTGCTGACATAGTTCTCTGGTGGAACTTTTGGGATCACTTAAATATACGATCATACCATCTGCAAATAGTGATATTTTGACTTCTTCTTTACCAATCTGTATCCCCTTGACCTCCTTTTGTTGTCTGATTGCTCTGGCTAGAAATTCAAGAACTATATTGAATAAGTAGGGAGAGAATGGGCAACCTTGTCTAGTCCTCGATTTTAGTGGGATTGCTTCAAGTTTCTCTCCATTTAGTTTAATGTTAGCAACTGGTTTGCTGTATATGGCTTTTACTATGTTTAGGTATGGGCCTTGAATTCCTATTCTTTCCAGGACTTTTATCATGAAGGGGTGTTGAATTTTGTCAAATGCTTTCTCAGCATCTAATGAAGTGATCATGTGTTTTTGTTCTTTCAGTTTGTTTATATAATGGGTCACATTGATGGTTTTTCATATATTGAACCATCCCTGCATGCCTGGGATGAAGCCTACTTGATCGTGGTGGATGATTGTTTTGATGTGCTCTTGGATTAGGTTTGCCAGAATTTTATTAAGTATTTTTGCGTCGATATTCATAAGGGAAATTGGACTGAAGTCCTCTTTCTTTGTTGGGTCTTTGTGTGGTTTAGGTATAAGAGTAATTGTGGCTTCATAGAAGGAATTTGGTAGTGCTCCATCTGTTTCAATTTCGTGGAATAGTTTGGATAATATTGGTATGAGGTCTTCTAAGAAGGCTGATAGAATTCTGCACTAAACCCATCTGGACCTGGGCTCTTTTTGGTTGGGAGACCTTTAATGACTGCTTCTATTTACTTAGGAGTTATGGGGTTGTTTAGCTGGTTTATCTGTTCCTGATTTAACTCCGGTGCCTGGTATCTGTTTAGGATATAGTCCATTTTTAATCTGTAAGTGTGCAGACACACACACACACACACACACACACACACACACACGGGAGTCAAAGGGCAACTTGTCAGGGTCAGATGTCTCCTTCCACCATGTGGGTCCTGTGTATCAAACTTAGGTTGTCAGGCATGGGACAAGCCTGGGTCAAGCATATTCAAACCATGATGATGCTTTTATCACTATAGGCTAGGTTTTACTTCCTGGAATATACACATGGATCCAGGATACAAGCTCTTGTCCCTAATGTCTTCTTTCATGATTTCAAGTTCAGTCCTTGCTTCTGCCTGGCTGTAAGGTGGCTGTGAGCTTTCTTTTGGCTCCTTCCCAGCAGAGTCATAGAGGAGGATCAATAACAGTTAATCAGTATTGTCCACACATTACTGTATTAACATGGGTCTCCAGGGCAATGTCCATCAAGGCAGGACAATAACCAGGCTAGATTTTACTTGCTCCTAAGGATGTTTTTTAAAGATTCTCTTCTAATCATCCTGGTCTACAAAACAAGTTCCAGGGCAGAAAAAGCTACATTGTAAGATCTTGTCTCAAACATAAAGTATAACAAAATACAATAAATAAAATAAAATATAATAAACACAAGAAAAATAAAATTTTATAGCTATAACCATAAAAAGATTATTTGTCCTCCACATTGATGCTTGCATGTCAGAACAGGATTCAATATAAAATTGACTTAACACTCTTCCAGGCAAGCCACACATCCAGGGAGGGGCTGATGTGAGCAGATCCACACTGAGTTGTAGTGAACTAAATCTGACCTGTTCTCGCCATACTAAACGTGTTACCTTTCATCCTCTGTGGCTAAGACCTCGTATGAACAACCCTAAGAAACCTAGGCTCTCCTGTTCTGTCTTCAACTCATTAAGTCTCTCAGAAACCACGTTAGGAATCCCAGTGTGTTACGTTACCATAACCTTTCTCTTCCTGAGGTATCTCATATGTAATATAAGAATAAAAAGCCTCTTTGTTTAACAAATACTTAATGTTGCTGAGGCCCTGGAGCTGTCCTAGGTGCTGAAAACAGGGTACAGCCGGACACAGCCTTCAGTGCTCATGAGAGTTAAAAGCTGAGCTGGGAGAGATACATAATTAATATGAATATATATTTTTATAATAAAGAACTTGGAAGTGGAAAAAATCTTGAAAGACAAAAAATAAAATAAGGAAAAGAACAGAGAATCAAAACAGAAGGTACAGGTGTGGTTAGACTGGAAATCACGCCTACTGCAAAACAGGCAGGATGGCACAAGTTCACTTCTGAAATACATAACTCTAAAGTTCCACTTCTGTGCTCAGAAGAAAAAAAGTGACTATTAAAGATAAAACTTTTAAAAAGTTTTGTTTTTTCACCGACAACATCTAATCGAATTGCTAATCAACTGGACTAAATGAAGAAATGATAAAATGGTGCCACAGAGACGACATAGTAATTAAGAATGCAAACTGCTTTTACAGAATATCTGAGTTTGGATTCAGGCTCCCGTGTCCTGTATCCCACAACCCCCTGTTATTTCAGCTCCGGGGATCTACCGCCCCCTACTGGCTTTCTTGGACATCATGCTCATATGTGTACACACACACACACACACACAGACACACACAGACACACACACACACGTTCACTCAAAGGGATAATTAAAAATTAAAAATTAGACTTTGAAAAAGAATGTTACAGAAGAATCATTTAAGGAGACAAAATACTGAGTCAGAAATTCATATCCACACACAGAAATCTGTGCATGCGGAACAGGGTAATGAAAACAGGACTAAAATCAAAATTTTCAGTCATGATTGCTCTGTAACATGAAATAATAGCAATATATGTTCACATCTGAAGTAAATATAAAATAGACAGCATGTTAGAGCAGATGGGAAGGAGTAATTGGAAAGATAGATTCCACGGGCTGCGTATTAATACAACTAAAGAAGTATTTAACTAGGGGTGAGTCTGTATTCAATGACACATATTGTAAATACCAGGTGTGGGGGGAACACATTACACAAGTGTTTTATTTTTTTTTTTAATACATCTCGATGCTGAGGACCACGGATACCAGAACATCTGCTTTACATCCTGCTACTAGAAAAGGAGTGGCCTCATCTTTAGTGCCCATTCTTGGGAAGGTGAAAAAAAAAAAGGCGGATTATGTCTACCGGGTTTGAAGAATATGTGGACTGTGACGAGTTGGTAGCCAGAGTGAATGCATCATCCACAAAACAGAGTACTGGAGGGAACAGTGAAAGATTCAAAGAAGATCACACTGTGCCTGGCCCACCTCCTGGTGACTCTTCTACTGACAAACTGGGACAGGTAATGTCCCCACACATTCCAGGTTCCCAGCATCCTTCCATATCTAGACATGGAGAACTTGGATCTTCCACTTTTCCAGGAGTTTCTGGAACTATCAAAATGTTTCCAAGGATCTATAGGCCATTCCACATTTGCCCAGGTGTCCAAAGTCTTCCCACATATCCTCAAAAGAAATCATACATTCTCCTCTTCCAGAAGGAGTGTCTTTTTTTTATTCCATCTTTATTAAATTGGGTATTTCTTATTTACATTTCAAATGTTATTCCCTTTCCTGGTTTCCAGGCTAACATCTCCCTAGCTCCTCCCACTCCCCTTCTATAGGGGTGTTCCTCTCCTGATGCACCCCCACATTCTGCCCTTTCCCAACAATCCCATTCACTGGGGAGTTCACTCTTGGCAGGACCAGAGACTTCCCCTTCCACTGGTGCAGGACTCCCAGCTGCCGAGATGGTTCTTTTCTGCGCATGTGCACACACGAGTGCTGATGAGCCTGCAAATCCTCCATTCCTCTGGGAGAACATTCCCCTAGAGATATATCAGCCAGAATATAGGAATCGAGGCCATGGCAGCCTGAAAGTTCTGCAGAGGCTGACAGTCTCCACTGCCCCTTCTGTTACAATTAGTGTTGAATGTCTGGGAATTCTGAAGTGTCTTTTGTTGTATCGACTGACTTGTTAGCAGAAACTTGAGAGCATCAGTACAACACACAGAGGTGGCTCATATCTCACAGGTGACAGGCGTTGCACTTGTGCTTGCCCAGATGCCCTTTTATGGTGTGGATGTTTTTCTCTCCCTCTCCAAGCAGGCTTCGGTGCAGGGAAATATCCTGTTCTCTCTTTCTCCATAAAAGGATATCCAGCTCTGGTTTGAAAGTCAAACCAACAGCCATGTGTGCCGTGGAACAGCAATGAAGACAGATTCCTTTACATATGCAAATGTATTCTGAGTGGTACTTTGGGTTTATAATTGTAAGATTATTACCAGCAGGTAATGAAATTAAGATTACAATATCGTGCTCCATTTAAATGGCGCGTAAGCTTTTGTCTGGATCAGGAATCAGCCCTTTTTTTGGTAAATACTAAAAGGGCTGTGATGACATCCCGTAATTACTTAGGGCTTGGGGGTGGATAAGATTTCCTTTGCTACCTGCCAGTTTAGCTCAAGGCAACTTTGAGGCTTCAGGGAGGACGCTCTCAGTCTCAGAAGGGTTTCCATTAGAAGGAGGAGATGGTTGTAGCAGTTCTCCCAGCTCCGGGTGAGAGTCTAATTCTAGACCTGGGTAATTATATCAACAGATCTAACTGCAGACACACAATAGGATGCAGTTCAGGCTGATTAGTCACACAAAGCCTTTAGGTGGACCAATGATAAGTCAGCAATTCTTTTCCTGAGCAGAAAACTCCACACTGGAGTTGCGCGTGGGTGGCTGTAGGCTCGTGTCTCTACAGGTGCTCTCTGAGCCACCTGCAGGTATAGGATGGTATACAGTCTTTGTCCCAAGCCTACAGTTAAGAGGTCCTCATCCTGTCTCCGGGCTAGAAGAAACTGAAGTTCAGAGATGTCTTTGTTCAGGTCCACACAGCAAAGGGCAGGGCAGAGAGAGATTCATTCTCGGTGTGTCTGAAACTTTCAGACATCCTCAGAGACACTGCTGCAAATCTCCACCCCCACCCATTTATCCGAAAGCAAAAGTGACCATCAAGATATCTAAGACTTAACTTCCACTGTGCACGGAGAAAAACTTCTGTCCGAGTTGAGGTCTCTTCTAGGGTGCACAAGGAAAACCTTCCTCCAGTCCCTCCCACTAGATCTGGCTTGGCGGGAGAGGGAGCAGGCAGGGTCCCTTCATCTTGACAGCTGCAAGGCTGTTTCAGGCTCTGTCCCCACCTTCCGGGTTTAGGTTGGGTTGAGGGTGGGTGTTTGGAGAGCCCTGCCTGGACTATCCGAGATTGAAGAACGCACGGAGGGGCTCCGGGCCATGTGCGCCCTCTAGCGCCAGTCAGAGGGACGACATCTCCGTGAGTTCTCACCTGGGAGACCTGCATCCACCTCTGACCTGGGCACATCCATATCTCTCCAATTTGAGAGGGAAACCTGCCTTTTGGTAGGTCAGTGAGCGCCTAATAAGGCTACAGGAAGAGCGTTTAGCTGCACAAGGTCTTGGATTTGGTCTTCAGCGCTACTTAAAGAACAAAACAGGGCATTTCGACCAACCCCTTTATTTTTACATCCAAAACGGATAAATGGAGCCTAATTGTAGTTTCTACTTATGTATTTTATCTATCCATTTCCTCCTTTCTCTCTCTCTCTCTCTCTTTCTTTCTTTCTTTCTTTCTTTGTGTGTGTGTGTGAGAGATATCTATGTGTACTCATGTGTTTGAATATATATTGTGCAGACATGTGTGTTTGTGTGATATGATGTCATAAATTTTCATTGCTTTCCTCTCAGATTCTCCGCAGCAATGTCTTTCAGTCAAAATCAGACTCATTGATATGACGAGTTCTGCTGGCCATTTTCCTGTCTGGATTCTCTAACTCTGCCTTCCCAGCCTTTAATTATAGGCAACCTCCACACCCACTCCCTTTGACCCCTCCCCCCATTTATGTGGGTTTCCAGGGGAGGGGAGGTGTATCTAGGTCTCTGTGCTTCCATGGAAAGTGCTTTAGTTGTGGAGCCATCTCCCTGGCTTCTGTAGTGTATGTAAGATGCTCATATTTGACTGAGCAAGTGTTTTGATATTGCAAAGGAAAGATACCTAAGCCATCTCAGGCCAGAGGGCCATGGCTCTTGGTGCATTTGGAATGTAGTTGGCGGTCCTCAGCCTCATCAGTGTCTCTGACACTGAAATTGTAATCTTTTCTTTTTCTTTTTCCTTCTTCATTTTTTTTAAATCAGTGTCTATTCATTATCCTTGGTACTGGGTTGCATCAAGACATCTTCCTTCAACCATGTCATGTGCTTTACCCTATCCGAACTTCCTGCTCACCCCCGTCCCCCAACCCCGGCCTAGTCTCCTTCTTTCCCCAGGCCTTTGTCTGCTTTGTGACATATGGTCATATTTTTTTTGATCTGTTAAGAACCCATAAAGATTCTGTAATGAATTATAGGACTCACAAACGAGAGAAAAATTACAGTATTTGCATCTTGGTGTCTGGTTGATTTAGCTTAAAGCAGTGGTCTCCAGTTTTCCTACAAAAGACTTAATTTAATCCCTTTTGTGGCTGGATAAAATTCCATTGTGTATGTGACCAGGACTTATTCAATGGTCTATTGATGGATGCACAGGCAGATTCCACATCTTGGCTACTGAGAATGGTGCCACAGTAAGCATGGTGTGCAGGTGTCCTCTGATGTGTTGCCTCTAGTCCTGTGGGCTCAGTGTCCAAATGATCAGGCTGACTGCCATTGAACGAGAGGGTCTGAGTCTAAGCTGTGTGCTCTCTCTTTGGATGGAGGCTTTGCATGAGATGACTCTGTGTGTGTGTGTGTGTGTGTGTGTGTGTGTGTGTGTGTGTGTGTGTTCGGTGAATGACTGTACACACTTACATTTGGACTCTTCATCGAGTTAATGAAATCTATATCTGTGTTGGTGAGCATTGGAGATAGATGTTTACAGCACCCCATCCCTCTATCCCTCCTTGCCCCTCTGCTACCTTCCCCTTTTCCCTTCCCCTTCTTCCCCACTCCCCATTTCAAGACAGTGTCTCACTATATAACCAAGGCTGGCATCATGCTTGCAATGATTCCCCTGCCTCAGACTTCCAAATACCAAATAGTCCTTTCCTTGGAGGAAGAGAGAGACTTTCAGAGGTGCAGGTGTGGGCATGGGTTGCTAGGAGAGGAGTAGACACCAGACTGACTTTGTACAAGGAAACTAGGACCAAAGCAGATAGCATTGGGAACAGTGACGTTGGCCACAGTGCCCACTCCCTGTCCCCCGCACCTAAAACCAGAGCTCTGCAAGTCATGGTTTCTAAGGCATCAAGTCATTTCAGTAGTCAGATAGAACATGGCACAGGGATCCTTGGGAACATGTAAATCAGAAATTATTACCTACAATTTCTAGTCTAGGAGAAGAAAGGGCACCCAGATTGTGTCTGTGTGTGTGTGTGTGTGTGTGTGTGTGTGTGTGTGTGTGTGTGTGTGTGTGTGTGTTCATGTGTTGGGTCATAGCAGGAAGCAGGGTGGATAGCTGGATTTCAAGAATCTCTGAAATTTGAGTATTTTCCTGAGCTTCTGGGTAGAGATATGGCTGTGTGGGTCTGTTTGGTATCTGATTTTTTAAATAGAGAAGTGCTAACATGGGGAGGGTCCATCCCAGGCAAAATGGACAAATACTACTTGGTTTCCCTCATTTTGGGGGCCCAAAAATTCTTTAAAGATTCTTTGTGCTAATAGGAAATGGGAGTAGCAGGTCAGGGGCTGGAGCGGGTTGAATAGACCTTGCTGGATGCAGAGGAAGAGGTGCTGCTGCTCTGTTAGCCAGCAGACTGGCCAGGACAGCATCAAGTGAACAGGTAAACCATGTTGTCAACACTTGGGGGAACCATGGTGAATTAGAATGAAAAGCATCTCTCCTGTCCCAAGCCAGATTCCCCAGGGCCTCTTGGCCATCTCAGACACTGACTAATAAAGTCATCAATATCAGAGCTGAGAGATCCACATCAGAAACTACTCACATTCCTCAGTTTCCCCTCTGGAAGAAACAGATCAATTACAGTCAGGACCAGCTTAGGCACTGCCTAAGTTCCAGGTGCCTTTTCCACCAAAACCACCGCCCTTGTTAGTGAAGGTTATCTGGCACTGATGAGTGGGCTGCATTCTTGGGTTATGGTTATTCTAACACAACCACTATAGGAAACATCTGTTGCTGGACAGGGCACCATAGGCATGGCCATGCCTGGTTGGTTTCTATTAATGTCTTTCATGAATCACAGGCTTAAGTGGATGGAGGGGTGAGAAGAGTTTATGGCTGTGGGACCACTTCCCTACTGGGGACTTGGAAGGACTTGGTCTACCCTGGACTTTTTCCAGTATCCTCCCATTAAGTCCTTTACAATTAAGGTGTTAACTCAGAGAAGGAATGGGTACAGGTCATATCCTGGAGTCCGTGGCTCTGACATCACGGAAACATCGTGTGATCAGGCTGAATTAGCACACACTCAATGTCCTCATGCTATTTTTCAAGTCAGTGACCTCTGCACTGAACCCCATTATTATTGATTACTGAGTGAATGTAAGACTGAAAGGGGTGGGGCTGCAGTATCGCCCTGTACAGGGCAGCCGGATGACTTCTTGTTGGCAGAGCCCACATCGGAATGACTGCGGCTCCAGACAGAGTGCCCAGGGCTGAGAATTTAAATTATGATCCTTGAATCCCTAACGTAATGAGCCATGTCCCAGCCCCTGGTGTTTTGTCTGATGAGTCTGCAAGTTGATTATTTAATATGTAAGAAATGGGAACCATGAGGAATGGGAAAAAGAGAGTGTTTGCCTCCTCTGCCCACCCTCTCTGCTCCCAGGGAGGTTGTGGCAATGGCAGGCTGCCCTCATCTTCTCAGTGAACTGGACTTCGTGGATGTTCTCAGGACCTTGGAGAAGGCCAGAGAAGGTGCTTTGTTCTGCAGGATGTTTTTGACTCTTGAAGGTTCTGGATGAATTCCATGTTAATGGAGACTTTTACCTAACAGAGAGGGAAATCAAGAGGCTCGATTATTGCACCAGCAACTGGAGTCTGTGGGACCCGTGGGGAGGGTTCTGTCCTTTGTCAGCAGTGGTGGGGACACTAGATACTGCAGTCACAGCCTGAGCAGTTCCTGTCCCACTCAGGAACCTCCATTCAGGTAAAGCTGGATCCCCTACTACACCACAGGGGGAAATCAGTGAGTTTATTACACAGAGAAGGTGACTGTCACAGTTTCTGATTTGAACATGGGCATGTAGAAAGAGCTTTATACACAATTCTGTGGCTTTTCAGGCACTATTGTTCAAATGATATAATTTTCAGCAAGGTTGAAGGACAAAGTGAATAAAAATTAGCTAAAATATAGTGATTGAATATACTTGTTTTTATTTAAAGTTTTTTTTTTAGATTTATTTTGTTACTTTATATGTACCTGCACCTATGTGTGTGTGCTATGGTATGCATATGGTACCCTTAGAGATCAGAAGAGGATGTCTGTTCCATTCGAACTGGACTTATGCATGGTTGTGAGCTGCCATGTGGTTGCTGGGAATAGAACTCGGGTCCTCTGCAAGAGCAGCCATTGCTCTTTAGGACTGACCCATCTCTCTGGCCCATCACTGGTTTCTCTTAGGTGATTTTCTTTTTGTAAATAAGTTCCAAGATGGTTTTATGAGATACATCGTTTGGGTCTAGGAATGAGAGTGGATTAGTAACAGCGTGAAAACAGGGGCTATATACTTCCTGACCGTCAGTAAGGACAGTTTCAATTGTGTGTGTGTGTGGACACACACACACACACACACACACACACACACACGCATGCACTCACATGCGTACTGTTTGCAGATTCCTTTGGAGGCCAGAAGAGGACCTCAGGTTCCGGGAGCTGATTTACAGGCAGCTGTGAGCTGCTTAAGTGGATCCTAAGAACAGAATTTGGGTTCCCTTCGACTTTGGAACATGCTCTTAACTGATGAGCTCTCTCTTCAGGCACATGTGTTTCTCAACCTCGATTGAGATATCTTTAGGAAAACGTTCACTATCTCTGCAGGCATCATTGGCTGGGTCGGTTGTGCTGATGTTTCTGAAGCTCAGGCATCAGGAGACAAAGGCTAGACCCCAGAAGATAGCTTCTCTCCATTTTAGCGTCACCCTTAACTCTCCAGTTCCTCTATCCTGTCTTGTTGGAACCACAGGCACAATGCTGCTTCCTCCAGGACTCTGGAGTTGTGTTCTCGTCAGTTGAGCAAGGATGTGAGGCTATGAATAAGGTTCAGAGTAACTCAGTGCCTTTTGCTGTACTATTTATGAAATGTTTTGGCTGGAATTAGGGCCGGGACTGGTTCAGGTGTGTAAATTAGAGACAGCCTCAAAGTCTCTTGAGTTGAGCCTCTTTTATAACCTTAAACGCTCTCTGGGGAGCATGTCACCAACCACACCACTTTCACCCCCGGAAGTGTGGCTGAACACAGGCTTTGGGGCCGAGATACTTCTGCAAGCTGTGAGACTGTGGAGTCAAACTGCTGTCGGGTCCTCAGCTTCCCAGCTTCTGTCACATGCAGCTCTTTAGGTTGACATCACAAACTGGAGGGGAAGAGAGCTGAGAGCTCATTACCATGGGTGTCTTGGGAATTTTGGGGGCGAGTTCTGCATTAAGTAGTCCTCATTTGAATAATGAGCACATGCTATTTATTTTCTTGGAGAGCTGCTCTGAAGGAAGCAGATAGGTTTCTCCTACAGGAAGCCTGGTGGCCAGTGTGCCCGCCGCCCATCTCTTGGGGGAGGGAGGGTGAGGCAAGGGTGCTATTTTAAACTCTCTGATATTGAAGGAAACACCCAAAACTGGAACATTGTGGGGTGGGTTGTCAGCTGTTTCTGTGAGAAAAGGCCTGGGGTCAGCCAACGTCTTCTCCAGTCCTTTCAATGCTGCTCACTGCCGTGCATAGAAGATGGTCTAAAATCTGCCCATCTCATCTCCCCAAAGCATGTGCTCTTCTTCATTTTTTATGGGAATGAGTAGAATGGTGGTGAACTTGGGGTCATGTGGCCACCTTAGTGGTCATGAGGGGGACTCCACAGGAAGAGAGGTGTTCTCACACCAAACACACAGATCTGCCTGATCTTGCCCTGGGTGTTTAAAAAGGATGGCATCTCTGCACCAAAAAGCAATGGTTCCTCTGTACATATGGATATTTAAATCTGATCGGGACTCATGATCTAGTTTAGGTAAATCAAGCATCCTATGTGCCTTTTCTCTGTGATTTTTTTTTTTTTTTTTGCAATTGGCTGGACAGAGTGACTTCATCTCTCATGTGGTACAGGAAGAAACGGGCCAGATTCCTCCAGCTCTGTAATTAAATCACATACCTTCATGCCTTTGGCTGCACCTAGCAATCTTCCTTCTCAGAACTACTTGCCCTTCAGTCTAGGACAGTGTTCAGAGCTATAAACAAAAGTACAGAAGTCTCATGCCTGATTCTGTTGAGTGTGTGGTTCAAGAACTCACACATGCTGGCACTTACGAGGCTGCACACCAGAGATTCATACACTTAACATTATGATATTGCAGAGGGTGGGAGGGGCTGTGCACACATGCTAATTTCATACCTCAGGGTGATAAAGGACTTCCTGTTCTTGGGGTTTTAGAGCCACCAAGACCCAACGAATGTTCTTCCCGCAACCATCATGAGTCTTTAAGCAAGACTTTAAAACAAGGGTGCAATCATCATATATGTGAAGAGACCCTGTGGTGGTTTGAATGTGCACTGCCCAGAAAATGGCACTATTAGGAGGTTGGCCTTCTGGGAGGAGGGTTCTTCTCCCTGTGGGGTTGAGTTCTTGAAATCCTTCTCCCAGCAATGCGGGAGACAGTGTGCTCCTGGCTTCTTTTAGATGAAGGTGTAGAACTCTCAGATCCTTCTCCAGCACCATGTCTGTCTGCACACTGCCATGCCCTCTGCCTTGATGATCATGGACTGACCCTCTAAACCTGTAAGCCAGACCCGATTACATGTTGTCCTTTGGTCATGGTATCGCTTCTCAACAGTGGAAACCTAACTAAGATCCCAGACTGGATATTTCATGGGATTGCTCAAATGTCCTTGGCACCATCACTCTTTTATCTTCTTCAATGGCCCAACCCAATCCCTATCCAGTCCATGGTGCTCCTCCAGTCTTGGTTCTCACAGGACTCCCCTATACAAGGCACTTTCCCTCAGAGTCTCCTAGTGCCTACACTACCACCAGCCATGGCATCCTCTTCATTGATAGGGTGAAGTCTGTTCTCGAGGATGGGCACCAAGTCTCCCATGTGGTTTTGTAGAGTAGCAAAGCATCTCCAGGGACAGGGCACAGATTCTGGGGCTTAGAGAGACGGCTCAGCCACGAAGAACACTTGTTACTCTTGCAGAGGACCCAGGTTCTATCCCCAGCATCCATATGATGGCTCACAGTTAAACTGTTAGCCAGTGTCATGAGATCTAATGCCCTCTCTTGGCCTCTTCAGACATCAGGCAGGCACGTGGTGCAACCAGTTCTGTGTAGCCAGAACATTCACACATTCAATCATATAAACATATCTGATTTTTAAAAGGTATGAGCTTTGGGTTATGGGCATGGGTGATGCTGAGCCTGGATCCCAACAGCTCTCTTTTAAGGGGAGGAGGGACACCAGGAGTTTGGATCCCGGTGGCTGTAGGTGAGGGAGCACCGTATGGTCATGTAGTATAATGCCTCCTGGTTTGGAAGTGCTCATCTCAGGGCTCTGATGGTGCCCATGAGGCTGAGGTCTCAGCACTGAACATGGGAACAGTCAGCACTGGGGGAAGGCAGCAGGTGAATGACTATGTCTTTCTTCAAATACAATGAAAGAGGTTCTTTTCCCCGTGTTTTCTGTCATCATAGAGTTCTAAAAACCCCCGTGGTCCAGATGAACTTAATTTGAAAGTCATTACAATGGAGATGGGGGGTGTGAGCTGACAATTCATTTAGGAAATATTTGATGAGCCAAGAAAAAAGTGCCAGAGTTAATATTATAAAAACGATTAATGAGCAGGGTGGCTCCAAAAATTCATAAAAGAAAATAACAACACAACACACAGGCGCTCGTCTCTGTTGGCCCGACAAGCCTCTGACAGTGTGTCCTGATTTGTTTGTGTTAAATGGTTGAGGCTCTAGACTTGCCCACATGGCCGATGTTGTCTCTCATCTGAACTTGACAGGATAACTTTATGTTTTTGTGTAAACACATTCCTAATGCCTTAATCGCTTTAGCTGATGTGGGCTGGGGTGTTTGCCAGCCAGTTAGGGATGAAGATGCTTAATGTGTTTCTTCTTTAAAAACAACAGCAAAAACAACAACAACAACAACAACAACAACAACATCAACAATGACTATAACAGCAGCAGCAACAACAAAACCCCAAAACAAACAAACAAAAAACCAAGTTTGTATTTTTTTTTAAACCTCAAAAACTTCATATTCACCAGAAAAGTAAACGGGAATTTATGTTGTCTGGTGGGTACTTGTTCCTCTCTCTAGAGCGCTATTGTATTAGGGTTTCCAGAGAAACAGAAATGGCAGAATGAATACACATTGTCTTAGTTAGATTTCCATAGCTGTGCACAGACACCATAGGCAAGGTAACTCTTTTTTTTATTTTAAGGCTTGTTTTGTTTTAATGACTGATCATGTGAGGCCACAGTGAGGTCACTATGCACAGACATGAAGGAAGCTTTATTTCTTGGTCTCTTCCTCCTTGGAAAGAGTCTTGATGATCTCCTCCTTCTTGGCCTGGAGGTGCTCCTCCCGCGCGTTTTTGTGCTTCCCTGGTCTTAGACCTGCGAGTCTCAGTCTGGTCAGCCTGTGGCTTCTGGCAGGCCGCTTCTGCCTTCGGTTTGAGGATCTGCTCCATAAGAATCCATTGGTTTTTGAATACATTCCTTTGAACCTTCAGGTACAGGCTGTGATACGTGTGGCGGTACATCTTCTTAGATTCCCAGTATCTCACGAGAAGCCGGTGCAGGATCTTCATCCTTCTCATCCAGGTCACCCTCTCAGGCACCAAAGTGTTGGCAGTGCCCTTTCCATTCCCTATGACCATATGCCTGCCCTTCAAGATTTGTTTCTGTCAGCCAGTCTGAGGATGGACAGTTACAGGCTTCCAGATGATCAGGCCATCTTCAATCAGCTTCCTGATCAGCTGACAGGAGTTGGCATTGGCGATTTTATTGGACTCATTGAGGTCTAACTGGACCTTCTTTTTACCACAGTGGAGGACACTAGAGGCAAGACTCTTCTGTAGCCTGAGCATGCTCATGGCTGCAGACACAGCAGCCAAGGAAACTCTTATAAAAGACAAGATTCCATTGCATCTGGCTTACAGTTTCAGAGGTTCAGTCCATTATCATCATGGCAGTAATCATGGGAGCATCCAGGCAGACTTGGTGCTGGAGGAGCCCAAAGTTCCTGATGCAGAGGCAGCAGAAAGGAATTGTCTGTACCACTGAGCATAGTTTTCGTATATACAAATCTCAATGCAAAGCCACACAGTGGCACACTTCCTCCAACAAAGTCACAACTACTCCAACAAGGCCACACCCACTCCAACAAGGCCATACCCAACCCAACAAGGCCACACCTACACCAAAAAGGCCACACCTACTCCAACAATGCCACACCTACTCCAACAAGGCCACACCTACTCCAACAAGGCCACACCCACTTCAATAAGGCCACACATACTCCAACAATGCCACACCTACTCCAACAAGACCACACCTACTCCAACAAGACCACACCCACTCCAACAATGCCACACCTACTCCAAAAAGGCCACACATACTCCATCAAGGTCACACCCTCTCCAACAAGGCCACACCTACTCCAATAAGGCCACACTCCAACAATGCCACACCTACTCCATCAAGGCTACACCTACTAAAGGAAGGCCACACCCACTACAAAAAGGCCACACATACTCCAACAATGCCACACCCTCTCCAACAAGGCCACACCTACACCAACAAGGCCACACCTCCTAATACTATCCGTCCTCATGGCTCAAGCATTCAAACTCATGAGTCTATGGTGGCCCCCTCCTATTCACACCACCAAACACATCAAAAGGTAATTTGGGTTATAGGACACTGGATAATCTAACAATGGCTGTCCCATACAAGGGTATTGAGAACCCCATTGGCTGCTCAGTTTATGATGCTTGATGCCTCAGCCATCTTAAACAGGTGCTGAAGGCACGTGAGTTTCCTGGAGGTGTTGGTCTTCAGTCTACAATGAGATATCAGAGAAGGTGGTTCAAATATTAGCAAAGGAATGCATCAGGCACAGGAGAGATTAACTTGCCAGTGAGAGTGAAAGCAGACAGACAAAATTCAAAGCCTCCGTCTTTCACATTCTTAAATCTCAGTTGCCACCAGAAGGTCCCACCTACACATAGGGCAAATATTCCTGATTCAAATAACCTGATCAAGAAAATCCCTCATAACAGTGCGCAGATGCGGTGCATTTTAATTGAATTCAGAGCCACTCAAGTCAGCAACAAAAATTAGTGATCATGTCTGCCAACTCTCTCATACAATTTATTTTTCTTGTTTGCTTTATATTTTGGCCCCGAGATTAACCAAGCCGTGCCACTCATAATGCTTAGCCTTGAAGCATTCATCTGCATTCTGTTCTCACTAGAAATCAAGAAGCACATTGTATGTTCACCCCTCTCCTGGCTGATCCCTGCCTAACCCAGGAACCAGCCAGCTTGCTGTCACCACAGTCTCAGAGACTGGATGGCTGATAATGATGCTTCAAGTCCAAGATCAGAGTCCTGGCAAATTTACTGAAGCCTGCTACCTGGCTTGTAGATGGTGCGTTAGCCTATATTTTCCTGGGCTGAGACGGTCCAGCAAGGTCTCTGGGGGTTCTTTTTAAACATAAGTGCACCAATAACACAGAGGAGGAGTCCCTCTTTATGACTGAAGTCACAACCTCCAAAGTGCAGCTTCCTAATGATGTCATCTTTGGTGACATCTTCCTAGGGGTGGGGTAGGGGAGACATTTAGATCACAGCAACTTCTACCGATGGAGATGGTTCTCCTCTAGCTGCACCAGTATCATCAGGTTTCTGTGTGGAGGCAGCATAGGCAATGTAAATCCCACGCATGTCCCTGTTATGTCTCCTTGGCCCTAATGTACCCTGTACCATGACCTTCACCCTGCACCAGGTGCCCTTGTGTGCACCAAAGCTCAGCTTCCCTGATGTCAGGCACCTGGGATCTACCTCTATCTCCTTTAAAAATCATTTGTTAGCTAAAGAATATGGGGACCTGTGCCTGGATCCCCAGAGCCAACTTACAAGTCTCAGGTGGTAGCATGCACTCTGACCCCAGAATCAGGGAGACAGAGACCTGGAGTCCTCTGAAGTTCACTGGCCAACCCATAGTCAATGTTTTACTTAGGGTTATACTGATATGAACGGACACCATAACCAAGGTAACTCTTAAAAGACAACATTTAATTGGGGTTGGCTTACAGGGTCAGAGGTTCAGTCCATTACCATCAAGGTATGAACATGGCAGCATCCAGGCAGGCATAGTGCAGGAGGATCTGAGAGTTCTACATCTTCATCTGAAGGCTGCTAGGAGAATACTGGCTTTCAGGTAGCTAGGATGAGTGTCTTAAAGCCCTCACCCACAGTATCACACTCACTCCAACAAGGCCTCATACACTCCAACAGGGCAATACCCTCTAAAGCTGCCTCTCCCTGGGCTGAACATACACGCACACACACACACACACACACACACACACACACACACACACGCAGGGACACAGGCATGCATGCACCCAAACCACCACAGGCATCAGTTCCCAGATCCCAGTGAGAAAAGCCTACGTCAAAAACAAAGACACGCACTGGCAAGATAGCTCAGCATGCAATGGCACTTGCCACCAATCCTGAGGATCTGAGTTCAGTCCCCAAGACTCACCAGGTGGAAGATGGGACTGAATCCTACAACATGTCCCTTGGTCTCTACATATGTGTTGTAGCATGTATGTGTCTCCCCCAACTAAGTAAAACTATTACAAAGAGGAATGACACCCAAAATTGTCCTCTGACCTATACATCCATCCACATACACAAGTCACGAGTGCACACACACACACATACACACACACACACTCTACTTGTCTTGGAGAAGAGTCTCATGTAGATGTTTTTCAAGATAATACTGGTCTTAGTGCAATTCTTGTTCTATTGTCCAAAGAGAGACACATCTCTAATAGGGCTGGGTATGCACAAGGCTTTCCCATCTAACGAAACAGGAAATGTGAATGTTATGTTTCCCAATTTCACGAGAAAATCAATGCATTCTGCTCTGTGACATTGCACGTTCCTGCGTAACTTCAGAAGTGATAGCCAGACATTGCTGTCACCTGGTCAATTGGAAGTGCCAATATGACATTGCGGTGGGACAGGGATGAGAGACAATATGGTATTTGTCTACACACAAACCCACAGCTGTAGCGAGCCCTTCCCTGCTTCATTTGACATAGTAGGGACAGCATCAGAGGGAAAAGGGCTTATGCCTCTTAAATAAGAAACAAGCTTATGCATTTTCATAGGAAATAAGCTGACACCTGCTTGTGTTTCTGTTGATTCTTGCCTTGAGTGAATGAAGACAAGTTTTCAGCTTTTCCTAATAGGCTCTGGGTTTCCTTTTAACATTCTAATCTCAATGCTCCGAATTCCCTCTCTTTGTGTGTAATGCCCTTATGGTGCTTGAATCACTCTAGTCAGGCCATTGGTCCTAATAGTTACTTAATGTTTCTTTTTCAAACACACTGCTTGGGATGAGGGAAACAGCTTGGGGTAGAGCATGAGGGACTGGACACAAGGTAATAACTAAGCATGGGTATAAGTACTTGTAGCAATAGTTGGAGAATTCCTGGGATTCACTGCCAGCCCTTCTTACCTATACTGGTGAGATTCAGGCCACAGAGACACACTGGGTCAAAAACAAGGTAAATTCGTCCACTGGACTGGATGTCACACACATGAACACGTACAAGCACAGCACATATGCATATATGCATACACACAAGTGGGTAAATATGTTATTAAACAACCATGCATGTAACGAATTTTCCTCAGAAAACCCCCAGAGCACTTCCTTTAAAGAGGAGATAGTTGCAAAAACTGATGCAAGGGAAAGGAAGTTGTAATGGAAACGAGTCTTACACCCCTTCATTCATTATATGGGGATACATGTAGACTTAGATTTTTTTTCAAACCTATTTTAATAAGGGTTCTCAAATGCTTAGAGCCCCCTTCTAGCCCACTGTCCAAAGGTAGGGGAGAAAAGATGATAAATAGGGCAAGTGGATGTGGACATGTTTAGAAGGAGTTCTTTGAGGCAAATCCAATCTGAGCTGTCAGGTCACCGTCAGTCCAGTCCAGTAGTGTCAGGATACCAATAGTCCAGTTGAAAAAAAATGTCATCAAACACAAATCAGCACTGGTAGCACAATCTAGCAGAAACAGTCAGGCCTCCACCAAACTGGCACTAGTCAGCAGGAGTGAACAGAACCAGCTGGAACACCAGGAGCTCTTTCCACACCTCAATAAAGTGAAGGTCAGTGAGAATCAAAACCAAGGAGGGATTGCAGGGCAAACAATGCAAGCACCTCATCAGTGTCTACTGAGTCATACTCGTAATCTCTCCAAATATCACATGACTTGCCTTAACCAAATCCCACATGAGTCTGCATCACAGGACACCCAGAAATTTCTACTTCAGACATCAGAGTGTGAGGAACGAGAGACTGAAACATATGGAACAAACAAGGATATGCCCTTGAATTGTAACATGTCCCCAAATGACTGGGAAGGAAAGATATCTCTATGCCGAGCTGCTAAATTCCATTTAAATCACAGTGGCCTCCAACTAGCCGGTTTCCTAAAATTGTCTCTGTTGTTACCTGATACACACGCCTTATACTTTGTGGCTGATGATGGACCTTCATTCAATAGCTCTAGCCATCATTTTGCTACTTTTTGGGTTCTCCTTTCTTTCACATTCAACCCCCTAACACTAGATATGAGAGAAAAGAGGAGAGAGGGAAAGGGGTTCTATCACTATTAGACGGTCTCCTGTTGATGAGGGGCACCGAGTTCCTTGGGGGGCAAGTTTGATCTTCATTGTCAGGATGTTTAGTTTCTTCTTTGGGCCTGACTATTTAACAAACTGCAACCAACAGCAGCCCACCTCTGGGGCTCTAGCATTTATATGTTCTCTGAAAAGTCTCCAGCATCCCAAATGTTACACACATGCAAAATCTATCTGCTGCTGGCAAAATCACGCCCCTGCCAGAGCAAAAGGCAAATCATAGTCAGCCACTGTTGACAATCGGAAGCAACCCCATACCCCACAGCCTGGATTAAAACAAAAACATACTCTTATCATATCTCTATGTTTATAAATACACCAAAATTCTCACTGCAAATAGTCAGTTTCATTTGGATATTAGTATAACTGACTTCCTATCCTTTAATCCACGGAGGGCATCCTGATTGGCTTTAATCAGTCATGCTAGCTTTGTTCTGTGCATGTCACTGGTGTTGAGGTGCATCAGAAGACTCACTGAGACACACCAAAAATCTGAGCAAAGATTTTTTCTGCCTGTCAAAAATTAGGGAGCTATCCAAGACAGTTTCATCTCTCTTCCTCTTCTCCCATCCAGGGTTGGAGTTCTGCTGTGGAGGAGTGTGATGTATTCTCTGGGGATGCAGCCGCCATCTTGTGACTACATTATACCCAATCACAGAGGGCAGTAAGATGAGAAAGATGGATGAGCCAAGAGTCCTGTGGGATGGCTGGGCTGGTGAACTGATGCTGTCTGTGCTTTGGTGTTTCTTCCCAAGTAAATCACACCCTGGGATTAAGGGACACTGATTGGTTTTATATTTCTGTGACTAGACACATTCCCATCATATATATTTATTGTGTTTGCCCTTCTAAGGCCAGAATTATTACCAGCCTCATTTGAACTCATCTTCTGTCCTATCGGAACCCCACTTTGCCAGCCCCTCCCCAGGCCTCCCTTAGCAATTAGCAACCAAACACTCAAATAAGGGCCAAAGTCCCAGGAGGTGGATGTGATACAACAATTAAAACACACTCACCAGGAAGGACAATGGAATATTATTTAAAATGTTTCTCCCCAAAGAAGAGTGAAGTCAATATAATTTTAATGTTACATTCTTTTATCTCTTTCTCTTCCCGTTAAATGTTTGATAACTATCTGCTAAATATCTGATCTTTCTCAGGACCACACAACAAAGATGATATGCACCCCTGCCTTCTTCATGATTACTGTGGGTGTTAAGTTATACTTCATGGACTTAAGGTATTTCCTTTTTTTTTGTGCAGCGTAAGGCAGATGGGGTTTCTTCCAGAAACTTCACATTTTACAAATGCAAAATGCTGCCCTATTGAGAAACAATACAAAATCCTTCATAGCTCAACCTGGCTTCCTGTCTTCTGATTAGAAATTTAACCCACATCGAATTGTCCTGGAAGGAACGTGTGCCTTAAAGAGAGACTGTGGTCTGACAGAGGAATGGCTTTCAAAGGTCCTGAGGAGGGGTTCTCGGGCTAAGGTGCTGGCTTAGCCAGTAAAGTATTTGCCATGAAAGTATAAGGGTCTTAGTTCAGTCCCTAGAACCCAAGTTAAAAAATGAAAGTCAGAAATGGTGGCCTGGAATCCTGGTACCAGAGAGGTGGACAGATGCATCCCCGATGTTCTCTAGTCCCCAGTTCGACTTGTATGTATGGGGTGAAAGTGTGAGACTTTGTTGAAAGAAAACAAAGCAAGGCAGGGTGGAACTGTCTTAGTTCCTTCTCTTTGCTCTGATGAAATACTGTGTGAACTATCTCAGGGAGAAAAGGGTTGACTTCAGCTTGATCAGTGCCCATCAGGAAGAAGTCAGGGCAGGAACTCAAGGCATAGACTTGAAGGCAGCAGCTGAAGCAGAGGTGATGGAGGAACAACCGCTTACTGGCTTGTTGCTTATTGCTTGGTCAACGTGCTTTCTTCTGTAACCAGGACCGCCCACCCAGAGGTGGCGCCATCCACAGTGGGCCTCCACACACCAATCATTATTCCAAAAGATGCCTCACAGATCTGTCCACAGGCGAATGCAATGGAGGGAAATCCTCAGCTGAGGTCCCCTGTAGTTAATAATAATAATAATAATAATAATAATAATAATAATAATAATAATAATAATAATAAAAAATCCCGACGCGGGGCTACTCACCTCAATGGTTTCTGTACCCGAATGAAAGAAACACGCTTAGCCTCTATATCTAAAGCAGCCCATAGCTGGGCAGCTGCCTACCCTCCATCCTGTTAGATTCCACCTCAAAGCAATAACTCCAAGTTACTATTTACTAATTTCTATGCTTCATCTCGGCTGTTCTTGAATCCAAGGTGCAGCCCTCTGGGCCATGATCTATTAGCCCTTTTAAACGGCAGCTCTGCCCTTGTGCATGTTATTTCCCTTCCATGGCAGCCTCTGTCTCCCCTCCTCCACACTCCCCTAAGGCATGGGGACCTCTCTGTCCTGCTTGCTCGAGGACCCAAGCCTGGGAACCCTAAATCCCTAAATCCCGTCTCTCTCTCTCTCTCTCTCTCTCTCTCTCTCTCTCTCTCTCTCTCTCTCTCTCTCTCTCTCTCTCTCTCTCTCTCTCTCTCTCTCTCCTTCCCAGCTATTGGTGGCTAGCATCTTTATTCACCAATCAGAATTAACTGCGGGCAGGTTCCCAAAAGCTACGTGCAGACTTTCTCCTGCAAACTAATTTGGGGAACCAAATTAGTATTAGAAAAAAAGCAGCTACAGTCTTCTCTTTCCAGGTGTGTCAACTTGACCACTGAAGGGAGTTGAGCCAGTGACTGAGGAAGACAGCTAAGGTTGACCTCTGAGCTCCCATGCTTATGCAACCACACACACGTATGTATTCATTTATTTAATTCCAGAGCAGGATATTGGCATACAAGGCAGGGAGAGTGAATCTGGGGACAAGTAGATAAAAGAGAAACAGGTATTTGTAATCACCACAGAGTGCTCCCTTCTTTCCTCTCAGAACAAAGGAGACAACAGCCAGAGTGTCCTCTGCCTGACTCTGTAGGGGCTTCTCAAGGGCAAACCCCAAACCTGCAGCGTTTCCCCCCAAGTCTTTTTTCCACGATGTGGCAGTGTGCATTAATTTGAAAACAAAAACAAAACAACAAAACTCCCCCAAATAGGTCTAAAAGTACCAAGAAAGATTAAAACCATCTTGTTTAACAAGAGACACCTGCTTATTCCTGTTTGATAAACGAGTGTTTCTCCAATAGTTAGGATTTTTAAAAATTATTATTAAACAAAGTAGAAATAGAGTAGAAAGGATGAGAACGAGACAAGAAGCAGTTGCTGGTCCTCTGGGGAAACGCTAGGTAGAATCAGGCAAATTTATATTCTGGGAAAGCTCAGTTTTGACCATGCGGGCTGTGTGTTATTTCATGGTTTCTCGTGAACTCATCTGAACTTTGGTTTTGCATACGTGCACTGAGGCAGCCTTCTGTCTTGGGCCTGTGTGGTGTTTTGCATGCCCAGGATGCCCTTCATTCCTCAGACAGATACACTCAGGATTCTGTCAAGTGCTAAGCACAGGTTGGTGATAGTCCCACATGGTCCTTCTTGGTGAGCCTGAGAGAGAATGGGTCAGGGGTCAGCTAATAATGCAGACCCTTTCATGCAAGTGACAGCTTTATAATGTGTTATTTATTAAGAAATAGTAATTTACTTTAATTAATTAGTTAGTCATATTTTTAGTTAATTAATTAATTAGTTTGTGTGTGTCAGCTTTGCCACTGTATATGTGTGGACCTCAGGATCTCAGGCCTGGCAGCAAGGGCCTTGATCTGCTGAGCATCTCACCAACCTGTGGCAAATTGCTGACCAAAGGGTGCAGTGGGCATTGAATGAAATGTTTTCTTTTTCTTTTTTTTTTTTTCCGGAGATGGGGATTGAACCAGGACCTTGGAATTGCTAGGCAAGCAATCTACCACTGAGCCAAATCCCCAACCCGAGGTGTTTTCTTTTGAATATCTTTTATATTGTTTGAGAATTTATACAGATGCATGTAAGGCATATTTGTTCAAATCCAGCCCTTCATTCCCTCCCTTCCATTTCCGTTGTTGCAAAGTCTATGTTACAGGAAATGTCTAGAGAAGTGTGGATTTTTGGAAGCCCTGGGTCAGGTCTGAGCTGCTCACATCGGCCTTTATGGGAGACCTGGTGATTAGCAGGACCATTAGCCACTTAGTGGATGGGAAATCCCCCATTATTTCCATTTTAAATGTCTAACTAGGCCTGGTGGGAGGCAGATTCTTATCACTTCAGAAAAGCCTTCAGTCCCCTTGACACCTGTCCCCAGCCCAGAGGGCTCTTGTGTTTGGTGAGGATTGTCCTGGTGTGCTCTGGGTTTCTGCATTTGTTCGAGGACTCTGGGTGTTTGTGTGACTTAGACAGCACAGGGCTCCTGGCTTCACTGGATTTCCATGAGAGAACTCCAGTCCTTCTGCAGACTTGATTGACAGGGCGTCGGTACTGCTATTTGCATTCCCATTAGGGGCTGATGACTACCCTGGCTCTTTACCCTCTCACTGGAGTCTGGCCTCCAAGGTTTGCCTTTCAGACTCTTTGTCTTTACTTCAAGGAGGGAGCATAGAGCAGGTCTTAGCATAAAGATGCTGTGCCTCTGAGTCGAGGGAGAGTGTGAACATGGGGCAATAGCCGCTTTGTCTGATGTGTGATGTCTGGATTTCCCTTCCCTGAGATTTTACACTCCCCCCATCCCTGCTACTTCCTTTCTTTGCCCTCCCTTCCTGTCCTCCATCCTTCCCCACTTTTTTTCCATGGTGAAGACCATTGCTCCATAACATCTTATTATTACACATAACAGAGGCAAAGACATTGGTCCTTGTCGTCATATGACTTCACACAGGAGACAAAGATACTCAACATTCCAGGCTGAAGAGCTTGGTCCCTGCTTCCCTCTGGTGCACCCCTTCCTTTTCTCGGATAGTTTGAATGTGAAATGCTCCTCAGAGACTGTAAACGCAGAAACACAGCTCTCACCTTAAGGGACTAAGGGACTTAAGGGACTAAGGGTGATATATTCCGGAGCCATGTAGAGTGACCATGGTCCAGGAACACAAACTTAGGTCACCCCTTATTCCAGTGTGGACGCAGTTTCATGAAGTTTCATAGTTTTACAGAACAAAGAAAGTTATAATGCAAGGCAAATCCAAAATAAGTTGGTGGGCACAAATGCAAGGCAGTTAAAACAAATTTGGGGGATCTTTTCTATGGACCCACGATGCTATCTCATGACATTCTTAGCTTTTGGTTTGGTGGTTTCTAGGACTTTACTAAGTTAATAGATCCCAAAAAGTTTTTATTTTATATCTATGACATAGATTAGTTTTGACTAAGAGGTAGGCAAAGAATTCTGGGGGCTAAAACTATCAGGTAAGTAATCTCTGGATCAGCAACATCCCAACATATCCTCACCACTGCAGCTCTAACCAGCCAGTCAGCTTTCGCAGATGGCTTCTTCCTAGAAATTCTCATTTAAAGGGCACACATGTTTTAACAGTCGGACCTCAGGTGCTGGCACCATTTTGTGAAGGGATTGAGGAATATCTTGGACACGGGGACAAGCTGGCAGCCATAGAGCCACAGAGGCAGACTGCGAGGTCCATTGCCTGCCTGACCCTGACTCCAGCCTGCTTCTCTATATCATGGGAGCTTGGTGTACAGTGTCAGCCTCCTTTTTCTTCTGTCAGGTACTTTGTTATGACAGTAAGGGAACTTATTACCGCAATTAATAGCAGTTCAACTAACTGGAAGCAGTCTTGAGAGCCAAGGTTACCATTCTGTCTTTGAACTGGATGAAGAGTTGATGAAGATCCTGTTGTCTCCTTCCAGAATGATAAGTTGACATCTTTAAATGCAAATATCTGCGTGCGTCATTGATTGGCAGGCAGGGCCTTACCCTTTGTAGCCGAGTGAGCTGATTCCATATGGACTAGAGTTGGCTCCCGCTCCATTGCTGTGGACTTCTGAGCCCATGAGAAGAATGGGAAGCAGAGGAGGTCACTATGTGACAAAAGAGGCAGGGATGGAGGATGTTTCCACAAGCAAAGGGTGGTGGCATCCTGCAGAAACAAGGGGAGGGACAGGGAGCTCTCTCTCTCTTTCTCTCTCTCTCTCTCTCTCTCTCTCTCTCTCTTTCTCTCTCTGTGTGTGTGTGTGTGTGTGTGTGTGTGTGTGTGTGTGTGTGTATGTGTGTGCGCACCCTATTGACACTTAGGATCTAGACACTCACCTTCCAGAATGCTGAGAGAATGAGTATCTGTTGTGATATCCCCCGGGTATGGGCATGTGTTGTAGCCACTTTATGGCACTCACTCTGAATCACTTGCTGCTCTCACCTTGGCCCAAGCCCAGTGTGCATGAAATGGCCACACAGAAAGGGAGATGCTTGCCCTGAGATAACACCTGTAGATCCTGTCATAGATCTCAGTTCTCTGGGTTGAGTGGTTTTATATCCCAGGGCCCATTTGTAGTCAGGACCCTGTTCTTAAGCAAGTGCTCTTCTGGAAAGGATGAGCAGCCAACTCTTAGTGGGATGTCCACTGCTGGAGCCACTGCTGGAGCTTCTCCTGTGACAGTGGCACTGATGTGTGGGACTATTCCTCTCTTAGTGCTAGACACCAGGTAATTCCGCTCAGCCCCGGTACTGCTCATTGTGGGTCTCCTTCCTCCCCTTCTGTTTATCAACTTCTGAGAATTCAGGATGGGTCTCTATGTGCAGAGCTGTGAGGACTGTTCTCTGCCAGGTGAGCCTCTCTTCTCACCACTTCCCCAAGCTTCATGTCTCATTCATGTCAGCACAGAGGAAACATGGCTGATGGTGTAGGACGTCCTTCGTAATTCCCCTGGGAGCTTGTCAGAGGTGCTTAGAGGGGACTTGTAGACTTCTGTCAGCAAAGGCAGGTCCACTCTGTGGAGAAGGGAGGGGGCAACAGCCTGAGGGGTAAAACTGAGCCCAGCCTGCTGCGGGCTCCCTTGTGTTTCGTGTGCATCCTCATTGCACAGTGTTGTTTGCTCAACTCAGTTTTCGGTAGCATCATTCTGGGCCCCTTTACTTGTGGTTTGAAATTTTGAGCTAATTCTAAAGTAAAGGGGTGGAGCTGGGAGATGTAGTTTCTTCTTGTAGAGGGCCGCAATAGCATTCGCCACCACTGGCGCTGGCTTCCACTGCGCCCCACGTGGAAGGCAGAGATAGTTTCGCCATTACAAGATGTTGCTGGCCTCCGCCACGCCACCCGACTTCCTTTAAGGAAGTTAACTGTGTGCGCATGTGCAACAGTGCCTTCCTGCCAGGTCTTTGCCCACTCCAGGGCGTTCCTAATGAGATCCTGGGTAAGCAAACAATCTGGTGTGGATGTGCCGCGCTAGGGTGTATATAAGATGCGCCATGCTGGCGTCCCAGGCGCCCTCTCTATTATTAATAAAGAATAAGCATTTTGGCTCCAGAAGGATTCATGTGTTCCCGTGTATTCTTGCTGGCGAGAGGTCACGCTGGAAATCTTCTGTTCAACTAAATCACAACTTTGTAAGCAGCGGGCGAGGTTTTTGCAAGTTTAGCTATTTTCCTCTCTGGGTTTATTGTATCTTCTTCTTTGACACCTGGGAATTGGGCAGGTATCCTGGCTGTTTCACACTGCACACTCTAGGTCTTAGGATGTGCTGCTGGGGAAACAACAGCCATTCTCTACAGCACTCCCTCCCTTAGCACGGGACCTTGTGAGACATTTGGTATCAAAAGGACAGCACTAGCAAGAACGGTCTTTGCTCTGGCTTTAGTTACATTGACTGAATGAATGTTGTTTCGGGACCTCTGGTTTATTTATTCATGGGTTGTGTTGGGAATCCATTGGAATTGAAGCATTCCCTTCTGGAAAGAAGAAAGAAGCTCAGAAGATTCAGGAAGCTTAATAAACCTTTAATGCTTAGGAATCTCGAAGGTTATGACGATCAGGTCCTGTTCCAAAGAGCAATAAGATGAGAACAATTGCCCCGGGGGTCGGAGGCAGCCATGATGAAGGGAGCTTCTTGGGTGGAGCTGCCTGTTAGTTGGGCTGAAAGCTACAGGATGTAGCTATTTTGAGTGTCACACATGCTGGAGTGGGTTGTCCACTGATAGAGTTGTCTGAGCCACTCATCTGCTCCTGAATAGCCATGATAAGGTAGACCTGGCTGGAATCGTTTGTAGTTGGAGGCCTACATGAGGTGAACACACATTGTTCAGGTCTACCCAGGACAGGTCACGTAACATAAGCTGCTAGACATTCATGTATGTTGAAAAGTAGCAGAAGTCACCCTATGTTAACATAACCAGAACTAGGTAGCCAAGGTAGCAAAGCTAATGCAGGTTATATAGGACCCGGGGGAGGAAGGATGTTCCTCAATCTCGCCCCTCATCCCTGCACCTCTGTGCTGGTCCAAATACCACCAGGCAGGACGCCATCCTACAATCCACATCTACACTGGTTTACCACCCAGATCCAATACTTCAGGAACCTACAGCACTACAATGACCTCACGGGCTGAAGGGAGGACACAGCCAGTACAGAAGTTGCTTAAAGTTAAAGGAGAACTATCACTAGTGTAGGGTGAGGACCTTTTCACTCTCCAGGAGCCTTGCGTGAGAGCTTGGGCCTCTTGGGATCCACAGTTCTTACTTCAGGGCTCAGCAAAGGTCAGGGCAAATGTAGTCGTTGGTCGGAGCTGCCTTCCTTGCTAACTGAGGTGTCGTTCTTTTATTTTCTGCCACAATGAAATTAACGCTTAATTACATTTTCATGTTTTTCATCTTGTGATACACAGTGTTGACCCACAAAGGCATAGGGAAAACATTAACATTTTTTTCCACCTCTCTGCAGGAATAGGATGCTTGCAGGGAAATTGTGAGTTCCCCCATGATACAGGTTATGTTCTGAAAGGGAAGGAGGGGGACTCCAATCTGCTCTGTAGTAGTTGCATTCAAATACAATGCTGTCTATTTATCTTATCTGTCTCTCTGACTGGATGTCTATCTTATCTATCTAATCTATCATTTGTCTATCATCTATGATCTATTTATCCATCCATCCATCTACTTACTATCTATCTACCTATCTATATTTCTGTCTATCTATTATCTATCATTTGTCTATCTGTCTATCTATAATTTGTCTATTTACTATATATCTACCATTTGTTTATCTAATATCTATCATCTATATATCTAAGTTGTGTGCATGGGTGTGTGTAGATGCATATGTGTGCAGATGTGTGTATATGTCTCCTCATTCAGGTAGAGTCAGAGAACAACCTCAGGCCTCATCCTTAGTCATGGTCTGTGTATAGAGACAGGGTCTCTAATTGGCCAGGAGCTTACCAATCATGCCCGCTGTGGTGGTCAGTAGTTCCTGCGGATCCTGTCCTTGTTTCCCCAACTGGCATTAGAAGCTTTCTCCACTCACATTTTGATGTGGGTTCTGGGAATCAAACCCATGTCTTCATGCTTATGAGGTGTCCTGGTTAGTTTTCACTGACATCTTGACATAACTTAGAAGAGACTTGACATAGAGTCTCCTGGTAAGAGAGAACCTCAACTGAAGAGCTGCCTCCATCAGATTGGCTTGTGGCCTAAAGTGTGAGAGACTGTGTCGACTGACAGGTGATGTAGCTGGGCCCAGCACACTGTGGGTGTCATGATTCCTAGGCCAGGGTGTCTGGCTTCATGAGAACGTCAACTAAGCATGGGCTAGCAAGTAAGGCTGTGAGCAGTATTCCTTTGTAATTCTCTCCTCAAGTTCCTGTCTGACTGCCTACAAAATCTGGTAATCCAAGGTGCAAGCCAAAGAAATGTTTTCCTTCTACAAGTTGTTTTCTGGTAGAGTGTTTTATCACAGCTGTAGAGAGGCAGACTAATATGTGAGGCAGACACTTTACTGACCTAGTGACCTGCTTATTTGCAGTAATTCATTTTAAAAGAAAAAGCTTTAGGAATGGGAACCAAATGGCTGACTATTTCTAGGGTGAATACAGAAATCAGATACCACAAAACTAGGATATATATATATATATATATATATATATATATATATATATATGTAAGTATGTATGTATGTGTCATATATTTTTAGGTGTGTATATTGTATATATGTGTGTGCATGCATTATATATATGTATATATATAGTATATTGTATATATACAGTATAAAGATATCACATGTGAAACTAAATGCAAACACGCTAATATGTATATGTGTATTTATAAAATAATCAGTGCGTTCCATGTATGTATGTTTATGTGTGCATGCATGCACGTGTGCTCATGTTCTTGGTGTGCATATGCATGCGGATATATGTGTCATTCATGTCTGTATGCATGAAAGTGTACGTCTGTGTTGATGCTACTTAGTCTTGTCCTCCACCTCCACGCCGTAACCGGCCTGCTTCTCAGTGTCTCTTTAGATGGAGCTGGGTGTCGTCTCCTTCTGGTAGGAAATGATGGACCGAAAGCGGATACGATCATAGACTGGAGACCCAAGCACAGTTCATACACAAATAGTGGGAATGGCTCTGTACTCAGTTATAAGCAGGTACTCAGGTCTCTGACTCTTGTCTATGAGCCAGAGAAGCACACCTTCCCTCTCTTCTCTCCTGCCCTGGTTTCCATGAAGTGTCCTCCTGCTGCTGCTCAGAGTTCCTGGTAGGACGCTCCCGCCTGTTGCTACAAGAGACAGACCTGCACCCAGAGAAGCCCAAGTGGGGACAGCGGGTATCAGCTGGTCCCGAAATCCAGGTTAACTCCAGCACTCCTGCTGATCACGTAACAGAGCTGTGCAGTAGTCGTGGGGTTTAATTGATCCTTCCCACTTGCCTTGTAAACCTTGGGCCATTATCTTTCTGGTCCAGGCTTGAGAAATGGCCAAACAGCGAGTTTTGCTACTACCTTTCCCTTGGAGAGAGCAAAAAAAAAATTTAGTAGATATTATTAAAAGGCTTTTAATCCATGAACACATAACCAGCTGAAATGGGCTGAAAGTGCCTGTGACTGAACGGAGGATGTGTGAGGCATCTTTATCTAATAACCACCATTTGTCATAATAAAGATTTATTTCAAATCAAAGCCGATGAGACAAGTTCTTTTCTTTAAATCTGCTTCTGCCTATAGCCCTACACACCCGTAACCCATTTTTCTGCCGTCTATTCTACTGAGAGTGGAGGCAAAGGCTTTCTATTCTCCCCAATGTCCCAACAGACTCAGTACTGATTCCTTTGGGCCCTCTGTGGAAGGTACTTTTAATCCTAATCCCGCAGTCACCGTTTGGTGGGGGGGTTGTGTGGGATTCAATGTCCCCATTTGTGTGTCCAGCTTGCGCTCAGTTCTCACATCACGTTCTCTTATCCGCGTGCTCACCCACCCGAATCGTTTCTTTTCCCAGGTGGGGCTTCTGTTCTCTTCTTGTCTTTTGGGTTCACGGAAAGGCCCTCCCCCAAGTCCCCTAAAATAGTAGACAAGGTAAAGCACGTCCTCGGGTGACCTGCAGGGGTTTTCAGAGCTAATAGGCACAGCGGAAGAAATATTGGTAAGATTTATTAAGTCATGAAGTAGTCCCGGGACTAATGATATATGAAAATAAAAGAAAGAAACCCAGTTTAAATAACAACCCTAACCCTAACCCTAACCCTAACCCTAACAATGGCTCCACACACACAGACACACAGTCCTTCTACACAAGCATGCACACGCACTCAGGAGTTCACAGTTCACAGACAGGTGTCATCTTCTTCTGTGTTCTGACTGTGTTCACAGCTGGCTGAACTTACTGTGGTAAAGACCGCCACCTATTTGATTATTAAACCCTGCCTTTCCTCCTGGAAATCCAGCTCAGTGATATTCCCTGGCATCCGTGGACTGAGTGCCAATGCAATGGTCAGTGTATATGACTGGATTACTGGCAGGTTCCTCTACAGCCCCTCGTGTCCTTTCTCCCCTCCTTTCTTGGCTAGCTCTTTGGGCTCAAAGTAGGGAAGAGCTATGGGCAAGGGGAAACCTGGGTCCCAGGAGACAATGTGGAGCCATGTTAAGAAGGTAATTGCAGCCAGAGAGGAGGTCTGGGCCCTGGGTTGGCAGCTGATATCTCAAAGGCTCTTGTCTGAGTCATTTATTGACTTCCTCTTCAGAGATAACTATACTCGGAGAAGCAATCCTCTCTATACCCCCACCAGCTGGAAAGGAGCTTTCTTTATTGAATATCCACATTTCCTTTTTCATTTTTGTAATGTATGCATCACGTGTACTCACGGTTGTGTGCACATGTTTGTGGAGGCTGAAAGACTGTTGTCAGTCTCGGGAACACCACCCACATCATCTGAAATGAGGTCTCCCAAAATCCTGGATCTCACCAGTTAGGCAGGATAGGCTGGCCCCTCAAGCCCCAGGATCCACCTGTCTCTACACATCAGCACCAGATTAATAATATACAGTGTGCACCACACTCCCAGCATTTCCTTCAAAGTAAGATCCCAGACTTACTTATATATATAATGTGTAGGGGTGTTTTATTTAACGCATGTATATGTACCTTGGGCATGCCTGTAGCTCAGGGAAGCAAGCAGAAGTTCTTTCCTGAAACCGGAGTTACACATGTGTGGGGGCTGCCATGTGGGTGCAAGACATCAAACCTGAGTCCCCTTCAAGAGCAGCCAGTGCTTTTAGCTGCTGAGCCGTCTCTCCAGCCCACAGTGTGGTCTGATCCTTAACAGCAAAAGGGATTGTGTTCAGTCTTTCTGATCTGATAAAAGGTGGATGCCAGAGTGATCATGAGAACTCCTGAATGAGAAATGAAGGATGGGGTAGAAGGCTTGTTTCCTACATCCTGCAAGGAAAAGGGATCTAGATTTATAGTTACTGGAGAAACAGGGACAGCCTCATGCATACATCAGTCACCTATTAGAGTAAATGTCGACTGGATAGTTCTCTTCTCTGCTTAACAACACTAAAGTAAATGGCTCATAAAGTAGAAAGAATTGCCTCCACCCCTTTAACAGAAAGTACTTAGACGTGCAAATGTTTTCACAATTAAAGGGTAGGTAATGAGAGAAACATGATGCCTGTTTTGACTGAAGGTTGACAAGGCTTCTGTAAGCATTTGAGGTGGGAACTTCAGTGGATGTTTGGGTTTGTTACTTCTGTCCTCTGTCTGGTGGCTTGCACTGCTTGAGTGCTATCAGCCTTATGAAGATCAGCGGTTGTTGTGGTTAAGGTGGGATAACAGCAGCTTAAAAATTCGTTAATGACTAGAAATTGGAGACAGGGGGAAGGTGGCCACTATCTGTTTAATGATATCTGGAATTTTCCTTAAGTTCTTTTACAGTAAGATGCTGAGTTTTGTGCAGCAGGCTCAATGCTGTGCTGTAGGCAATACTGTATCACTCTCTGTCAGTTAGAAAACAAAAAATCGAGAAAACACCACATGAGCAGCAGACACGCTCCAAACTGGGTCTTTTTATACAGCTTCTGACACACCTGCCTAGGGAATGGTACCACACAATGGGCTTGACACTCCTAAGTCAGTGAACAACCAAAGCAGTTCCTCATAGACATGTGCACAGACTCACAAACCTCTGGGCGGTGCTGCTGAGGCAGGGCCATTATTGAGATACTTGGGTTTCTTTCCTCTTGTGGCTCTCTTCTTTCTTTCTTGACTTCGAACCTTCTGTTTGGTTACTAGGTGGGGGAAGGGAGCCAACACTGGTAATGTACTGCAGAGTCCAGCTTCACCTCTGCTTCTGGTCCTCTTGTTGGCCCTGTGGGAAGCGTTAAGTTCCTCCTCTCTTTATGTTCCCACTGCTAAATGTTATAACCACTGGGTCATTAACACTTTTTCTTGTACATGGAATAAGGACAGAAGTGACTGTGTCATCTCCTAGGTAATGCAGACTGTCCATCCTGCTCTTGAGCCTGCCCAGGTCACTGTGGCTTACAGTGATAGAACAGACAGAAGCTGCAAGCACAGGCTCCTGAGAATCTGTGAGGCCTCAGTCCTCCCTGATGCCCCATGGAGTCTGTTATAATTTCTTTTCTGTGGCTGTGATAAAATGCTTGGATGGAAAGTAGTGCAGGGGAGGAAAATGTTTTGACTTCAACTTTCAGGTCATGGAGGGGAGTCAGAGTAGGAACCACAACAAGGTCTTGAGGCTGATGCCACCAAGGGACTCTGCTTGTTGGCTTGCTACTGCTCCTCTAGCTTTCTTATACATCTCAGAACGACTTGCCTAGCGAATGGTGCTCTCCACTGTGGGCTTGGTCCTCCTAAGTCAGTCAACAATCAAGGCAATTCTTCATAGGCCGTCCACAGACCAACACAATAACACAATAAGACATTTGCTAAGCCCCCCCTCACATGTGTGTGTGTCTGTATGTCTGTCTTTCTCTCTCTTCAAGTGATGCTGAGTTGATCAGAGGTTATAGTTAACCAGTTTATGCTAGCTGCAACATGCATCTTGCTTTCTTGATTCTGTAGACTCATAAACGGTGCAGACATGTGCCCCACAGTGAATCATACCCAAGTCTTACCAGGAACTGATTTAGATGAGATTTTTGGTTCAGGAGTGAGTCAGCACTCCGACGTATGTGGCTTTGAAAATGACTACCGTTTTGGATGCCAGAGGGTAGAATTGGATTGAGTTGCTTTCTCTTTAAAAAGATACGCTGACAACTGTGATGCAATTGCCATGGTGCGTTCCATGCGGAGGAAAAGGAGACAAATTACTCTTTAGAAAGAACTTTATGAGGAAAAGGTCAGCACCACCGACATCTATTACAGCCATGATCAGGCCCTGAAGCAGCAGTGAACAACCTCTGGCCCTGATGGGGAACTTCCTTTTGAGAGATGGTTGCCAAAGGGAGCTGTTTTGTCCTCTTTCGGCTTCAGTGTCTCAGCATGGGCAGCAACAGCATTTGTTCTGGGAAAAGCGAGGTCTGACAGAGTCCGTGAAGTGGCACTCCTGGATCTTACACCCTCTGGAATACCAGTTTTGCAGCTGGTCCTAATTGGGCTCTGCTCCCTGCTGGGGACAGAGTCTACTGAGTGAGGCCCAAGACGTAGGATCAAATCCCCCATCAATTGTTTTCTTTTTCTCATGCCTCGCTTTAGAACAGGCCTGTTTATCAAGGACCACTGGTCTGTGTAATTCATCAGATAAGGAAAATGCTCACATGGCTTTCTTTCAGACTAGCAGGATTTTAAAAGGCACTTATTTAATTACAGGCTACTTGTGAGAGGAACAGATAAGCCTAATAGAGCATTTTATTTAGTGGAGGAATGACACCTGAGCACAGCAGACACGTGTGTGTGTCTGTGTGTGTGTGTCTGTGTGTGTGTGTGTGTGTGTCTCTGTGTGTGTGTCTGTGTGTGTGTCTCTGTGTGTTTGTGTGTGTGTGTGTGTGTGTGTGTGTGTGTGTGTGTGTGTGTGACAGCAGTAACACTGTCAATTTCTCACTGTCTACTCTTCAGGTTTGATGCTTACTTGGAACGTTTAGTGTGACTTAAACCTCACCCCTACACCTTTGTCTCCTCTTTCCCGCATCCTTCTCTACTTTTCTCCATCCTCCAGGGAGGGACACCAGCTTTCAGTTCACTGGGCAAGAGCCTTTGCTCTGCAAGCCCAAAGAGTTCAAATTCTCTCTACACCTTTGTAAAACTCCAGGCATGGCTAATCATGACTGCAACATGGTAGGGTGGAGGCAGGTGGATTGCCAAGAGCATCCTGGCCAGCCACACTAGTCAAAAAGGTGAGCTGTGGTTCACTGAAGATAGAGAGTAGTAAGGAAGAAAATGCACATTCTACTCATCTCTGCACGTATGTACACACGTATGTGCCCTCGCACTTGGGAACAGGCACTCAATTCATACACACTAATGACTCCCCCAACCACACCCCTGTCGAACCCTGAGTTCAGCCGCTCTATAACCTAGGTGACTGAGTATTCTAGCAACACGAAATTTTACATTCTCCTTGTCTTGTAAACCCCATTTTCTGTTCAGTTTACAAACACAAGAAACAACTTATGATTTCCCAGGCTCGGGATGGTGTGTCATAGCTTTTGGTCTTTCTGGAACAGCATCTGTCTATCAACAGAGGGACTTCAACAGAGGGGCTTTCCAACCTACCCTCAGTGACAGGGAGCCATTTAAGGGTTTTAACCGGGTGACTGCCGTACTCATTTTCCCTTTTGGAAATAGATTGGACAGAATGTACAACATCACTCGGTTACAGGATGAACAACACATCAGAGTCTGGGATCAGTGAACTGATTGCCACTGGGGTTTTGTGTATGTGGAGTATGTTCAGACAGTGGATCTGAGAGAGAGATTGAGAGAGAGAGAGAGAGAGAGAGAGAGAGAGAGAGAGAGAGAGAGAGAGAGAGAGAAAGGGAGAGAAAGAGAGAGACAGAGAGAGAGGGAGAGAGACAGAGAGACAGAGAGAAAGAAAGAGAGAGAGAGAGACAGAGAGAGAGAGAGAAAATGACCTTGATCTTAAAATAGCTGTTCAATGTATAATGTGATCAGAATACTACACTTTGTACTTCAAATATATACAGTCTCCATTTGTCAAGCATACTCGATAAATTTCAAAAAGAAAGGTAAAGGAGAGTTGGGACAGAAAGTTCTGGAAGGGGCTAGGGAGAGAGTCTAGCATTTAAGCACTAACTCCCCAAAAACTTAAAAAGATGCCCCATGGATGTGGAGTCCATCCTATAATTCCACTTTGGAAGGCAGAGGCAGGATGCCCAGAGCAAGCTGTCTGGAAAGGTGACCCATTCCAAAAGGAGCTTTGCCTGTGAGTGAGAGTTGCTACCACAGTGAACAAGACAGACAAGACATTAAGGATATTTCCTGAATGTACCTTGTTCTTCCACATGTGTGTGCATGCACATGTGTTAACTGGGTGCCTAATTATTTCTCTCTCTCTCTCTCTCTCTCTCTCTCTCTCTCTCTCTGTCACACACACAGAGTCTGTCTTATACACACACACACACACACACACACACACACACACACACACACACTGAACAAAAAAGTTAACTGCTGGAAGAGAGATGCCCAGACTGGATGGATAAAATCAGAAATAATAAATTGTGTTGGAAATCGCTGTGAAGGAAGAGGGGGACCAGAGGGAGAGTTGTGAGTGTGGCTGTCTGCTTGTGCCAAAGTGTAAGGCCATATAAACCCAGTGCCACCTCCTCCAGGATGTCAAAGCCACAGCTCCAACTGAGGTATAGTTAGTCAGTGATGTCTGCTCTGTGTGTGTGTTTGTGTGTGTGTGTGTGTGTGTGTGTGTGTGTGTGTGTGGTCACTTTTGGGGGTGAATATGACCACAAGCCCATGCTCATCAGTTCGCGATCCTGAAAGTGCTTTGGGCCCCAACTTAAGTCATCACAGCACTCAGTGCCTGAGGTTAACTGACTTCCAGAAAGCATCTTAGTAGGGCTGACTAAAGTTTCATTACATTACAAGGACATTTTCTACTGTAGATAAAATAAGTACAT